>NC_080715.1:8707072-9029572 GCF_019097595.1 Hemibagrus wyckioides | reverse complement strand
GAAAAAGATACACAATCACACACACATACACAATCATACACATTATCACATGTAGTGAAATGCTTATTATGATCTATTAAGATAATAGTCAAGTTAAAAATACTCAAGGAATGGAATTAACAGTAGACAAGAAAACAGAAAACAAAACGAGATAATAAAACAGAATATGTATAGAATATAGGGGAATATGGAGCATATGGGGAGATTTCATTCAAGTACTCTTATCTATGTACCTGGTAATGGATGTATCTGCCTCGGAGCAGCTTCTGTAGGCAAATCATAGCAAGCTCCTCTTCCTCCTTTAGTTAAAATGAATAAATATATAAATATATCTAATAAAATTTAATAACAATGTTTTTTTATTTCATGATAAAAATCTACAAATACTTACACACCTACTAGTACACTTCTATTTAAAAATGATGAACAAGCAATTAAAAATGATTCGAATTAAGTGTGTTTTAATTATATTCATAGGAGTGATTCAATTTTTGTTTTCATTTCTTTACTTTTCATCTATAATACCCAATTTTTGAAATTAGAATTGTCATTAGATGTCAGATAACGTTATTTAAGGCACAAAAACTAGAATAATGTTGAGTTAGAAGAGTACTGTAACAAAACTAGAGCCCTTGGCTATGATTACGGACCCCACATTCAGAACCATGGTTCTAGATAACACCGCTGGTGTCTAGTATGGGATCTGTCATGGGAACCATGTAGTCAGTCTTCTACAAAATGAGTCTTGTTTTTACAGGCAGCGGTTTTCTAATTCAGTGCCAAGAAAATCAAGATGCAGTAAAGATAGAGCGTGTTTATTTTTTTCCACAGCTAGAGTGTGTAAGTGGTTTACCTCAGGAGGCACGTCCACCGTGGGCGTTGGGGGACGAGGGGCTGGTTTCTCCACCCTATGAAGGAAGCGTAGGGGCTTCTTTTCCTCCACCTGGTCCTTCTTGTCTTTCAGTGCCTGCAGAAGAAGTATTGAATGACCAAACTGTCTGCACTGCAAGCTCAAACAGGCCATCTGTGCAGTTTATAAATTCAGCATAGGGCCTGAATGTAATGCAGATGTACTATATACTCCTAGCTGGTCAAAGAGGTGAGTAAAAGATTTTAAAAAATCACCACTGTTTAATTTTGAACTTTTTTTAAGTATTAAAAAGTTTTCAGTAAGTATTAAAAGCAAAAATGTTTCATATCAAATGCAACTATTTTTTTGTTAGTATATTAGTCCCACAGGATTTCATGCGACTCTTGTTGCTTGATTTTGCGCCATTTTTCAAAATTAGCAATGGAACTTTTTTGTGTTTTTTTTTTTTTTGCTGATATTGTGCAAGCACAGGAATCTCCTTTTAAACTCCTACCCGTGAAGACGTATGTATTATTACTTTCAGTGATAGCTGTGCTCATGTGCGATGCACAGGAATCGAAGCGGGCTTGTTATGACGACATCACACAACACGTCTTGGCCCAAATCTGTGATTTAGCTTGGCGTTTTGCTTGATTTTGCGTTAACTGCTAAATTTTTTCTGAAAACATCAGTCACTCTCGCTTAATTCACTTATTATATGCATAACTAATGAGATACACTGTTTGTTCATGAAATAAATCAAACAAAAATACCCTGTAATTAAGCAGTAAAATTAACACGAAGAAGGTCAGTTCTATTTGAAAGCATGTTGTTCTTCTGCTCTTACCCATTAAAAAGCTGCTGATTAAGTGTTTTCTTACCTGGTGAGTCTTCAATAACATCTCTATGCGTCTTGAGCGTCTGATGGCGTCTTTGTCCTTTCTTGGGACTTTAGGTGAAAGATCTGTCTCCAGCTCTAACAGACCATTCACACACACACACACAAACACACACACACACAAAACAGAAGACACAGTTAGAGATATGCTCTAAGTAACATCTCTGTAATTACACAATAGCAAACATTACAGGTCATACATTTTTTTATTTTCATAAACCAGATGAAATGAATTAGTATAATGATGAAAAACTAATGAACTTAAATCGTCACATGAATGCTGATGGACAAGTTTTTATGTTCTAGCCTGCTAATTGCAATAAAATATTGTGTTATTGTGTCCTTTTAGCTAATTTGTGTGCATAGGGATTGTGTACTGATTAAACCTGGTTTAATTTGTTGCTAGATAAATAAATGACACATCAATCTGCCCTGGAAAAATACCATGTATGTGAAGACAAGGACTGCTCTAGACAGAAAAAGTGAACCTGAACCACAGAACAGCAGATGTTGTGGTGTGAATTCACGATATAAGGTGCAATAAAAACAGTAACTGAGTCGGCTGAAGTGTGAAGATTGTTAATGAAGAGCAGACAGATGGTTTAAGTTCCAGTACTGTTGTTAGCCAAATTGTGTAGAGGCTACTGTAATTTTTACTACACGTATCACAGTGTTGCTTTTCTTTGTACTACAGCACTAATGGTTTCTTCATTCTAATTGGTTGAAAGGTTTTCAATCTTTTTCTATAAAGGCATAGGTTTATATAAAGCCCTTTGTTAACAGTGCTGTATAAATAAAACTTGAATCAAATTGACGTTTGGGGCTATAAATAAGATGAAGACGAAAGGATTATACTTTCACCATGGACTCTAAAATAGATGTGTTCATGACTGTTTTCAACCCAGTGGATTAAATTTAAACCACTGTTACACTGACCAGGAGAAGTGAAGATGTAGGAATGCTCTCAGAGTTTTGTAAAACAACTTGTACTTTCCCATGGTAACCCATGTAACCTTTCTTTGCTGTGCGTGCCTTCATATCTGACATCTTGTATTAAATTAAACACATGAAACACGTCTGCTTTAAGTTTGAAACGGAGGAATGGGTGCATGCTTTCTGTATACATTTTTATCATGGACTTCTTTTTATCAACAAGACGCAAGTTCACGAATCTAAGCAGAAAGCTAAATAAATAAATAATTTTCTTTTCTGATGTCTTCAGTTCTTTCAGTAGCTCTTTTCATTCTGGTCTGATTTGCATTCAGGTAAATAATGTTTGCATAAGCATGTGATTCTGTAACCTGAAAAAAATTGAACAGCTGGACTCAAAGAACTATGGCCAGCTCATTTTGCTGAAATAATTTGCTTGAGCCATCATCTGATGACCTGTGCTATACAATATTATGCCCTGTACTATAAAATGCCCTGTACTATAGAATGTAAACACTTTTATAAAAGAAAACCAACAAGCTGTCTGAAGGCTCTGAACTGAGCATTAGATATGAGGTGGAAGTGATCAGTGATACCTTGGTAGGTGTCGGGGAAGCAGCTCTTGACGACGTTGCTTTGTGATTGTTGATCAGGGAAGACTCCGTGGCGTGGCTTGTTGATAATGTCTCGTCTCTTCAGCTTCTCTTCCAAACCCTGTCTCTTTGCATTGAGTTTACGCAAAGCTGAGAGAGAGAGAGAGAGAGAGAGAGAGAGAGAAAGAGAGAGAGAGCGTAATTAACGAATTAACAACTTCTACTTTGTCTAATATTTATTCTCAATATAAATGCATGTATTTATTTTCATCAGTAATGGTACTATACTAACTAATGATATGTATGGTGAGCTACTATGTATGTAATTGTTTGCATAATATTGACAGATAATGGATGTGGCTTTTCCTCTAATAAAGATGTAAGAGTGTGTGGTCTTACAGCGTTCATAGTCACTGCATATTTTCTGGACTTGTTCTTCTTTCTCTTTCTGCAGCTTGTAAAAATGCTCATCCAGCCTCTGCTCTGTGACCTTCTCCTGTTGTGACTCTCTCTCCCATAAAAAACGCACCAAAAGAGTCAAACGAGTCTCTTGCAGCCTGCAGCACAAAAAGACAAATGTACAGACACCTAGGTATAACAACAATACACACATATTCATATTTACAAGCAAACAAACATAACAAATGACAAAAATTTTGTGAAAAATATAGGTTTGTAATGTTGTCATTACCATAACACGCGTGTTTTATTTCCTATCTCTTTCTACATACATTGGAACCTCAGCATACCACTTATGAATTTTCACCTTAAGAATTGAAATTTTGCAAAGGAATGTGCATCGGCATATGAAGAATTTTCAGCATACGAACAAACCGAACTGAACGCCAGCAAAGTTACGCATACGTCCGGGAGCCGTTCAAAACAAAAGGTTATGAATATTAACTTTTTTTTCCAGCCAATGAAAGCTGTTTGGAAAGAGTCAACCAACAATACTAACGTTGCCTTCGGCTTGTGTTCAAAAGCTACGTGATTTTTTTTGTTAACAGAATGGTGGTGTGGGTGGTCTGTTTTATTTTTAGCCCAAGCTTGGTGACTTCCTGTGAGGATCCTTGACATGGAATGCTTGGCTTGGGTCAGTTCTTTGTAAGCAGCCATACAGTTTACATTGGTCATATTGGTAATATAGGTAATATTTTTGGGTGGCTGGAATGGTTTATTTGTATTTACATTATTTCTTAAGGGAAAATTAATTTCGCAATACAAATTTTTGCCTTAAGAACTCGCCTCCAGAACAAGTTAAATTTGTATGCCGAGGTTCCACTGTAATTGTCTTGTGGCTTAAAAGCAAATACTTGGTTTAGATGCTACTGAAAAATCATCTTGGATACTGACATATCTTGAGACTGTTGTGTCTGTGTATATGTATGTGTTTGTTTAGTGAGAAAGAGGCCATAGGTCAGACCCTGAAAGCATAGCACAGATGTCTGTGGTAAGAGAACTGTTTCTCACTTTTCAATCTCCTGCTCTCGGAAAGCCCACTCCTTCCTCTCCATCTCATCCATCATCCTCTTCCTCTTGTCCAGCTGAGTGAGATCAGTCAGAGGTGGTAATGTGGCCTGACAGGCCCTCTCTTTCCTTGCACTTTCGATCTTCTCCCCCTCGTCCAGGCCAGCAGGAAGCCCATGACCTGAACATGCAATTCCGTTGGTTATTTTCCGGTCTCTAACATCTCAGGCTTATGGACAATATGTTTCTTCAAAGGTACATGAACTGGAATTTCATTAGTAAAGTCTCACAGGCTGAGCAACTTAACACAGCCGCATAAGAGACAAGCATCTTCTCTTAAAGTGTCTTTGAGCCAGATAGCTTAGCACATTCATGGATGGATCATAACAAACATGAGCCATCTGACTTGTTCTTTAGCTGGCAAAAGCCTTGTGCTTCAGCTGGTGCTCTAACATTACCTAGCTAGCTTACTAATATCAATTTAATGCTGTGCACAGCACAACTCGCAATAGCATTTTTCTACAAGAGAAGACGCACTTCCAAAATCCTGGAGCAATAGTTCATAATGTTTGTGGATGTACGTAACTATGTAGATCTTTATGTATATAATTTCAGAGAAACGTTTCTGTTTGCTGTACTGCTCTATTATACAAGTTTCAACATTTAATGTCTTGTATCAGTCGGAATGATAAGGCCAGGACTGTAAGCTCAGAATCTGAAGCAGTAGTTCCTGTTGTTCTCTGGATCATTTTACATTAGCGCCATTTGTAATCAACATGTTTTTTAATCTAGCTAAAGTGTATAGTGTTAGTTTGGGCCAAATTCTCACCTGCTGCTGACTCTCATTATTACTCTCACTATAACATTATAAGTATAGAATACTAAGAATTAAGAGCAGGATAAAGGGGGTCTTGCCTTCTTTGGGGGGAGTGACGGTCAGTCCCACATCCTCAGTCTTCACGGAACTGATGTCTTGCTTTTCCTCGTGGACTCGCTCATCAAAACCACAGCTGTCTCCCTCCCTGGTTTGTTCCATGCTTCCCTCTGTAGGTGATCCCTCAGCTGACTCGTCCAATTTAGTCCTATGCCTCGGCCTGGAGAAGTAAAAAGGCTGATGTTTAACTACTGAAGCATGAAGTGTAGACGAACCAAAGGTGGATTATGGGCTTCGGAAATTAGCAAAATGAGGAAATTAGGATTTATGATTTCCTTAAAAGAAGTGAAACTAAGCAGTATAAGGGTAAAACAAGACACTTCTGTAACTCTTTGTTCGCTAGTTGATTGCTGTTCTTGTTACAGTTCTTTCCACCTATACATGTTATTATTATAGCCATGATATAAACTAATGAAAAAAATTAGCTTTACCTCCTGTTGTGCTTTGGAGCGGGGGAACTTGGAGGCTTAGGCAATACCAGCATGGATCTGAGAGCATCCAGAAAAAAAGAAAAAGAATCACAGGACAGAGTAAATTTTTAGTACTCAGTCACGTAGAATACATTAAAATGGATTTAAAGCTCAAAATGCAAACATACGGTTCAGGAATACTCATGTTGTCAGGTCCATCAAAGGGGAGGCATTTGAACTTTGTCAAACACTGTCTGTTAGGAAGAGGGAGAAAAAAATGAATTAATGTGAAGAAGAGAATGGGGATAATATGATTCCAACACTGGCTGCTGTATTTTTATGTACTACATTCTGCAAATAAATTCTTATCTAAAAAAGCACAACAAAAGGGCATTCCAATTATCTGGTCTGGAGAAAGCAAATCATTTTTTGATATAGTTTTGAAGTGCTAGCTAATACAGGGGAAAAGGTAACAGGGCAGAACCAATCACTCTCAAAACCTACTGTGGAATTCTTGTGCTATTATAATGTCATATAGCATCAAATGCCATAGAGGAATAAAATTAAAATTTCCCTGCAGGCTGATAATCACCAAAGCTGTACCTCTGAAATGTAAGATCCAAAAGTACAACTGGAAAAGGTTTGGACAGTTTATTGATCATTATTAGGTACTAAATTTGGCCTGCAATCACATAGTTTAACCAAAACTGGTAAACACAGTGGCACAGATGAAATTACGCTGGATTTAATTGGGGCAAGCACATAATGCACATGTGAGCAGGAAGCGTGGAGCTATCATTAAAAAGAAAAACATCATAATATAGAAGCATCTTTTAGAGTGTGGCTATAGAGGGTTTCCGCTTACACTGAAACACACTGACACTGTTTGCATTACTTACTTCCTGACGACAGCAGCATCATCACTTTCTGCAGGTAGGGTGTGTAGCTTGAGGATTCTCAACCTGAAAACCTCTAGCTGCTTCTTCAGATGATCCATCTCAGTTTGGTTCACCTGAAACCAGAGACACAAAACATTACAATGAGATGTATATTCAGAGTTCATCAGAGCCTTGTTTTAACTTTAAAAATTAACTCATCTTTCTGATTTCACAGAATACCATATTGTGTTTTGCTTTTCTTTAAGGAAAGCTGCAGCACATTTAGTGTTCTTTTTGCTCTAGCATATAATTTACCTTACAACTGACTTGTTGACTGAAATCAAATGTGCTAGACCAAGCAATCACTGAACAATTCTGACAGGAACGGGAAACCCGTACAATGATATTTTAGCAACTTGTTTTTCAGCAGGCCCAACAAAAAGGTTTTTCATGTTAAGTCACAGATCTGCTCTGTTCACCTTGCAGTCCAGTTCTTGGAAGATCTTCTCATGAGCCTTTTCACAGGTCTCCTTATGGTCAGAGAAGTTGCTGAAAAGATCCATGAACTTCTTCTTCAGCTTGGCTGCTGTTTTATCACACAGGAGGACCTTGTTCTCCAGTGTCTGCATTTCCGATTTCTGAATGAGGGAGAAGAATTTCACCCACTGAAAGTGACATTCGATGGACTTTGTATTTGATAATGCGTTATAATTTAGGACACTCACGATGTCTTCTACAGTTTTCATTATCTCCTTGTCTGCGATCTTCTCGTCCAGCTCCTTCATAAACTTGTACAGTTCCTGAGAGATAAGCATATTATTACATGTATCTTTCTGTGTGTATAATACTGTAATGCCAGTGCTGAATTTTCCATGACTTTTATAACCTCATTATTCCTTACCTCGGTGTGACTTTCTTTCTGTTTCTTATCCTTCACCAGCTGGTGGGTGGTTGTGCGGAGCTTCTCATACTCAGCCTGTAGTTGCAGAACAGCCTCCTGCACATTTATAGGCTGATGTGTATCCTGCATTTCCTTCTCTAAGCTTCCCTTCTGTTCCCTGAGTGCCAGCACTTTCTGCTTTACATTTTGGAGCTCCTCATGCAGCTTCTGCACTTCAATCCTGTCAAAGTGTATGTTACATTGTAAGAAAGATTGTGAGGATGTATTTAGTAGAAATTTGTGGCACGGAGGACTGATGACTTATTCTACAACTGTTTTTTTTACTATCTGTTCAGATTTCCACATCCATACATTTTTCTCTTGACATTAATGTAACCTTGAATTCAAAATCCTGCTTTTTAAATTCATCTCTTTATGGTTAAAAAGACTGGTGTTTACGTCTGTGGCATATATATGTTACACAGATTACAAGTTAAAGGTTACAAGTACATATGTACATTGCATGTCCATGTAGCCCTAGCTAATAATATTTCAATTTGCATATACAAAAATACTTCCTCAGATTCTTAGATATAGAATTTAATGTAATGTAAGAGAAGTAAGAGAAGGATCTACAACTGTTCCCAGTGTTGCTTCCTTTGGCCTGAGAATGGAATTTACCTGAGGTCAGCTGTTTGCAGATGATGCTGCTGCCCTAATCCAGAGAAACTGTCTCTGCTCTGGCTGACTGTCACCTGAAACTTGGAAAACCTCTCCAGCATATTTTCTCTTTTTCCTAAGCAGAAAAATTAATACATGCTTCTAATACCTAGATTTGGACCAGCTACATATGCACAGCAGAAAAAGGGGCACTAAGACCTAAATATCAGACAAATCACAATATTTGAATTGTGTTGTTTTAATGTTTTTATCTATAAGACTCTCTTTTAAACATAGTTGTCAAACTGCAGTTAATGAAATTTGTATTATATAGTTATATGCCAATATTGGCCTATAGTTTATTTGCTCTTGTCTTAGTAGTTGCATAAGCATGTCACCTTCCAGGCGCTCCACATGAGCCTCCAGGCTCTTCTGCATCTTATCTAGTTGAGCTATATCCATCAGAGCTTCAGGTGACTCTGGGTTCTGCTCAGCCCCACTGCTGACCTGGCCCAGGGCTCTATCAGATATGTTCGTTGAAGGGTCTCTTGGGGTCGAAGAGACATTAATCTCCCTACTTGTATCTGGGAACCCGGTGCCAGTGATGCTTTCTTTCAGTTCCTGTATGAAAATGGATCATATATCCACCATTATGAAATCTTGAGAGGACGCAGTTCTCTAAATTAGGACTACATGCAATGCAATCAAGCAACCGAATCAAGCATTTGTTTGCTAAACATCTCAGATGGTATGTTACGTTCATTTCAGTAAATTATCACATTCTATCCAATCTGTTTTAATTAAGCAGGTTTTCTAAAGTATTAGCTATTCAAACTGCACACAGTGCCAATCCATCATCTTACCTTCAACATGTTTTGTCTCTCGATGACGAGAGCCGCTTGCATTTCCTCCAAAGTCATACACTGGATAAACAAGATTATGAGCAGGTTTAGGTTTTGTTGCATTTTACTGTTTACTGTGTGCAAATCAACAGACTTCAGTATGAACTGATGTTCTGATTTTGACCTAGTTGAATGTATTCGATAAAAAGGAGTGAGGTTTATGTATGTGCTCACCTGACTAAGCTGATTTTGAAGCCTTTCCACTTCTTTCTTCAGCCTGTCTTTCTCCTCCCTGAGCTCCTGATTCTCATCTCTTCCTGACTCTTGCATGAGACTTGTAGACTGAGGACAGAACATATGGGCCTTCAGATACTTATTAAGGTTTCAGTTCAAGTTTCTACACTAAGATTTCACAGACAGACCATTAAACATGTCAACATCACAGTTACTAACAGTAAGTAGTAAAGCTTAATGTGGAGGCTAATTTAAACAACGTGTAAAATGGGGTAGAAAACATTACAGGTATTTGTGTAGTGTTAGATTTCTGCTGGACAAGAAAACGAAGTTCAGACGATAGAGAATGGGGTCATACCTTGGACACTGCTTCCTCGTTGTCCTCCAATTGTTTGCTCATGTCCGAGATGGAGAGGCTTGGAGGCTGCGACTCATCTACATCCTGGCCAACGTCCTCTTTCCTCCTCTTCTCTGTCTCCATCTCCATCATGTCTGCAGTCTCCATCATGTCCACAGTCTCCTCGCTGTCCTCTGTGTCACTCATTAAAGCGAGCAGCAGAACTCGTAGGGACGTAAAATTCACAACGTCCCCTTCACTGCTGAAGGACTCGTTCAACAGCTCTAGCAAACTTTCTTGTGATATTTCTTCACGAAATTCACTCATCGTGTCTCGCTAACAGTTTCGTAAATAACAAATCTGTCTATCGCGCTGATCTGACCTTGACTTTCGTTCTGGTTCTGTTCTGTTGCGTAACAAATTCGAAAACGTCACCGTAGAGAACTGACCGGTCAGCGGTAACTATTGGCAACCGGAAAGTAGTCTTTCCCAGTCTCTCCTTACAAGAGCAATGAAAAACACTTCACCAAACCCCAAAATCAGTCATGTCTGCCATATGGCAACAAAAAAGCGCCTAGCTGCTAACTAGCTAGGTCAGTTTTACTGACGGAGTTTGTAGCTTGCTGCACCAATAAATAAACCTAAAAATGAAGAAACAAACACATACGTTAATAGTAACAATTTACAGCATTTACCAACTACACACATATAATAACAGTATAATTGTGTAAAACTGAATGGCCCAGTGAGCACATACGTCTTTAGTATGTCCCCATATTCATCTGTACGCCTACATACCTCTAGACTGGTATTATTTCAGTCTATAACTTCATTCAGTCACACAAAAGGAAGAAAGTTGCTCTTCATTCATCAGGTAAAAGGGTCAAACCATGATGTTGTTGTGAACAGGGCAGAGGGTAAATGATATGGCAAAGTACATGAGAAATACAGAAATACATCTATGTCATAATTTTCCAAAATCATGCAGAATGAAGACAATAAATGTAGAGGATCCTGATTATGTTCCAGGGCATGCAGGTTGCACTGATGATGATGATGATGATGAACCTAATGATATACTAATAACTTAATGACACAGATATTGCTTGTAGCCAAAAGCAATTTTTTTTAAGAAGACACAGCTCATGTATATCCCAGATCAGACTGCAGATGCTCTGACCAGCACCTTGGCTAAACATCACCCATGGCTGAAGGTGGACATTACACCATTTACCACCCCTGACATTGTTCCCCCTGAAGTCAGTGCACTTGGGTCTCCTCTCACTTTAGCAGGCTTTTCACTGATGAAATGGTGAATTACATACATAAGCGAGCGAGTCAATGTTTACTATGCTCAAGTGAATGGATATCCAATCTAGAATATTCTAAAAGAGATGCAAGAGTTTCTCACCATTCAGCTCGACATGGACGTATATAAATTTCTCATCACTAGTTGATTATTGGAATTCACAAAGCCAGTTTGACTGGAGATGTTGTGAACAGAAGGAGATGTATGGTCTCTGCACAGATTCATTCCTGTCACAGCTAACTATAGCTAAGTTCTACACCATTTGCCTATTTCTGACATGCTAAGGCTGACATTGCTGGAAATGTCATAACTCCTGGAGTAAAATGGCTTAAAAACTTGCAGTTCATGGAAGAAAAATTCACTTTACAAAATTTACTTTACTTTTTAATTTACAAAGCTTGTTCTTGTCGTGCAAAATGAATTCATTTCCTGAAAATTTTCTTGAGAATGTTATGAATTAAGACTGTGCCTGAATAAAACTGAATTAAAATCACTAAAATGGCCTGGATATTTTATTGACAACAATATATACCAATATATGGATGTATATGACGTATGTACCGATAAGCATGCGTCTCTGTTTTCTGGGTTCCATACTCCTCTCTGTTGTTGATCTCTCATACTGGCCCAGGTTAGTGCACAGCTTAATCCTGGGGAAGTAAAAAGGCTGAAGATTGAGTATTAAAGCATAAATAGCAGGAAGGTGGATTATGGGCTTAGAAACTAGGATTTAATTTTGATTTTGCACCACTTTCCACTTATACATGGTTAAAAAAATTATTTTTATGTCCTCTGGTGGACGAAGTAAACTGGGAGCCTCAGGCAATGCCAGCATAGTGAGGAAGAGATAAAAGAGAGGAAGAAGCACAGGACAGAGTAAATATACAGTACTTAGCCATGTGGAAGACATCCAGATAGATTTAAAGCTCAAAAAGCAAACATACAGACCAGGAGTAATTATCTCAGGGTGATCACAGGAGAAGCAATCACAAGCTATCTGTTTTGAAGAATGAAAGAAGAGTAACAACAGCAGCAGCAGTGAACTGAGACGGGTAGGTGCCAGTCAATTTAGGGCTTTGTGGGCATCTTACTTTTTAAAGCAATTTTAGCAATGTTTTATTGAAAGAAAAGACAAGGGGGAAAAAAGCCCTTAGAAAAGATTATAAATTGGATCTATTAAAATACCGAAAATGTGGGCATTTTATGCATTTTAAGTTAAATTTGGGGCATATTTTAGATTAAATAGCCAAGCTAACAGCGAGAGGTTCAGTAGCCCAGTAATATAGCCTCTAACACACTCCTGAATGAAGGACAAACAGCTGATATAAAAGTTGCCGACGTAAACTGTATCTGCATTTTGCAGAGAGCTCACTGCTTTTTGTCTAGCAAAGTCAGTCATGTTGTAGCACCCAGATGATCTCAACCAAATTTTTCAGCTGATGCTTTCCCTAAGATGGGACATCCAGCACATTGGCATGTTAAGAATGTGTAGTGTTTCATAAGTATTTCTGTTTTTATCTAGCATACTAATGATGGGAACTTCTGATGATTTTATTGACTTGGATCTTTGAATCTTGTTCAGCAAAATGAACTAATCTTTTTTTTGTCATTTCATTCATTTCAGCAGAATATAGTTACCATGTTAAGTGTTAATAGCCAATTACCTCGACACATGCAAACGATCACATTTAGAATAACACAGAACTATACATCAACCAAGGACAGATTGTAGGAAACAGAAATGATTAATTCACTGCTTGGCAGGGTTTTTAAGCTATGCAGACCTCAAATCGAGTCTTTCATTCTTTTGTCACGTTACATTCTCATGTAAGCTAAAACCATGCAGTGGACTCGATTCATCTTCCCTCGGATAGTAATGCCTGTGACCATGACGACGTATTACATACAACAGTTTTAAGTTACGCACGAGCAAATTAAAATTACACACAAATGTTTCGGATTACGCACGATTATTTTATTCCATAAAACGCTAGGAATTAAAAAAACAAACTTTTATTGTCCGTGCTTACTTTACTCGGATGTTTGTTTTCCCCAAAAATCACGCGTAGAGTTTTATACAGATTAGGGGACAGGATAAAAGTCCCCATTGGTCCACTGCTTCTTAACCTACTGCCCTTCTCTAGCCAATCAGTAGAGTGACGTCACTGACGCGCGACTCTGCCGGTTAGTGTTTGAACCTGTCGTGAGCAAGTGAGAAGATTTAATTAATACACTTATAATAAAGCTTCTTATATGTGTTTCTATTGTAGTGTCGTGTCAAACCTCCTGTTATTATGCTAAAGAGTATTTTAATGAACTGGACAAGTGTATCATTGTACAATCATTAGCATCATAGCATAACGTTATTGTTGCTCAAACAGTAGAGTAGTGCGCTAACTGTTCAGTTTCATCATGTTGAAATGTATACCTTTAAAGTAATGTAATTCACTTTGTGTTTACTCTGATCTCTGTATTAACCCAGACTCTTAATCAGAGTCCTGTATCACCATGTCCACAGGCTCAGGTCAGTCAGATACAGGCTCAGGTCAGTCAGATACAGAGTCAGGGTCAGCAGGATCAGAAATGGACACATGCACTAATCAGGACATGGCCAAGTGCATGCTGGTGCTGTAATGAAGCATAGATTCCTCATGCAATGTTTTCAAGATGACCGTTAATAAAAGCTAGATATTCAGTTTTATATGAGGATATGAAAGTCTGCTGTATTACTCTTTATGACACTTTTAGCTCTTTCCCTGATATTTTCAGGAGGCAGACCGCCTGTGGAAAAAGAAGAATAAACACTGCTTTCAGAAACCAGGAAAGATAAAAGCTTTAGTCTGAATGTTCAGGGCTGCCATTACAGCAGTGTTCTTGTTGATAAAATACATAATATTTTAAAAGTATTTGACTATTTTACTTCTCTTTCTGCCCATTTCAGTAGGTTTTTTTTTTTTGCTGCAGTTTTTATAATTCTGTGTCGAGGGCTGTTACTGCTATAGTTCTGTCCTATATTGAAATTTAATTTGTTTGTTAAACTTTAATATGTTTAAATTAGAAATTATTGCTAGATGTTTTATTTCTGTCAGTGTGCTAAAGATAGATCAACATCATCATGGAGTTGCATGCCACCCCAGCACTCTGCTCCTCTAGGAAGAAGGCAATGCCATCCACACCTGCACAAACAACTGGAACATTTAAAAACCATTTTAGACATATTACAACTGATTCAATGGACAATTAAGGCATCTAACTAATGTATACATTGATGTCGATTACATGTAGTAGTGCGTAATCGCCCATCTTCTCACTTGCTCAAGACATACTAGAGGGTTTAAATATCTTTATTGATAATGTTGAATTCACCGCATATAATAAGACGTTGTATTCCATTTTTCATACCTATGCTTTATTTAAACATTATTTTCTAGGTCTCTTATGAAAACAGAAAAAAGAGGTCTGGTCTTTAGGGTTTTACATTTGTGAATAAAGAACTTCCCAAGTAATAAAATGACATTTACAAGAAAGTCAGCTTTATTATCAGGCAGCAGCATGCCAAATATAATATCATTTCGGGTGAAGGGTGGAAGGGCATGTATTTTACTGACCGACCAATCATGCACATCATCCCAGAAAGCTGAAGAGAAATCACAGAAGTTAAATAAATGTTCGGTTGTTTCTAACTTATCCTCACAAAAACACACAATTATTGTGATCTTTTCCTCAAGAGCTCATTTGATGGATAATTATTGTTGAGAATTTTATAATGGATTTCTTTAGTTTTGGAGGACATGTATTGTTTGGAGAAAATCGGATTAATTGTATTCCTGCTCGAGAGAGTATAATCATCATAATAATCATCATAACATCATAAATGTTATATATAACATTTATGATGAGTATGATCGACACATATGGGTTTTTTGATGCCCGATGATGATGTGGTGTGGCCGATTGAACTGTAAATTATGTTTGTGAGGTGATAGTGCAGAAATTTGTTCGTAAGATTTTGCTTTTCAAAATCTTTGCCATTAACATTAAGTAAACGAAGGGTTGTAGCAACTGATTGTGTTGTAAGTGTATTTTCTATTTTGTATGTTCACGTCTTTAGGTAAAGCCATTATCATCCATCAAATGAGTCACTGACCAAATACCCTTACGCATCCATTCTTTAATAAATATTGACTTTCTTCTGTGTAATATATATTTATTATTCCATATAGGAGTTCTATGTGGTGTAAAGTTATGACTGTATGAGTTTCCAAAATAAAAGTGCCTGCTGGTGAAATGCTGATAATTTAATCGGGGTTATTCCACCAAATACTGATTTATTGATGTTATTAAGCCAAAGCATTAACACAATTTGTTTACAAATTATTTGCATTTTGTTTAATTTGAATTATTAAAGCTCTGCAAATACTGCATGATCTTGGGTTATTTTGATGTGTTGTCATTTCCTTTAAATATATATAAACAACTCCACTAAATCTTTACCAGTGGAAGTTTGTTTTCTGACAAGGCAACCTGCTGAAAATATGCTAGTAACTTAGTGGTTAAGATGTTAGACTACTGATCAGAAGAATCTGGGCCCTCGAGGAAAGCCCTTAACTGCTCAGTTGTATAAAATGAAATTAATGTTCATTGCTGTGGATAAGGGTGTCTGCTTAATACTGTAAATGTTCAACATTTCTTTTTTGTCTGTAAGCAAACGAAACAAGAGTGTAGAAGGACTATGAAACAATTTCCACACACTTGTTGCTATATAAACTGCTTTATTTGGTCTTTTATTTGGGATTTAACTGAGCCCTAAGCAGTGTGTTCATTTTCTTAATGGTCCTTGCTGTTATGTGAAGCCTCCTCCACCTGCTTGATTATCTGAGAGAACAGAGAGGTGGAGGCTCCACTTGCGGGAGAAAGGGGCCGAGGGCTTGTGGAAGAGCTGTGAGTGCCAGGGATGAGAGTACGTGCAGCAGTCAAGTGCCTCCTTTGACTCTGTTTCACTGAAAAAGATAGAGGGGGTGGTTATGAAAAATAAATCGAGAGAGAAAAATTACAGATAGGCCGATGTTTGCAGGGGACGATCATGGCAATATATTCAGAGAGTAACTTCCAGTACACATCCCTCGCATGCCCTACCACAAAGCCTGTGAATTTTTATTACTTATTAATATTTACACAGTAGAACTTTCCAGCCTTTCACCCCACCATCTGGATTGGATATCTGGCACACACTCAAATGTGTCACTGCTAAGAGTGATGTGGGTGAAGTGAAAACTAGCATCTCCAAATTAGTCTGGACTGACCTTCTTATCTCCCACCAGGAAAAATGAAAGGAACGGAAATCAAGTTTGCTGTCTAGTGCACACCCTGATTGAAGGGTACTGTACAGCTTTACCCATAATCCCTTGTGTATAGTGCTGCACTTGTGTTTGTCTTAGACACTACTGCACTTTATGTAGTCATGTTTTAGGGTTACTATGTTCTATGTTTTGTGTTGCACTATTGTCTTGAAGTCAATTATTTTTTCCATTGTACATACTATATACCCATATTCAACCACCTGATGCGAACTCCATATCTGTCTTTGTTGAATGTGGCTAACACTTGAAATTTTAACCTACAATATGCTCAGAATAACAGATAAAAATAATAAAAGACAGATTTTTAATCAGAGGTAATATTATGTGGTAACTGTATGATTAGAAAAGCTGGTAGGTCAAGGATTAAAGAGACATTATAAGATATTTGATGATCAATAGGTATCAAATCAGTGAGATGGAAACGTGTGGTTTAGTGTGTTAATTACACAGCCGAGACTGATTAGATCGTAATTGGTGACTATGAGCAAGCGTGACATTTTCCATGGAAACAGAATGCTAAAACATAAAAACCTCCACAATCATACTCATAATTGTGACTCACGTCTGTGGTAATGCCATCGCAATTATCCAACTCTGCTGTGAATTTCTAGTTTGCCTGATAACACAGTTCATGGCTGGGAATGCTGGACTGTTAGGCAGCAGACTGTTTTGGCAAAATGGAAACTAAATTGCGACCTTTAGTGGTTTAACTGAACTCGGGGTCATTAAAATACTTCAAAATAGTTGTTATTGATAACAGTTTAAATAGGCTACACGTCACTTTTTATCTGTATGTGGGAGTTCAGGTGCATCTGAGGCGTGTTTTAGTATAGCATCAGGTCACTAACAAAAACGGCTGAACAAAGCGTCTCCATTTAAATCCTCACTGACAGAACAATCTAGTCAGGTCATGACGGTTTTATTGTCATTTTAACTGGGAGAGTAAACCACCTTCCTCCAGGACCCTGGTGTTACAAATACGCAGAACTACAGGAAACATCAAAGAACTAACTACACTACATAGACCTACAGAGTACTACATAAAGTGCATGGGTGCAAGACAATACAGCACAATAACTGACAAGGGACAGTGCAGCACAGACCAGTACAGGTTTATGTTGTACTTAAATAATTACAGACTCTTGCTATGGGAGGAAAACCCCACCTCTCTTGTGACCTTGTTTACTTCAGCAATGAGGAAGCCGTAGACATGTTGAGTGACAATCTCCTCTGACTGCTCATTGTTTCTCCTGTACACAAACACACACACACACACAAACAGGAAAAGGAGACAGCATAAGCATCAGACATCATGTACAGTGTTATAAATAACCAAGCTTTAATAATCAAAGCACGTTAAGATTAATGTATAAAACAGTTCAGACAATGCTCAAATGAGACTGAACAGTGAAGCATTTGTTTGTTTGTTATATTCAGAACCTGGAATTGCTGGAATATAAATTGCACACTTGAAGATCCACAGTTTAAATACACCTGGAGTAGAGAGTGTGTGATCCGGGACAAAGAGCACACACTGCTTCCCTTCATCTCGTATGATACGATGCTTATATACACTTCTGAATTTTATACACAAACACCAAATCTCCCCAAAGAATCTTTTATTTTATTGACTAGAAAGCTAATTTGACGTCAAGTGGCATGCTAGATGTGCCATGACTGAGTTACTATAGCAACTAGTAGAATGACTGTGATTTCAGAGTGCAGCGACTGGCAGCAATAAAATTATAGCATGCTTTAATCACACAGCTTTAATCACTTGCCTTCTTATCACATGGACACAAAGAGTTTGCCCTAAACTGTAAAAAGCATTTTTTCCTTCTTGTTCCCGTTCTTTTTCCCATGGCCAAAGTTTTAACTTGTCATATATTAATAACCAGGCTGAATGATCACAAATGTCCTTTATTCACTCATTACTTTAATTTACACCACAAGTGAAGAGTGTAATGAGTGCTTTATTCCTGATAACCACTATAATAGAATCTTCTACTCGCACTGAATCACCTTCAACACAACTATAGATATGAAACATAATGGGGCTCTGAAGGCCGGTCTAGAAATTTACACAGTCGACTTCCAAGGCAACAGCATTTCCATAACGTATAATCGATATATAACACTTATGATGAGTATGATCGACACATATGGGTTTTTTGATGCCCGATGATGATGTGGTGTGGCCGATTGAACTGTATGAGGCCAATATAACACAAATTTAATTACAAAAATTTGGACAATTGGACAAAATATTCACTTGTACAAATAAAAATTGTACAAATAAAAGTAAAAATGTTTTAGTATAGTTTCTCTTTCTGTCTGTTCAAACAGCTACAAGAAAAATGAAATATTGATACTGTTGGCTCTGTAAGGTGGTAAACTCCCATAGATGATCTGTATTCTGTCCAGGCATCTAGTATCGGTGCACATCTAATCGATAATGTCTTTTGTTGACAACGATTTTCATGATCGATTATTATCGACTTGATCGATTCGTTGTTTCAGTCCAAATATTAAGTGTAATCACATTAAAGGTGGAAAAAAGAGGGTGTGAACTTTTTATTTCACTCCTTTGTGAGCAGTTAATTAAAGAATTATGATAATGTAGACCGAGTGTGTTCACCTGTCTGAAGATCTCATCCTCCTCTCTCTGTCTCCGCTCCTCCACCTGTCTCCGCCCACTCTCTTCAGCCTCACGAAGGCGCCGGTCCCTTTCTGCCAGCAGCACGAAAGCATGGATCCTCCTTTCCTCCTGCAGGCGAACCAGCTCCTTCGACAGGAAGTCCAGCATGTCGACAATCACTTCCCCGGAAATGCCGTCTACATAGCTCTGTGTCTGAGCCAGCTGAGAGAAAGAAATTCAGCAGTGGTGGATTAGAAAACCTCAGAAGGCTAATTACTGTTCACTAACATCATTTCTGACCATAGTTTATAGGTTTATATTCATTTTATTAGCTTTATTTTTACATTTCAGATATTATATTTAAGTAGACCAAATATTCAATTCAGATTTTTTATTTCAAGCCATTTCAGGAATATTTGGAATTATTTTCTTTTTTTTACACAAACGTAGGATATGTTTTTCTTTCACCCTCATATCCTTGTAACAACTTTAGATCAGGAATGCTTTACAACAAAAAAGAACTGGAGCAGAGGTCAGTGATGTAAATCAGTGCATGTCCTTTTCACTGTTGCAGTCACGCAGATCATGCAGCATGGCTCACAGAGAAAGTGTTGAATGAACAGGCTGTTTATGTACTTACTCTGCTCTCACGCTCCTCTCTGTCTCTGCAGGGCCTGTGTGACCTGCTTCTCTTCTCTCTGGAGTTCTTGCTCCTCCCACTGTAAGGTGTGGTTCGTGCGCAGCTCCTGGATCAGTTCCTGGTGCTTCTCTAGACCTTCCAGCATCTGGAATACACCAGACACTCCATCAGATAACAGCTGTAGAGATTAAGGCTTGACAAACAGAACAGTGGGAAATATAAGCTGGAGTTTGTTCAGCTGAGTCGATCGTTTCAGGAAGTTTTAACAGCCGATAAAGACACAGGTAGGTTAGAGAAAAAGATACACAATCATACACATTATGGAAAGAGCTTTATCATTATTTGTACATGTAAACAAATTAATAGTTTATTGTTTAACTTTTTTTTTGGACATCAACATTTAAAGAAACAAGTTCTCTGTGGTCAGAAAGCTGATGGAGGTTTTGACATGCTTGATTTTTTTGACATTAATTACAATTTCAAGCTAAATTGGGTTGGGAAGTGTGTCAATTCACCAGATTCTATTTGGTACTTTATCCCACACAATATTTATAAAAACGTGGGAGGTCTTAAATTTTGTATTAACTTTAAATTTTCCCCTTCTAAACTCCCTATAAAACTTTCTAAATTCCATGAACAGGCACTTTTGTCATGGAAACTGTTGTTTTGTTCACAATTTCTCCCCACATAAAGTGAAGCAATGGAACAATGAAAGTATTTTAGTAAAGAACAAGTTGATTTTTCTTGAGAATTGGCATGAAAAAGGTATTAATTATCTTTGTGTTATACTAGATCCACAAGGGATTTATTCTTATTGTGATTTCATGTCTAAATACAATTTCCCTGTTGTTCATAAAGGATTTCTTACAGTTGTTAAAGCTATACCAAATGGTCTTTTGGCCACTTAATGAAATGTCATCTACCGTTTAAAGTAATTATAAAAAGAAAGCCAATTTTTTTTGGTTGATGACAAGTGTATTTATGATGCAAAATGTAGTAATAAAATTATAAGAAATGTGTTTCAGACAAAGAAAAGAATTACTCTGAGAGGAAAATTTGTTTGGAGTTCTTTTTTAACAGAAAAAATTCATTGGAAAAAAGCATGGCTCTTACCTTATAAATTCTGTGTCCCCAACAAAGTTAAAGAAGTACATTTAAAGATTTTGCATAATATATACCCCACCGATGAGATTACATCCAAATTTGGTAATCCACATTTAAATTGTAATTTCTGTAATGTCAGTATTGAGTCTATTTATCATCTTTTTTTTAATGCCCCCTTGTTAAGAAATTTTGGTCTGACTTTGACTCTGAAGTTTATTTTCTTCAAAATCTAATGTAGACATTGCTTTAACTATGTGTGATGTATTTTGCTACTTTTCTCATTGTAAACATAACATAGAATATATAGGAAATATATTTAGTTTATTGGGAAAATATTACATTCAGAAATGTAAATTTTCTTCAACATCCCCAAAATTACATCATTTTCTATGTGACTTAAGCACATAATTACAACACTAAGAAAATATTTAATACCAAAAAAGTGCCACATTTGTGAAACTGTATAATGATCTGATGAATGTTACATAATTTTTGATTTACTACATCTGAACTCTCTTATTTTATATCTTTTATTATTTTTTTTCTTAATTGTTTTATTTATTTATTTTAAATATCTCCCTGTTTTAATTTTGTAATCATAATGGCATCCATTATAGTTTAATGTTGAGGTTAATTGTTTATGCTTGCAATAAACAAATAAATAAAAAAAAATCTGATGACAAAAGATATCTGCAAAATATCCACAAAATGCACAAAGAGTTAGCCAGCAAAGCAGATGAATCCGCTGTTAAGCCCTCAGCACGGCATATCCATGTTTAAATAAGCCAAAACGATTGATTCGCCTTACATACCTGCTAACCATAGACCAAACATGCTGATGAACACAAACAAAAAACGACACTCTGGACAAGATCTGTACTCATTAGTTTTAAACGATCTGCAGCAAATTGTGGAATAAATGTGTTTAAATTACATTCATGTCATCAGTCTACAATGCTTACATCTAATAACCCTAAATCCTTCTGCAGCTTTTATGGTGGCATGCAACTCCATGATGATGTTGATCTATCTTTAGCAGAGAGATAGAAATAAAGAGTCTAGAAATAATTTCTAATTCAAAGAGTTATTTTGAGTTGACAGGTTTTTGACTATGACAAGAAGACATTGTTATAATATGAATAAAAAGCTCACTCTCTCTCTCTCTCTCTCTCTCTCTCTCGCCTTAATATAAAACAGTAACAGTCACTGCTTAATATAATTTTATTTTCTTTCTTTCTTTTTTTCAATATAGGACAGAATTATAGCAGAAACAGCCCTTGACACAGAATTATAAAAACCTGCAGCATAAAAACTACTGTAATGGGCAGAAACAGAAGTGCAGTGTCAAATACTTTAAAATATTATGTATTTTACAAATCAATCAAGTACATCTTTAATCAACAAGAACACTACTGTAATGGCAGCCCTGAACATTCAGGTTTCAGGCTTTTTCCACAGGCGGTCTGCCTCCTGAAAATATCAGGGAAAGAGCTAAAAGTGTCATAAAGAGTAATACAGCAGACTTTCATATATTCATATAAAACTACAGATCTAGCTTTTATTAATGGTCATCTTGAAAACGTTGCACGGGGAATCTATGCTTCATTACAGCACCAGCATGCACTTGGCCATGTCCTGATCAGTGCATGTGTCTGTCTCTGATCCTGCTGACCCTGACCCTTTATCTGACTGACCTGGTCCTGTGGACATGGTGATACAGGACTCTGATTAAGAGTCTGGGTTAATACAGAGATCAGAGTAAACACAAAGTGAATTACATTACTTTAAAGGTATACATTTCAACATGATGAAACTGAACAGTTAGCGCACTACTCTACTGTTTGAGCAACAATAACGTTATGCTATGATGCTAATGATTGTACAATGATACACTTGTCCAGTTCATTAAAATACTCTTTAGCATAATAACAGGAGGTTTGACACGACACTACAATAGAAACACATATAAGAAGCTTTATTATAAGTGTATTAATTAAATCTTCTCACTTGCTCACGACAGGTTCAAACACTAACCGGCAGAGTCGCGCGTCAGTGACGTCACTCTACTGATTGGCTAGAGAAGGGCAGTAGGTTAAGAAGCAGTGGACCAATGGGGACTTTTATCCTGTCCCCTAATCTGTATAAAACTCTACGCGTGATTTTTGGGGAAAACAAACATCCGAGTAAAGTAAGCACGGACAATAAAAGTTTGTTTTTTTAATTCCTAGCGTTTTATGGAATAAAATAATCGTGCGTAATCCGAAACATTTGTGTGTAATTTTAATTTGCTCGTGCGTAACTTAAAACTGTTGTATGTAATACGTCGTCATGGTCACAGGCATTACTATCCGAGGGAAGATGAATCGAGTCCACTGCATGGTTTTAGCCTACATGAGAATGTAACGTGACAAAAGAATGAAAGACTCGATTTGAGGTCTGCATAGCTTAAAAACCCTGCCAAGCAGTGAATTAATCATTTCTGTTTCCTACAATCTGTCCTTGGTTGATGTATAGTTCTGTGTTATTCTAAATGTGATCGTTTGCATGTGTCGAGGTAATTGGCTATTAACACTTAACATGGTAACTATATTCTGCTGAAATGAATGAAATGACAAAAAAAAGATTAGTTCATTTTGCTGAACAAGATTCAAAGATCCAAGTCAATAAAATCATCAGAAGTTCCCATCATTAGTATGCTAGATAAAAACAGAAATACTTATGAAACACTACACATTCTTAACATGCCAATGTGCTGGATGTCCCATCTTAGGGAAAGCATCAGCTGAAAAATTTGGTTGAGATCATCTGGGTGCTACAACATGACTGACTTTGCTAGACAAAAAGCAGTGAGCTCTCTGCAAAATGCAGATACAGTTTACGTCGGCAACTTTTATATCAGCTGTTTGTCCTTCATTCAGGAGTGTGTTAGAGGCTATATTACTGGGCTACTGAACCTCTCGCTGTTAGCTTGGCTATTTAATCTAAAATATGCCCCAAATTTAACTTAAAATGCATAAAATGCCCACATTTTCGGTATTTTAATAGATCCAATTTATAATCTTTTCTAAGGGCTTTTTTCCCCCTTGTCTTTTCTTTCAATAAAACATTGCTAAAATTGCTTTAAAAAGTAAGATGCCCACAAAGCCCTAAATTGACTGGCACCTACCCGTCTCAGTTCACTGCTGCTGCTGTTGTTACTCTTCTTTCATTCTTCAAAACAGATAGCTTGTGATTGCTTCTCCTGTGATCACCCTGAGATAATTACTCCTGGTCTGTATGTTTGCTTTTTGAGCTTTAAATCTATCTGAATGTCTTCCACATGGCTAAGTACTGTATATTTACTCTGTCCTGTGCTTCTTCCTCTCTTTTATCTCTTCCTCACTATGCTGGCATTGCCTGAGGCTCCCAGTTTACTTCGTCCACCAGAGGACATAAAAATAATTTTTTTAACCATGTATAAGTGGAAAGTGGTGCAAAATCAAAATTAAATCCTAGTTTCTAAGCCCATAATCCACCTTCCTGCTATTTATGCTTTAATACTCAATCTTCAGCCTTTTTACTTCCCCAGGATTAAGCTGTGCACTAACCTGGGCCAGTATGAGAGATCAACAACAGAGAGGAGTATGGAACCCAGAAAACAGAGACGCATGCTTATCGGTACATACGTCATATACATCCATATATTGGTATATATTGTTGTCAATAAAATATCCAGGCCATTTTAGTGATTTTAATTCAGTTTTATTCAGGCACAGTCTTAATTCATAACATTCTCAAGAAAATTTTCAGGAAATGAATTCATTTTGCACGACAAGAACAAGCTTTGTAAATTAAAAAGTAAAGTAAATTTTGTAAAGTGAATTTTTCTTCCATGAACAGCAAGTTTTTAAGCCATTTTACTCCAGGAGTTATGACATTTCCAGCAATGTCAGCCTTAGCATGTCAGAAATAGGCAAATGGTGTAGAACTTAGCTATAGTTAGCTGTGACAGGAATGAATCTGTGCAGAGACCATACATCTCCTTCTGTTCACAACATCTGCAGTTAAGTCAAACTGGCTTTGTGAATTCCAATAATCAACTAGTGATGAGAAATTTATATACGTCCATGTCGAGCTGAATGGTGAGAAACTCTTGCATCTCTTTTAGAATATTCTAGATTGGATATCCATTCACTTGAGCATAGTAAACATTGACTCGCTCGCTTATGTATGTAATTCACCATTTCATCAGTGAAAAGCCTGCTAAAGTGAGAGGAGACCCAAGTGCACTGACTTCAGGGGGAACAATGTCAGGGGTGGTAAATGGTGTAATGTCCACCTTCAGCCATGGGTGATGTTTAGCCAAGGTGCTGGTCAGAGCATCTGCAGTCTGATCTGGGATATACATGAGCTGTGTCTTCTTAAAAAAAATTGCTTTTGGCTACAAGCAATATCTGTGTCATTAAGTTATTAGTATATCATTAGGTTCATCATCATCATCAGTGCAACCTGCATGCCCTGGAACATAATCAGGATCCTCTACATTTATTGTCTTCATTCTGCATGATTTTGGAAAATTATGACATAGATGTATTTCTGTATTTCTCATGTACTTTGCCATATCATTTACCCTCTGCCCTGTTCACAACAACATCATGGTTTGACCCTTTTACCTGATGAATGAAGAGCAACTTTCTTCCTTTTGTGTGACTGAATGAAGTTATAGACTGAAATAATACCAGTCTAGAGGAATGTAGGCGTACAGATGAATATGGGGACATACTAAAGACGTATGTGCTCACTGGGCCATTCAGTTTTACACAATTATACTGTTATTATATGTGTGTAGTTGGTAAATGCTGTAAATTGTTACTATTAACGTATGTGTTTGTTTCTTCATTTTTAGGTTTATTTATTGGTGCAGCAAGCTACAAACTCCGTCAGTAAAACTGACCTAGCTAGTTAGCAGCTAGGCGCTTTTTTGTTGCCATATGGCAGACATGACTGATTTTGGGGTTTGGTGAAGTGTTTTTCATTGCTCTTGTAAGGAGAGACTGGGAAAGACTACTTTCCGGTTGCCAATAGTTACCGCTGACCGGTCAGTTCTCTACGGTGACGTTTTCGAATTTGTTATGCAACAGAACAGAACCAGAACGAAAGTCAAGGTCAGATCAGCGCGATAGACAGATTTTGTTATTTACGAAACTGTTACCGAGACACGATGAGTGAATTTCGTGAAGAAATATCGCAAGAAAGTTTGCTAGAGCTGTTGAACGAGTCCTTCAGCAGTGAAGGGGACGTTGTGAATTTTACGTCCCTACGAGTTCTGCTGCTCGCTTTAATGAGTGACACAGAGTTTTCTACCCCGTTTTACATGTTGTTTAAATTAGCCTCCACATTAAGCTTTACTACTTACTGTTAGTAACTGTGATGTTGACATGTTTAATGGTCTGTCTGTGAAATCTTAGTGTAGAAACTTGAACTGAAACCTTAATAAGTATCTGAAGGCCCATATGTTCTGTCCTCAGTCTACAAGTCTCATGCAAGAGTCAGGAAGAGATGAGAATCAGGAGCTCAGGGAGGAGAAAGACAGGCTGAAGAAAGAAGTGGAAAGGCTTCAAAATCAGCTTAGTCAGGTGAGCACATACATAAACCTCACTCCTTTTTATCGAATACATTCAACTAGGTCAAAATCAGAACATCAGTTCATACTGAAGTCTGTTGATTTGCACACAGTAAACAGTAAAATGCAACAAAACTTGAACCTGTTCATAATCTTGTTTATCCAGTGTATGACTTTGGAGGAAATGCAAGCGGCTCTCGTCATCGAGAGACAAAACATGTTGAAGGTAAGATGATGGATTGGCACTGTGTGCAGTTTGAATAGCTAATACTTTAGAAAACCTGCTTAATTAAAACAGATTGGATAGAATGTGATAATTTACTGAAATGAATGTAACATACCATCTGAGATGTTTAGCAAACAAATGCTTGATTCGGTTGCTTGATTGCATTGCATGTAGTCCTAATTTAGAGAACTGCGTCCTCTCAAGATTTCATAATGGTGGATATATGATCCATTTTCATACAGGAACTGCAAGACAGCATCACTAGCACCGGGTTCCCAGATACAAGTAGGGAGATTAATGTCTCAGCAAACTGAATGGTTTTTGGTGAGAGACCTTATTTTGACATATATTTTAGAAATATGATTTAAAAAATTTTCAAGTCTTTAGTTTACTGTTGGCAAATTGACTACCTTAATGTGATGTTTGTGGATGAAAACAGCCACTAAAATAAACTCTGTAAAAATATATCAGATGAATATTTTTTCAACTTTTTTTTTTTGCATAAATCTGTTAATCAACTTCAGTTCTAATCAAAACTATTTTCAAAAAAATTCCAGGATTTTAACTTTTTTTATTTTAGTTTATCAATGACATCACAGATTTTGGAACAAAAACACACAAAATGACAGATTTCAATATAAAAAAAATTGTGGGCTGAATATTTTTTTTACTTTTTATCACAACCTTGGACACGTCAAAGATTAGTAACAACATTAGCTTTTATGCATTGTTTTTTTGTAGCATCAGATTTAAATTTTTTCCCCCTATAGGCCCCATAGACTTCCATTACAACGACATTTTTTGATTGCATAGCCATGACACTTTATATTCATGCATTCTTGATTGTTGCTGGTTTTCCCTGTTGGGAAGAAGTAAAATTTGTCATTTTTACTGTTGATCACAAGATGGCGCCCTTTACCTTTTAGGCAGGCCTGTGCAAAAAAAAGCTTAGTTTCTGGCTTTTTTATGTGGAGTTCCATGGAGTATATCAGAATATTATAGTGTATAGAGAGAGACCTTTGCGCACAAACAAAAACAAAGTAAGTGTATTTATGCACCTGCGGCCTTTGGCTAGTATGAAATGCTAGTCTTTTCTTAATGGTCAAGCCAGTTTGAAACTACCTTAAAATCTTTCAGTGATACACTTTTTTCCTATAAAAAAATCCACTCTGCATCAGATTTATGAACATAATTTATTTAGAACCAAAACAACTTCAAATAAACTGAACAATGATAAGAGTTAAACTAACTATTTAATGTGTGCATGCGCGTGCATTTAGTTTTTCCAGCAGGACGTGCAGCATATAATTTGGTGCTCTTTACAAATGTGTTGTGCCCCTCCGCAACAGATGCAAGTGCTGACTGTTCTTCTTTTTTGTCCTGTGCAACACTTGCAAGTTCCCCTCTTCACTCCTGAGCTGCTGGTGTCTGCGGCATTGTGTCTGGAGGGGCAGCTGTAAAAGACTCGATCCCTCTCACCAGTGCAGCAGCAACTAGTGTTTGAGGGAGGTGCTCTCTCCTCAGTATTGCAGCAGAGACCATAGAAAACCATAAAAAATAGCATTTGTGGCCACCGATTGGTGTTCCTTCTACAACTGTAGGTGCCGACAACCTACAAAAATAAAAACAAGAAAAGAATAAAGTACAGATTTCATCATGATAAGTATGTTTAAGCTGCATGTGACAATGTGAATTATCATGCAAACATCGTCAAAACACAAACTATCCCCTAAATTTATCTCCAACAAGCACATGAACTCAGCAAAAATTAACAGGAATAGGATGCATGTAGTAACAAAGAGGTAATGGCACATACCTTGTCTAGATTGTCGCGGTGGTGTTCTTTGTGAAAGTGAAGATGGAGGAGAGGGAAGGTCTTAATTCAATCTGCACCAGGTTGGGTGGCAGCTCCGGTTTATTTTTACGGATTCTCTTCAGAAGCTCCTGAGCAAGTGAGTATGATGTGAAAAAGTTGTCAAGTCACAGTGACACGCTTGCCCTGACCCACCTCTGCAGTATCAGCTGTCTTTCCCAAGTAAATCTCACACCTCCAGGCATAAGATGTGGCAACATCAGTAGTCACCCAAATTTTCAGTACATATTTGGCCACTGTTTTTGGGTATGTACTGTCGAAAGCTGCAACGCCTTTTAAATGGCACAAGCTACTCATCCACAGTGACATCTTTGCCGAGGTTAAATAGGAGGGGAAGGCGATGCATCCACATCTCCACAGGGATCTGATGGGGGCAAGCTTGTCCTCTCTATGACAAGCCGGTCTCTGTAGCTTGTCATCAAAGCAAAGAGCTCTGCTGATTTTGTGAAATGTTGAGAGGGACATGGTGGCTCTAAAAATTGCACAACCACTGCAATCATCCCACAGGCAACGTGTGGACTCTCCTCTGGTACGCACAGAGCGCTATGGAGTCCACGTCGGTCCAGTTTCTCATTGTGCGGCGCCCATCTCCTCCGTAAAAAAGAGATTGAATGCAGATTCTACATTCTGGACTCCTGTGATGGCATAACCTGTCGGCCCTGGAGTCACGCCTCTGGCAGGCTGAAAAAATGGAGTTGTCTCCACATTGGTGGAAAACCACACTTGGCTGCTTTGCCCAATCCAGGATCCTCTGAATCCTCCTCACCTTCAGTGAAAGAAGAGGATGATGAGGGTGCCACCACAAAATCAGGATCTGACTCTCCTGAGTCTGTGGTTTCAGAAGGAGAAGACAGTGTATCCTGCAGCTCACTGGAGGGATCAGGCTGCATAATCATTTGCAAAACCTCAGTTTGAGTGAAGCTCTCTCTCATGTTGCCTGCTGCTCTTCTCACAATCAAATGACCAGCAGGATGACATACAAGTGTTCAAATCCACTTACCTTGTTTTTGTTTAGTCTGCACTTCTCACCATCCAGAGGCCGCAGGTGCATAAATACCATGTAGTTCTGAGAGCTGAGGTACATGTTTTGATTTTCTCAGACACATCAAGTTTAGTGTGCAAAGGTCAGTGTCACACACACTATAATATGCTGATATACTCCATAGAACTCTATAAAAAAAAGCTCCATAGAACTCCATATAAAAAAGCCAGAAACTAAGAAACTTTTTTTTTTGCACAGGCCTATCTAAAGGGTTAATGGTGCCACTTGGTCATCAACAGTAAAAAAACTTTTACCTCTTCCCAACAGGGAAAACCAGCAAAAATCAAGAATGCATGATTATGTAGTGTCATGGCTATGCAGTCAAAAAATGTCGTTATAATGGAAGTCTATGGGGCAAAAACAGCCACAAACATCACATTAGGGAGAAAAAATTAAAACCTGATACTGCAAAAAAAAACTAACAATGCATAAAAGCTAATGTTGTTACTAATCTTTGACATGTCCAAGACTGTGATAAAAAGTATAAAAATATTCAGCTTACAATTTTTTTTAATATTGAAAATCTGTCCTTATGTGTGTTTCCCCCCCCCAAAAAAAAGTCGTCATTGATAAACTTGGCAATTAAAGAGTTAAAATCCTGGACTTTAGTAGTTTTGATTAGAACTGAAGTTGATTAACAGATTTATGCAAAAAAAAGTTGAAAAAAATATACTAATTTAATATAATAATTACAGAGTTTATTTTAGTGGCTGTTTTCATCCACAAACACATTAGGGTAGTCAATAGGCACAGTGCAAAACATGTCAAGTACAAATGGTGTTAATGTAAAATGATCCAGAGAACAACAGCAACTACTGCTTCAAATTCTGAGCTCACAGTCCTGGCCTTATCATTCCGACTGATACAAGACATTCTATTTAGATCAAGCAGGATTCCTCTTACCTAATCAAAGTGATGTAAAAATACATTGAGCAAAACCCTCTTGCATGTGTGTTATATCCTGCGTATGAATTGGTGACAAAAAAAAAATCTATAATAAATTATAGAAATTATGTTCAGGTCATGGGCTTCCTGCTGGCCTGGACGAGGTGGAGATGATCAAAAGAGCGAGGAAGAAGAGAGCCTGTGAGGCCACATTACCACCTCTGACTGATCTCACTCAGCTGGACAAGAGGAAGAGGATTATGGACAAGATAGACAGGAACGTGTGGGCTTTCTGAAAGCAGGAGATTGAGTAGTGAGAAACAGTTCTCTTACCAGACATCTGTGCTATGCTTTCAGGCTCCGACCTATGGCCTCTTTCTCACAAGACATAAACAAACATACATACACAGACATACACACACCCACACCAGTCTCAAGATGTGTCATTATACACACAGGGGAAATATTCATAGGTCATTTCCGAGATGGTTTTTCAGTAGCATCTAAACCAACTATTTGCTTTTAAGCCACAAGACAATTACAGTGGAACCTCGGCATACAAATTTAACTTGTTCTGGAAGCAAGTTCTTAAGGCAAAAATTTGTATTGTGAAATTAATTTTCCCATAAGAAATAATGTAAATACAGATAATCTGTATTTTTGTTTTGAACGGCTCCCGGATGTACGCGTAACTTTGAAATTCTTCGTATGCCGATGCACATTCCTTTGCAAAATTTCAATTCTTAAGGTGAAAATTCATAAGTGGTATGCTGAGGTTCCAATGTAAAAAGGCTGTGAACCAACTGAACCATGACTTGTCCGCTTGCGGTGGGGGTCTAATCGCATTCCTCATGTGGTTGAGCACCTCTGGAACATTAGCAGACACATCTGGTATGTTAAAACACAAGATGTCAAGCATTTTGCAATAGACCACTTGGGGTGTCCAAACCGTGTGCACAGGAGTGTTGTCTTTTTGAGGTCCACCTTTTCGTGTCTCAGTAGCAGGATTCTTAGAATGTCTCTCAGATGATTCCTATGAACAACACCAAACTTTAAGTGAACCTTCACCTTTCTTGACGTATATTGGTGCTCAGAGTGCAGGCTCTGCCCTTACGCATTCGTCCCACCTCACCAAGGCTCTGGAACACTATCCGTTAGGGTTGTCTTCCTAAGTGCGGGTGTGAGATTTTTTTCTAGATTTTATCTAGGAACCAACAATTCTACCGTATGGGTAGAACTTTACTCTCCCCTAGTTCCTGATCCAGCACTGGTACCCGCTTACAATGACTGGCTTGTATCCACGTTGCTCTCTCTGCTATCTTCACAGCAGTGGGTGTAGTCAGCAGAATCTGGAACGGTCCCAGCCAACGCTTAGCTTTCCAATTCTTCCTCCTGAAGTCTTTCACCACGAGCCACTCGCCAGGCTTCAGGTCATGCAAGGTGTCTGTGTGCGGTTTAGGAAGGGCGTCCTTCACCTGCCTGTGAATATCAGATAACACAGAAGACAAATTTATACAGTAGTTCAACATTTGATCTTCACATTCGCCGATACTGTGTCTCTGGCTTCCTGGAAAACCCACTCCTGTGGTAAATGGCCTGCCAAAAAGGATTTCAAACGGACTCAGGTTAGCTCTTGCTCGCATGTACATCAACACTATTGGGAGGGCTTTGACGCATGACAAACCTGTCTCAGCACAGCATTTTGCCAATTTATTTTTTAATGTGCCATTCTACCTTTCTACTGCTCCACCACTAGCTGGGTGGAGTTTCAGGTTGCATCCTAAGTATTCACTGACTTTCTGTAATGCCTGATTCACCAATGGGGTACCATTATTACTACCAATTCTCTCAGGAATTCCCCACTGTGGAATAATTTCAGTGAGTAGTAAATACAGTTTTTGCGCTGATTTGTTCGGAAAAGCCACGAAGAAAGGAAAAGCAAAGACAGTGGGTAAAACAGTGGATTGGCAGGCATGGACAGCAAGGATTATCTGTGTTACAGAGAGAGTTGGAGGTGATTAAAACATGTTGCTGCCGGCTCATGTTTTGGTTCGTCAACATAACATGTACAAAAGGCATGTGTAATTTCTTTATTTCTCGTTTAAACAGAAGAATGATAAGACTGGCTTCAGAGAGCTGCTGCGAATGACTGCAGAGGAGTTTGATTTTTTGCTGGGCAAAGTTGAACACCTCATAAGAAAGCAGGACACCAAGATGTGACTGGCAATAACACCTAGAGAGTGTCTGTCTTTGACCCTGCGGTTCCTTGCAACAGGTTGGTGTGACTGAAATCAAAGTCATATGAGATCGATTATTATTAATTTTACTGTCCATCACTGATTTGTGACAAAACACATCCAGCAACTGTAACTGCTATTAGCTTTAAAAATGAAAATATTTCAATTGTAAACATTAGCAATTAATGATAGGATATATTTAACCCAATTATCCCCTTCAGTTTAATTTTACAGTCACCACTGTCTGATGTGTCAACTCCGTTAGGACAATGTCACCTCCATCAGATTAATATTTTGTAAATATTCAATTTTGGTCATTTTAAAACAAGGTTTCATTAGATATTGTTAGTTAATGTATATACTAACATGAACTAAGAATGAACAATGCATGTAGATAATTTATAAAGCATAGTTCAAATATTTACTAATACAAAAAAATTAAAGTTGTGCTTGTTAACATTAGTAAATGCACTATACATGATCTGACAACGAACGACTATTTTCATCAGCAAACGTTAACAAAGATGAAGAAATACTGTAATAAATGTTTTGTTCATTGTACTTTTATCTCAGTAAACAGTAATGGAACCTTATTGTCAAGTGTGACCTGCTGTTTAGTATTTATTGAATAATTGTTGGTCAGATTTTAAAATGTAATCTGTCTGCTAACACGAGACTGTATTTTCAAATGTTTAACACATTTTGATTGCTGTTTATTGTCTGATGGTGCTGAGATGGCAAGGTAACTTGCAAGATACAAAAATGTAGTTGTACTTCTATTTTTTTTTTTTTTAACAATACTGCACCCTGTTTTGTACCTTTTAATTTTTTTTTCTATTTATCTTACACAGGTGAAACATTCAAGTCTCTCAGGTTCCAGTACAGGGTTGGGACCAGCACTATCTCACAGATAGTTGTGGAGACCTGTGCTGCTCTGTACCAGGTCATGAAAGTAGACTACCTTAAGGTAGGCTGTGAATGGCAAACTGCGAGAAATGACATTTCAGAAATCCACTATACAACTGAATGTTGATATGAACATCCAGAACATATACACTTGGAAATGAGTATATATACTATGTACTGCAAAAATTCCCTTGCCAATTATTTTACTACAATCTATGACTACAATGACATTGTGAAATTCTGCCAATTTACTTCTATTCTACTGCATATACATACCATTATGTATTACTTTATCCTTACTGCAGCTGTATGCCTATACTATATATACAGTTAAAGACAAAATTTTTAGCAAATAATGTGAAAAATTTCATTGCTCTGTTAAACATCACTTATATTGATCAAATATTTGAAAAAGAATTACAATTTCACAGGAGGGCTAATAATTTGGCCTTCAGCTGCATTTGTATGTGATGTGTTTTTTATCCTTACTTGAATTATGTTTAAAATAACTAAAATATTTACACAGTTTTTTTCCCCCTGTTGTTCTAGACACCTTTATCGGAGGCAGAATGGCAGACAATAGCCCAGGACTTTGAAAGGAAATGGCAGTTTCCACATTGCCTTGGGGCACTTGATGGAAAACACCCACATACAGCCTCCAAAAAAAAAGTGGCAGTCTTTACCACAACTACAAGGGCAGGTTCTCTGTGCTAATAACGGCTGCAGTAGATGCAAACTACAAGTTCATCTATGCAAGTGTGGGTACCCAAGGTAGGGTTTCAGATGCTGGACTGTTTGCACACACTGACCTGCGCAGAGCAATGGTGATGGTGAAGTTTACACACTCTGATGGTGTGTCGGGTCTTGATTCGGACAGATCCTGGTCCTCTGTGTCACCCTGCTCGCTTAATGATTCACCAAGCGGAAAGAAAGATGACATTGGTATGATTATGGAACAGTTACTTAATCTGCATTTAAATTTTGTTTCAATATTTTAGTAATAAAATAAAATACCAGTACCTTCTCTATTCTGTCCATTTCTTTTATTTATTATCCAACTTAGTAAAAAGGCCTCTAACACTAGCTAGCTGTGTTCCCTTTGAATATCTATTTTTGTATTTTATATAATAAAAAATAACTTGCCACATATATAACATTAAGCTGACAGTTATTATAGCACTTGCATATCATTGCTCTTTTACTGATTTGTCTAGGTTTGTAAGTTTCCAGTAAATGTAATATTCAGAGCACATTATCAATACAACTTTGTGGTGTGTTGTGTAGACTGTGTAACTTACAGTGGTTTCACACTGACGGTGAACAATGTAGCTTTTAATGAAATCCATGACTCTGAGGAGCCACTTTTGCCTTGGCGTCAGGCGTTTGTTGCCACTCCCACTGGGCTCTGGTTTCAGCAACCTGCAGTACTGGGTTCGTAGGGATACTGCCCTTGTCTTGACATCCTCAACTGAAAAGGTAAAACAAGAAAGAAAGTGTTTTGTTGTTAGTTGTTCTGTACTCCAGAATTGTATTTGTGTTTTTCAAACCGTCTTTAGAACCCGGAAATGCTTGGTGGTGCTTGCGGTATTATTTCAACTCAATGAAGAAATTGTGGGCAAAGAAATTTAGTTTTTAACCTGTTTGGAACTACCAGCTCTCTGTTCCTATTTCCAAGAATCATAAATAATGAATTTGATTTGAATCAGGTATAACTTTCACCATTGGCCTACATATTTCTAGTCTCTGTCAAAAGCTAAAGAATATGAATATATTGTAAATAAATGGAGATGAAATAAAGGAAAATATTATATTTTCATCTACGACTAGAAACAAATCTCAATTTCAAAGGCAATATCACCATTACAATCATGATCCTGCATATTTTAATGCAACTTTGACACCACGTGATGTCGAGTCGGCCGACCGTCCCAGATATTTAACATGCCAGATATCTGGATTTTGTCTGCGAGGTGTCTCCGAGCCTCTTTGATGCATCGTTGAGTAGTTCACACAAAGATTGCTGAGCGCCGATCACCCGCTGATTTTCCCACGATCACAACCCGATCTGTCGACGAGCTCGTTAATTTGCAAATCGGGCTTAAATCGTGCTTAAAATCCTGTAGAGTGAACTAGGCTTAACACAGCCTAATCGAATATGAACATCCTACAGTATGAACACATACCCAAGAATGACATTTACTGTTTTTTAGTAAATGGTTTGGGAATTTTCTGTATTGCTTCCACTCTACCTGACTCAAGTCTTTTACCTTCTGCAGAAATTAAATGTCCTAGGAACTTCACTTCTTGTTGTACAAATTGCAGTTTTGACAGGCTTGCTTTATGTCCTTCTTTAGCGAGGTGACAGAGCAATTTAATGGTGTCTTTTTCACACCGCTCTTTAGTAGGTGCGGCCAAAAGAATGTCATCTACATACTGAAGCAACACAGATTTCTCAGTTAGCTGCAGTGTATCTAAACTGTTCTTTAATGCTTCATTATAGATTGTAGGTGACTCACAATAGCCCTGACATAAACGTGTGAAAGTATAGGCTTTTCCATTAAAGGAATATGCAACCCAAAATTGACAATCTGGATGTACCGGTACGCTAAAGAGTGTATTAGCCATATAGACAACAGAGAACCATGCACTGTCAACTGGAATTTAGGACAAGATAGTGTATGGGTTAGGAACATTAGGTGCTTGTTGGATTACAGCATCATTACCCATTTCTAAGTCTTGTACGAATCTCCGCTCCCCTGGAGCTCTTATTTTCCTTACTGGGAAGAGTGGTGTTCACACAGGAGACATCTCACATGGCACTCACAGATTTTAATAGAGAATTAAACACCGGTGTTATTCCTGCTATAGCTTCTGGTTTTAGGGGATATTGAGCTCTCTTCGGCCTATAATCCGATTTTGGAGGGCAATTTTAATCAGCCCTACATCATATTTTCCACTCGCCCACAATTCCTCGGGCACTTTTTGAAGCCGCACACCTGAAAGTTCCAATTTAGGTAGGGCCAAGTCGGTTTTGTACCATGGGTTGGGATCTGTCATCAGGAAGGATCACCACGCCTCTCTCAGCTCTAGCCAGCCAATTTAGTGCTGTGCTATATGGATTTAATTTTGGGCTGTAAAGAACAGCTGGCTGCTCAGTTGGTTCCCAATCATGACTTTGAGTAGCCTGTAACATCCATTCTCCCAAAAATTCCCACTCGTCATTGACAGATTTGGCTAGAGAGAGATGTGGAGATCCATGATTCATTTGGAATGGGTGTGGATGACCAGCCCGAATTACCCCGAGATAAATCTACCTCTACAGCACATCTGTGTTCATTCCATATCACACGCTTCAATATCAATATGTCTGGCCTATCTAACTTCCTGTACCATTCTTTCTCATAACTCTCATGTGGTTCGTATCTGTGTATGTGCGCAGTACAGTGCAGCGCTTTCGGTGTCATGTAGTCTGTGAGAGAAAAGGAGGTGAGAGTTTTTGCTTTCTCTACTAGAGAGTGTGTGACATCAGTGAAAGAAGAATTACTCCGTTTCCATTCATACACATAGAGCAGGGGTCTGGGATCATATTTTACAAAGCAGGAGTTATCTCCCCATTCTATCCTAAGGCCTAGTCATGTGCTGATCAAATTTATATTTAGTTTGCATGTCAAATCTCGACCCAACAGATTTATTGGGCAACACTCAGAAATTAAAAATAAGTATTCAAATTGTTTCTGTCTACCTACTATCTCACATTTTATGGGCACAGAGAATGTCTCAATTATTGACATCCCTGATGCTCCTGTAGTACACAGAGAGTGATTGCTCATTCTAGGTGAAATAGAAAATTCACACAATCGTATCACAGAATGCCCCGCTCCTGAGTCAACTAGAAACCGTATGAGCATTTGCTCAAGAAGTAATGTAATCACAGGCATATTCCGGTTCAGTCAACGCAAAATCAACAAAATCGCAGTTTTCCAGCAGATTTGGGCCAAGACGTGTTGTATCACAACAAGCATCAAGTCAAAGCCCGCTTCGATTTTTGTGCATCGAACATGAGCACAGCCTTCAGTGAAAGTAATCATACCTTTGTTTTCACTCTTAGAAGTTTAAAAGGAGAATCATGTGTTGTGGGAAAACAATTTAACAACCAAATTCATTAAAACATTCAATAACTTATCAAAATATACCTTTGAGCCTAATGTAACGTATAGATGCCTCAGAAAACTCATACATATTATTTTGTTAAATTTATATGCAGGTACATAGACATATATTTAAACCTAACATAGATCTATAATATTGATTATATCCAATGAGCGCAAACAGAATGTCTCAAAAAATACAAAATAAAATCTATCGCGATACCACAAAGTCTAAAAGACCAGAAGGGGGGAAAAAAGTACTGGTGCACGTGTTAAAAACTCAAAATGGCGGCTGAATACTCAAACTGGCGGCCGAATACTCAAAATGGCGGCCGAATACTCAAAATGGCGGCCGAACCAAATAGACAACATACACTTAAGAAGTGTTATTTTAAAACACTGGCAAACAATAATATATCTGACCTGGACTCAGTATTTCAGTTTGATAAACATTTTTCTCATGTCAATCAACAAACCATACATGACATACAGTTAAACTCACTCTTCAGCTGCTTTTATAATCCTCAGTGAAGTAAAACACTTTCGTTTTGATTAGACACACTTCAGAACTCACTGTATTACATATTTAGATACACGTGAGTACAATGAAGTTAACATTTTTAATGAATTATATTCATACCTGTGAAAAACACAAGTTACATCTTTCCACAGCGGCAGCCCGAGCCCGCCAACCGGAGATAAGCAATTCCCTCGGGTCTTTCATGGGCGCGTGATCGCCATCTATTGGCGCGGCGGTGTAATGCCACAAAAGATATTTACCTAGAATTTATTTTATTTTTCTATTTATCTAGAAAAGTTCTCATTTTGAGAAAAAAAAGATGCACACACCCATACACATTTAATTTTGGGGGTGGGAATTACTGTTTTAATTAAACTCAGATTATATTTTCTCACCACATTACAGATACATGGTCTATGTTTTGAGTATAATTTCTCAATACTTTGTTCACCCATGTAACCAGCTAAGAATATATAGTATATCTGCATTACATACAGGCCCTGTGCTGAATTTATAAACTGCACAGATGGCCTGTTTGCACTTACAGAGTGCAGTTAGGTCATTCAATACATCTGCTGCAGGCACTGAAAGACAAGAAGGTCCAGGTGGAGGAAAAGAAGCCCCTACACTTCCTTTATAGGGTGGAGAAACCGGTCCCTCGTCCCCCAACGCCCACGGTGGACGTGCCTCCTGAGGTAAACCACTTACACACTCTAGCTGTGAAAAAAATAAACACGCTCTATCTTTACTGCATCATTTCTTGGCACTGAATTAGAAAACCGCTGCCTGTAAAAACAAGACTTCAAGACTTCATGACTACATGGTTCCTATGGCAGATCCCATACTAGACACCAGTGGTGTTATCTAGAACCATGGTTCTGAATGTGGGGTCCATAATCATAGCCAATGAGAGCCAGTAGTTCTAAACCAACATTATTATGCCTTAAATAACTTTATCCTACATCTAAAGACAATTTAAATAATAAAAACGGTTAATAAAAATGGTATTATACTTGAAAAGTAAAGAAATTAAAACACATTTAATTTGAATATGTGTAAAATATGTTGTAAAATAAATGTGTACTGAGAGGTACATTTTATTTTATAATTTTTTTATTATGATTTTATTCTTAAATAAAAAATTAAAAAAAATATTTTTTAAATACAATTTAAAAAAATAATAATAATTATTTATTAGTGACCAAAGTTGTTCCCAACTGCAAAAAGATAAAGAATATAAAATGTATATAAATGTATATATAAACATAGGAAACATAAGAAAATGGCAGATTCTGTATATAAATGGAGTCTTGTCATATATAGCAATGACATTATGTGGAAAATATATTACATTTTCAGGGAGACGAGGAAAAGGAGCTTGCTGTGATTTTCCTACAGAAGTTGCTCCGTGGCAGATCCATCCAGAACCAGGTACACAAAGAAAAGTACTTAAGTACAACATTTATTTTATTCTTTCTTATTTTTATTTTTGTCTACTTTCTTGTCTACTGTTAATTCCATTATTTGACTATTCTTATATGAATCTTCTTAATTAGGTCAGCCATTAAAAACATTTCACTGCATGTCATACCATGTATGATTAAAATTTGAATATGATTTAAAAATCTTTTTCTCTAACCTACTTCTGACATTCTTTTATACTGACCTTTATACGTCATGACTCTTTATTGACTATTAAAGGATTGATTCAACTGAACAAACTCCAGTTTATATTTCCTACTGCACTTTATATGAACGTAATGAATGTAATGTCTTTCTCAGAGACTGTTTGTCAAGCCTTAATCTCTACAGCTGTTATCTGATGGAGTGTCTGGTGTATTCCAGATGCTGGAAGGTCTAGAGAAGCACCAGGAGCTGATCCAGGAGCTGCGCATGAACCACACCTTACAGCGGGAGGAGCAAGAACTCCAGAGAGAAGAGAAACAGGTCACACAGGCCCTGCAGAGACAGATAGAGCAGAGTAAGTACATAAACAGCCTGTTCATTTAACACTTTCTCTGTGAGCCATGCTGCATGATGTGCGTGACTGCAACAGTGAAAAGGATAACTGACCTCTGCTCCAGTTCTATTTCGTTGCAAAGCATTCCTGATCTAAATTTGTGGGATATGACACAAATACACACCCTCATATCTAAGGATATGAGGGTGAAAGTAAAATGTATCCTCTGATTTTTATCACTGCAAGTCTCCAGTCGCTGCACTCACTAGAATTCGACTTGTCAACAAATTCGTTTTCTAGTCAATAAAATAAATCATTTTATTTTCATCATGCTGGAAGTGGTTTGAGCCTCTTAGTTCAAGGAAAATTGTAATGCAACAGAATACAAAGACCTATTATACAAATGTGTGTTTCCAACCTTGTGGCTAAAAGAACCACATGGATGTGATGGTCAGGTGTCCAGAAATGTTTGGCCATATAGTGTATAGTTTCTAACTGACATTATTATATTCATATATTTTTTTTCTTGGACACTGTTGTGTTTACTGAACTGTTTTCCTGTGATAAACAGGTGACATGTGGAGACTTTTAAATACCAGAATCAGCCACCAAATAAAACAGTTTATATAACAACATGTACATTTTTAAAGTAATGTATAAATTATGTATAAATTGGTTATACTACACTTTCTGGTTTCCTGCTTTCTAATCCCACACCTGATGCCTCAGGTCTGATGCCTTTTGAATAAAAATGTGAATATATATGGTTTGAATTTTCATGTGCATGAAAACTAAACAACTTGAGTAACTGCCTGTCTCCTAGAATCTCCTCCATGCTCTTGAGACTGTGCTGAGAGACACAGCAAACCTTCTGGCACTGGCACATATTGAAGTGCCATCCTGGAGGAGTTGTACTGCCTGTGCAACCTCTGTAGGGTCCAGGTATCACCTCATGCTACTAGTAGTAATACTGACCCTAGACAAAGCTAATGCTAAGCTAGTGAAAAACAGTCAAAAAGGATGAGCAGGGAAATAATGTCAGTGGCCTCCACTTGTAAAACCATTCATGTTGTGGGGGTCGTCTCATTGTTGCCCATCTAGTGCACCTGTTGTTAATTTCATTAACACCAAAGCAGCTGAAACTGATTAACAATCTCCTCTGCTACTTAACTGACCAGATCAATATCCCAGGAGTTTAATTGATTTGATGCTATACTCTTATTTACACAGAACTACAAATTACAAATAGATTTAACTCATGGCAGAACAAATGAAAGTGCCACAATGCTGTATTTTAATTAGCCAACTGGCTAGTTCCATCTGCTGTCACTGGGCAACACAGATTTTATGACCATTGTTACGTGCCTGATCAAGAATCAAGACAAATGGTCTCAAAACCACATTTGACTAGACTCTCGAATTATCACACAGACCTGGTTCTCCCCCGGGGTCTCTTCCCGGTGGGGCATGCCCGGAACACCACCCCAGGGAGACGTCCAGGAGGAATCCAATACAGATGCCTGAGCCACCTCATCTGGCACCTTTCGATGTGGAGGAGCAGCGGCTCTACTCCGAGCTCCTCCCGGGTGACAGAGGTCCTTACCTGTCTCTGGTACCTGTACCTGGGAGTACCCTGCCACCCTACGGAGGAAACTCATTTCAGCCGCTTGAATCCAGGATTGCGTCTTTTTGGTTATGACCCAAAGCTCATGACCATAGGTGAGAACGTAGATCCACTGGTAAATCACCACAATAGACCGGTACATAGACCGCATTACTGCTGCCGCTGCACCGATCCGTCTGTCAATCTCATGCTCCATCCTTCCCTCACTTGTAAACAAGCTCCCTGACCTGCACTCAATCTACAACAAGCGGTGCTGGACCAAGGCCAGGAAGATCATGAAGGACCTCAGCCACCCCAACAATGGACCTTTCTCCCTGTTGAGGTCAGGGAAGCGCTTCCGCTCCCTGAACACCAACACAGAGAGACTGAGGAGAAGCTTCTTCCCACAGGCTATACGTTCTCTCAACCAGAACTCCACATAGGACTCAACTGATTGGACTTGCAATGCTTCCTACACACGTATTGGAAACACCAAACCCTACCATACATTTGCACATTACAGGACTGTGACACACAATACATAAACATATATGGCACATATATGGGACATTCTGGTCCCGTTTATACACAAAGAGGACTTGTGCACATCTATGCTTTAAGATGGACAATACCACTGCTTTCATCATCTCATCACCTTATTTCACTGAATGACCACCCCATACTGCTGCTGTCTGCACGTTGCACATTGTTGCACACTATTCACTTTATATGGTTCTGTATAATACAGTTGTTTACATTTTACATATCTTACATTTCTTATATATATTCTATATTTTATATACATATTCTGTATACACAGATACCCTACCTTACTTTATTTATATTTTTATTTTATTTATATTATATTCAATTTTTATTTATCTACTGTAAATTGTAGTTTTTTTATATTTCATAATCGTAGTTTTTTTATATTTCATAATCGTAGTTTTTTTATATTTTATATTACGTATTTTATATTTTACATTTTATCCCTGTCTTTTCTGTCCTTATTCTTTTTCCTTTTCAAGGGTCAAAGCAGATAGCCATGTAAGCATTTCACTGCATATCATACTGTGTACGATTATGTATGTGACAAATAAAATTTGAATTTGAATTTGAATTTGACTCCAACCTGGAGGGGACAAGCCACCCTTTTCTGAAGGAAGGAGCCAACAGAACAACATCATCTGCAAAAAGCAGAGATGAAATCCTGTGGTCTCCAATCCAGACTCCCTTCAGCCCCTGGCTGCACCTAGAAATTCTGTCCATAAAAGTAATGAACAGAACCGGTGACAAGGGACAGCTCAGCCAGAGTCCAACATGCACTGGGAACAGGTCTGACTTACAGCCAGCAATTGGAACCCAGCTCACACTCTGGTTATACAGATACTGAACAGCCCTTAACAGAGGGCCACGTACCCCATACTCCCAGAGCACCTCCCACAGAATGCCACAAGGGACACAGTCAAATGCCTTTTCCAAGTCCACAAAACACATGTGGACTGGTTGGGCAAACTCCCACGAACCCTCAATCACCCTGTGGAGGGTTTAGAGCTAGTCCAGTGTCCCATGACTAGGATGAAAACTGCATTGTTCCTCCAGAATCTGAGGTTCGACTAATGGTCAGACTCTCCTCTCCAGTACTCTGGAATAGACTTTCCCTGGGAGGCTGAGGAGTGTGATCCCCCTATAGTTGGAACACACCCTCCAGTCCCCTTTCTTAAAAAGAGGGACCACCACCCCAGTCGCCCAGTCCAGAGGTACTGTCCCTGACTGCCACGCTATGTTGCAGAGATGTATCATTCAAGACAGCCCCACAACATCCAGAGACTTAAGGTACTCATCCACCCCCGGTGCCTTGCCACCGAGGACCTGCTGAACTACCTCAATGACTTCAGCTTGAGTAATGAGTCTGACGGGATGAGTCTACCTCTGAGTCCTCAGCCTCTGCTTCCTCTACGGAAGGCGTGTCAGTGGGATTGAGGAGATCCTCAAAGCATTCCTTTCACCATCCGACAATATCCCCAGTCGAGGTCAGCAACTCTCCACCTCCACTGTAAACAGTGTTGCCAGAGAACTGCTTGCCCCTTCTGAGGCACCGAATGGTCTGCCAGAATTCCCCCAAGGCCGACCGATAGTCCTTCTCCACAGCCTCAATGAACTCCTCCCAGATCCGAGTTTTTGCTTGTGCAACCACCCGGGCTGCAGCTTGCCTGGCCTGCCAGTACGTGTCAGCTGCCTCCGGGGTCCCACGAGCCAAACAAGCTAGACAGCATCCCTTACTTCCAGTGTACACCAGTGGGTTCGGGGATGGCTGCCACGCAGGCACCAGAGACCTTATGGCCACAGCTCCAGACAAGACTCACTGTCCCCAACTCCCCAACCTCCCTCGGGATCTACTTGAAACTCCTCCAGAGGTGGGAATTGAAGACCCCCCCTAACAGAGGATTCAGCAAGACCCTCACAATACATTTGGGTCTGCCAAGTCTGACGGGCATCCTCCTCTGTTAATGGATCCAAGTCACCACCAGGTGGTGATCGGTTGACAGCTCAGCCAATATGTGGCCGAAGGTCAAAAGAAACCCCAACACATGGTCGATCATCGACATGCGGCCAAAGGTCAGATGACACGACTACAAAGTCGATCATCGACCTCTGGCCTAGGATGTCCTAGTACCACATGTACTGATGGGCACCCTTATGCTTGAACATGGTGTTCGTTATGGACAAACTGTGACTAGCACAGAAGTCCAACAACAGAACACAACTCGAGTTCAGATCGGGGGGGGCCCTCCTCCAAATCATGCCCCTCCAGGTATCACTATCATTGCCCACATAGGCGTTGAAGTCCCCCAGTACAACTATGTCCCCAGTTGGATCACCTTCAAACACCCCTCACAGGGTCTCCAAGAAGGTCAGGTACTCCACACTCCTGTTCAGCCCATAAGCCGAAACAACAGTGAGACACATATCCCCAACCCAAAGGTGCTGGGAAACAACCCTCTTGTTTACCGGGGAAAACCTCAACACATGGCTGCTGAGCTGGGGGGCTATAAGCAAGCCTACCCCAGCCAACCAACTGTCCCAAGAGCTAAATTATTTGACCAGATTTTGGGTCGTCGAACCCCCGTCCATGACTGCTACCCAAACCACATTGCACCGACCTGTTATGCTCCTTCCTGCAGGTGGTGGGCCTACGTCACTCCTTCGGGATATGCCCGGCCGGGTCCCATAGGCCAAGACTCGGCCACCAGGCACTCGCCTGTGCTCCCCAATCCCAGGCCTGGCTCCAGGGTGGGGCCCCAGTAACACCAATCCGGGGGGTGTAACAGTCCTTGATTTTCTTCTATTCATGAGGGGATTTGAACCGCTCTTAGTCTGACCCATCACCTAGGACCTGTTTGCCTTACCCTACCCTACCAGGAGCACTAGGCCTTCAACAACATGGCTCCTAGGATCATTCGCATTACTTTGTAAGATAGCTGTACTCATGCAGCAAAAGCTGGGCACGACATTAAATGGGACTCGCATTTTTTTCCCTCAAAAAAACTATTTGCATTTCACTTTAATTTTGTTGACTGCCATATTAAGTTAAATGTGGAAAAAGTTCTGACATGATTTATAATGTTTTTTTTTTCTTTTGTAAATCACAACGTTTACAACTTTATAAGGGATGTGACATTGTGTTGTATCCAGTAGGGATGCAACAATACAGTTAACCCAGGGTTCAATACGTACCTCTGTTTTTTAACCACGGTTTTCGGTTTGGTTCTGATGGCTTGGCAAATTAAAGTGTTTTTTTCATTATTCTTTGCTTAGGTGACAGGAAATGTAGGATGTTAAGAAGAAAAAAACTGGTTTAGTTGCGATTCTCTTTATTATACTTAAATGCAAAAATCAACTTGTACTTATTCATAGTGTAGTGAAAATAGTGAGATATAAAAAATAAAGATAGCTAAAAAATTAACACTGGCAGCTCACAGAACGTCAGCTTCATGAATTGCTTGCACAATATTTGCAGCATTATCTGTGGTTACTGGGAGTAATGTTAGGGTGACCATATTTTAGTTTTCAAAAAAGAGGACTGGGGGCAGGAGGCAGACGGACAACCACTGTGGGTGGAAGGATCAGGATAGGGGTGGGAAGTTTCCATTCAACTTTTGGCCCTTAACATTAGAATAATAACAAACAAATAAAAAAAATTGTTTGGCATTTAACACCTTTATATGACACTGTTTCTTTTCAAGGCCATAGGTTAAAGTCAAATAAAAAATCAGTTGAAATAAAAAAAAAGAAAAAAAAAAATCGACTATTTCAGTGAAAAATCATTTCAGTCCTCCTGATGTTCTCTGGTATACTTTCCTGAAGAGCAAACCTTTCCCAATAGTCCCTGATTAACAATCAAGTAGGCATGAAAGTCTTTGCAAGAAAAGTGTTGAAAGTTGTACTGTGTGCACAGAAGCCCCTTTGGTGATTCAAAAGACTAGTGATTACTTTCTTTTGTCCACTGGCTTTGCATCAGTGAAAAAACTCTCTCGACATTTGCATTGTGAGAAGGAATAGAAAACAAAACTGTGCAATCTTCAGTAGCTCTGAATGAGAACCTGTGTTTTTGGACCTTTTAAAATATTTTGTCCTCTTCTTGCATGCTTGCACATCACTGAAATCCCCATCACTGTTACACTTTTCTGTAATTTCTTCAGGTTGGTGACCTGATCAAAGCACTTTGCATCAATTTGGCACCATGGAGGACCATTAGGAAAATGAACACACTGCTTAGGGCTCAGTTAAATACCAATAAAAGACCAAATAAAGCAGATTATATAGCAACATGTGTGTGGAAATTGTTTCATAGTCCTTCTACACTCTTGTTTCATTTGCTTACAGACAAAAAAATGTTGAATATTTACAGACACCCTTATCCACAGCAATGAACATTAATTTCATTTTATACAACTGAGCAGTTAAGGGCTTTCCTCGAGGGCCCAGATTCTTCTGATCAGTAGTCTAGCATCTTAACCACTAAGTTACTAGCATATTTTCAGCAGGTTGCCTTGTCAGAAAACAAACTTCCACTGGTAAAGATTTAGTGGAGTTGTTTATATATATTTAAAGGAAATGACAACACATCAAAATAACCCAAGATCATGCAGTATTTGCAGAGCTTTAATAACTCAAATAAAACAAAATGCAAATAATTTGTAAACAAATTGTGTTAATGCTTTGGCTAAATAACATCAATAAATCAGTATTTGGTGGAATAACCCTTTTTTTCACATTGCTGTTGGGGAACTTTATACCACTCTTTTTGCAAAAAAAGCAAACATCTCAGCTTTGCTTGATGGTGTGTGATCATCCGTCTTCCTCTTGATGACATTCCAGAGGTTTTCAATATGGTTCAAATCTGGAGATTGGGCAGTATATCTATCTAACTATATATATATATATAAACAACTCCACTAAATCTTTACTAGTGGAAGTTTGTTTTCTGACAAGGCAGCCTGCAGAAAACATGCAAGTGGATGATAATAGTATCTGGTTTCACATTCCCACAGCCTTATTTAAAAAACTAGGAGGTATTGATCTTCCCTTAAAATGTGACTTCCATATTCCCAGATTACCGGTTAAATTATCAGCATTTCACCAGCAGGCACTTTTATTTTGGAAACTCATACAGTCATAACTTTACACCACATAGAACTCCTATATGGAATAATAGACATATTCTACATAGAAGAAAGTCAATATTTATTAAAGAATGGATGCGTAAGGGTATTTGGTCAGTGATTCATTTGATGGATGATAATGGCTTTACCTAAACACGTGAACATACAAAATAGAAAATACACTTACAACACAATCAGTTGCTACAACCCTTCGTTTACTTAATGTTAATGGCAAAGATTTTGAAAAGCAAAATCTTACGAACAAATTTCTGTGCTATCACCTCACAAACATAATTTATCTGACTCTCTCAAGCAGGAATACAATTAATCCGATTTTCTCCAAACAATACATTGGTAAAATTAGAACTATGTATCTTAAATTTCCAGTGTCCTCCAAAACTAAAGAAATCCATTATAAAATTCTTAACAATATCTATCCATCAAATGAGCTCTTGAGGAAAAGATCACAATAATTGTGTTTTTTTGTGAGGATAAGTTAGAAACAACCGAACATTTATTTAACTTCTGTGATTTCTCTTCAGCTTTCTGGGATGATGTGCATGATTGGTCGGTCACTAAAATACATGCCCTTCCACCCTTCACCCGAAATGATATTATATTTGGCATGCTGCTGCCTGATAATAAAGCTGACTTTCTTGTAAATGTCATTTTATTACTTGGGAAGTTCTTTATTCACAAATGTAAAACCCTAAAGACCAGACCACTTTTTTCTGTTTTCATAAAAGACCTAGAAAATAATGTTTAAATAAAGCATAGGTATGAAAAATGGAATACAACGTCTTATTATATGAGGTGAATTCAACATTATCAATAAAGATTAAATGGACCCTCTAGTATGTCTTAAGCATGTGAGAAGATGGGCGATTACGCACTACTACATGTAATTGATATCAATGTATACATTAGTTAGATGCCTTAATTGTCCAATTGTCCAGTTGTAATATGTCTAAAGTGCTGGGGTGACATGCAACTCCATGATGATGTTGATCTATCTTTAGCACACAGACAGAAATAAAACATCTAGCAATAATTTCTAATTTAAACATATTAAAATTTAACAAACAAATTAAACATTTTCAATATAGGTCAGAATTATAATAACTGCAGCAAAAAATTACTGCAATGGGCAGAAACAGAAGTGCAGAGTCAAATACTTTTAAAACTTTATGCAAAAAAAACCCCCTGTAATACAGAAGTCTCCTTGCACCATGCACCATGCTTCTTGAGTGCAACACAAATAACTTTATGTCCCTTAAAGTCAAGTGACTATTGGCACAAAAGCACAAGGGTGGACTTTGTAAGAGGTGTGACCATTTCAGTGCTCAAGTACAGGGTCTGTACAGTTCATGCCTGGAGAATATGGAGAAACGTTTGGCACCCACAGAGGAGTTCTCCAGTTTCATGTGGATGGATCTGAGTGAGACACCTGACTGGAATGACATAGAAGCTTGTATCAAATACCTGGGGAAAAGGATGATGCAAAGTGCTTTGATCAGGTCACTAACCTGAAGAAATTCACAAAAAGGTGTACCAGTGATGGGGATTTCAGTGATTTGCAAGCACACAAGAAGTGGACAAAATATTATATAAAAATATATTATATAACTATATTGCCAAAAGTATTCGCTCACCCATCCAAATAATCAGAATCAGGTGTTCCAATCACTTCCATGGCCACAGGTGTATAAAATCAAGCACCTAGGCATGCAGACTGTTTTTACAAACATTTGTGAAAGAATGGGTCGCTCTCAGGAGCTCAGTGAATTCCAGTGTGGAACTGTGATAGGATGCCACCTGTGCAACAAATCCAGTCGTGAAATTTCCTCGCTCCTAAATATTCCACAGTCAACTGTCAGCTGTATTATAAGAACGTGGAAGTGTTTGGGAATGACAGCAACTCAGCCATGAAGTGGTAGGCCATGTAAACTGACGGAGCGGGGTCAGCGGATGCTGAGGCGCATAGTGCGAAGAGGTCGCCGACTTTCTGCAGAGTCAATCGCTACAGACCTCCAAACTTCATGTGGCCTTCAGATTAGCTCAAGAACAGTGCGCAGAGAGCTTCATGGAATGGGTTTCCATGGCCGAGCAGCTGCATCCAAGCCATACATCACCAAGTGCAATGCAAAGCGTTGGATGCAGTGGTGTAAAGCACGCCGCCACTGGACTCTAGAGCAGTGGAGACGCGTTCTCTGGAGTGACGAATCGTGCTTCTCCATCTGGCAATCTGATGGATGAGTCTGGGTTTGGTGGTTGCCAGGAGAACGGTACTTGTCTGACTGCATTGTGCCAAGTGTAAAGTTTGGTGGAGGGGGGATTATGGTGTGGGGTTGTTTTTCAGGAGCTGGGCTTGGCCCCTTAGTTCCAGTGAAAGGAACTCTGAATGCTTCAGCATACCAAGACATTTTGGACAATTCCATGCTCCCAACTTTGTGGGAACAGTTTGGAGCTGGCCCCTTCCTCTTCCAACATGACTGTGCACCAGTGCACAAAGCAAGGTCCATAAAGACATGGATGACAGAGTCTGGTGTGGAAGAACACCTTTGGGATGAATTAGAGCAGAGACTGAGAGCCAGACCTTCTCGTCCAACATCAGTGTGTGACCTCACAAATGCGCTTCTGGAAGAATGGTCAAAAATTCCCATAAACACACTCCTAAACCTTGTGGACAGCCTTCCCAGAAGAGTTGAAGCTGTTATAGCTGCGAAGGGTGGACCGACATCATATTGAACCCTATGGATTAGGAATGGGATGTCACTTAAGTTCATATGCGAGTCAAGGCAGGTGAGCGAATACTTTTGGCAATATAGTGTATTTTGAAAGGTCCAAAAACATAGGTTTTCATTCAGAGATACTGAAGATTGCACAGTTTTGTTTGCTATTCCTTCTCACAATGCAAATGTTGAGAGAGTTTTTTCACTGATGCAAAGCCAGTGGACAAAGGAAAGGAATCACTTGTCTGGTGAGTCACTGAAGGGGCTTCTGTGCACACAGTACAACTTTCAACACATTTCTTGCAAAGATTTTCATGCCTACTTGACTGGTAATCAGGGACTATTGGGAAAGATTCGTTCTTCAGGAAAGTATACCAGAGAACATCAAATGGACTGAAATGATTTTTGACTGAAATAGTGGATTTTCTTTTTTTTATTTCAACTGATTTTTTTATTTGCTTATTGATTATTTTTTATTTGATTTTATTATTTATGGCCTTGAAAAGAAACAGTGTCATGTAAAGGTGTCAAATGCTAAACAATTTTTTTTTTAATTTGTTTGTTATTATTCTAGTGTTAAGGGCCAAACGTTGAATGGAAAGGATGTTATTAGTTTATGTATTAAAGTTCAATAACATAGTTTCATTGTTCTCAATGCATTTGTCAAGTATTTCCATCCTCCCAACCCCATCCCGATCCTTCCACCCACAGTGGGTGTCCGTCTGCCTCCTGCCCCCACTGTCCTCTTTTTTGAAAACTAAAATATGGTCACCCTAATGTTACTCCCAGTAACCACAGATAATGCTGCAAATATTGTGCATGCAATTCATGAAGCTGATGTGCTGTGAGCTGCCAGTGTTAATTTTTTAATATTTCTTTATTTATTATATCTCACTATTTTCACTACACTATGAATGAGTACAAGTTGATTTTTGCATTTAAGTATAATAAAGAGAATCACAACTAAAACCAGTTTTTTTCTTCTTAACATCTTACATTTCCTGTCACCTAAGCAAAGAATAATGAAAAAACAGTTTAATTTGCCAAGCCATCAGAACCAAACCGAAAACCGTGGTTAAAAAATGTACGTATTGAAAGCTGGGTTAACTGTATTGTTGCATCCCTACTGGATACAAAACATTTTCTCATCCCTTATAAAGTTGTAAACATTGTGATTTACCTCGACTGGGGATATTGTAGGATGGTGAAAGGAATACTTCAAAGGATCTTCTCAATCCCACTGACATGCCTTCTGTAGAGGAAGCAGAGGCTGAGGATTCAGAGGTAGACTCATCCGTCACCCAAGCTGAAGTCACTGAGGTAGTTCAGCAGGTCCTCTGTGGCAAGGCACCGGGGGTGGATGAGATTCGCCCTGAGTATCTTAAGTCTCTGGATGTTGTGGGGTTGTCTTGGCTGACACGTCTCTGCAACATAGCATGGCAGTCAGGGACAGTGCCTCTGGACTGGGCGACTGGGGTGGTGGTCCCTCTTTTTAAGAAAGGGGACTGGAGGGTGTGTTCCAACTATAGGGGGATCACACTCCTCAGCCTCCCAGGGAAAGTCTATTCCAGAGTACTGGAGAGAGAGGGCTTGAGAGTTCGTGGGAGTTTGCCCAACCAGTCCACATGTGTTTTGTGGACTTGGAGAAGGCATTCGACCGTGCCCCTTGTGGCATTCTGTGGGAGGTGCTCTGGGAGTATGGGGTCCATAGCCCTCTGTTAAGGGCTGTTCGGTCTCTGTATGACCGGAGCACGGGCTGGGTTTGCATTGCCAGCTGTAAGTCAGACCTGTTCCCAGTGCATGTTAGACTCCAGCAGAGCTGTCCCTTGTCACTGGTTCTGTTCATTTTTTATGGACAGAATTTCTAGGCACAGCCAGGGGCTGAAGGGAGTCTGGATTAGGGACCACAGGATTTCATCTCTGCTTTTTGCAGATGATGTTGTCCTGTTGAAGGACAACATCACGTTCAACAACGTTCATCAAGGTCAACAACGTTGTTGTTGAAGGACAACATCACGTTCATCCTGACGAACACGCTGGATGTTGTTTATTCAAACATTCCCGGCGCGTATCGTGCGGAGCCCCGCCCCCACCTCGGCTACTCAGACCACATCTCTGTTATGTTGATTCCAGCATACAGACCTCTCGTCAGACGTCATCAGAGAGGCGAAGTGTGCACACGCCCAGAGAATCCACGGCCACTTCCAGAACAGCAGAGACTCCCGGCGCATGTGGCAGGGCATTCAGGCGATCACCAACTACAGGACAACTTCACCTGCCTGTGACAGTGACGCCTCCCTTCCAGATGCGCTGAACGACTTCTACGCTCGGTTTGAGGCACAGAACAACACAACAGCGAGGAAGACCATCCCTCCTCCTAATGACCCAGTGCTTTGTCTCACCACGGCTGACGTGAAGAGAACTCTATACAGAGTTAACCCACGGAAGTCCGCTGGACCAGACAACATTCCTGGCAGAGTTCTCAGGGAGTGTGCGGAGCAGCTAGCAGATGTCTTCACTGACATCTTCAACATCTCGCTGAGCAGCTCCATCATCCCTACGTGCCTCAAGACAACGACCATCGTCCCTGTGCCAAAGAAGTCCACGGTTTCCTGCCTCAATGACTACCGTCCCGTTGCACTCACACCAATCGTGATGAAATGCTTCGAGAGGCTCGTCATGAGGCACATCAAGTCACAGCTACCACCCTTGCTGGACCCCTTGCAGTTTGCGTATCGTCCTAACCGTTCCACGGAAGACGCCATCACCACAACCCTCCATCTGGCCCTCACACACCTGGACTGCAAAGACTCCTACGTTCGAATGCTGTTCATAGATTTCAGTTCAGCATTCAACACAATCATCCCTCAGCAGCTGATTAAGAAGCTGAGTCTCCTGGGCCTGAACACCTCTCTCTGCAACTGGATCCTGGATTTCCTGACTGGGAGACCTCAGTCAGTCCGGATCGGGAGCAGTATCTCCAGCACCACCACACTGAGCACTGGAGCACCTCAGGGCTGTGTGCTCAGTCCATTGCTGTTCACTCGGCTGACTCACGACTGTGCAGCAATGCACAGCTCCAACCACATCGTCAAGTTCGCTGATGACACGACTGTGGTGGGTCTCATCAGCAAGAACGACGAGTCAGCATACAGAGAGGAGGTGCAACATCTAACGGCCTGGTGCAGAGCCAACAACCTCTCCCTGAACGTCGACAAGACCAAAGAGATGGTTGTTGACTTCAGGAGAGCACAGTGTGACCATTCTCCGCTGTCCATCAATGGCTCCTCTGTGGAGATCGTCAAGAGCATCAAATTCCTTGGTGTCCATCTGGCGGAGAACTTCACCTGGTCACTCAACACCAGCTCCATCACCAAGAAAGCCCAGCAGCGCCTCTACTTCCTGAGGAGGCTGAGTAAAGCCCATCTCCCTCCCCCCATCCTGTCTGTGTTCTACAGAGGGACCATCGAGAGCGTCCTGAGCAGCTGCATCACTGCCTGGTTTGGGAACTGCACCGTCTCAGATTGCAAGACCCTTCAGCGGATAGTGAGGACAGCTGAGAAGATCATCGGAGTCTCTCTCCCCTCTATCACAGACATTTACACCGCACGCTGCATCCGCAAAGCCATCAGCATTGTGGCTGTCCCCACACACCCCTCACACACACTCTTCACCCTCCTGCCATCTGGAAAGAGGTACCGGAGCATTCGGGCCCTCACAACCAGACTGTGTAACAGTTTCTTTCCTCAAGCCATTAGGCTTCTCAACACCCGGGACTGAACTGTTCTACACTCTCACACACACTCTCACTCAGGACTGAACTGTTCTACACTCTCTCACACACACACACACACTCTCACTCAGGACTGAACTGTATATCAGCTCTCTGTCTCTCACACACAGATACACACACTCTCTATTGACTGTGTGGACGCATACACACACACATAATTTATATTGTTCATTACTTACTGCACTACCTCTACCTGTCATCCGCTGCTATAGTTATACTTATGTTTATTCTATTTGTACTACCTCAACTGCTGCTGTGTATTTTTGCACAATATTTTTGCACAATACTTTTTTTTTTTTCTACATCATTTCACTTTATCTATTTTATTTCACTTACATTCCAGTACACGTTCTTTTATTTCCTTTCAGCGCTAAGTGTCCTGTGTTCTTTTGTGTTGTCTTTATTGTATTTATTGTCTTTTTTGCACTGTCTTGTCTATGCTCTGTTTGCACCTAGCTGCACACTGTGCACTTTACGTGGCTAAGACAAACTTCTGTCCTAGCTCTGTGGTGTTGTTTGTTGTTTTGTATTATACTAGTAGTTGTATGTTTATGTAGCACCAGGTCCTGGAGAAACGTTGTTTCATTTCACTATGTACTGTGCCAGCTATATGTGGTTGAAATGACAATAAAAGCTTCTTGAATCTTGAATTGAATCTTGTTGGCTCCTTCCTTCAGAAAAAGGTGGCTTGTCCCCTCCAGGTTGGAGTCGGGGTCTTGTTTACGAGTAAGGGAAGGATGGAGCATGAGATTGACAGATGGATCAGTGCAGCGGCAGCAGTAATGCGGTCTATGTACTGGTCTGTTGTGGTGAAGAAGGAGCTGAGCCGAAAGGTGAAGCTCTTGTTTTACCAGTCTATCTATGTTCCTGCTCTCGCCTACAGTATGGTCATGAGCTTTGGGTCATGACCGAATGGACTTGATCCTGGATTCAAGCGGCCGAAATGTGTTTCCTCCATAAAGTGGCGGGGCGCTCCCTTAGAGACAGGTTAAGGAGCTCTATCACTCGGGAGGAGCTCGGAGTAGAGCCGCTGCCCCTCCACATCGAAAGGGGCCAGTTGAGGTGGCTTGGGCATCTGTTTTGGATGCCTCCTGGATGTCTCCCTGGGAAGGTGTTCCTGGCATGCCCCCCCGGGGAAGACCCAGGACACGCTAGAGGGACCATGTCTCTCGGCTGATCTGGGAACACCTCGGAATCCCCTGGAAGAGCTGGAGGAAGTGTCTAGGGAGAGGGAAGTCTGGGCATCCCTGCTTAGACTGCTGCCCCTGAGACCCAGCTCCAGATAAGCGGAAGACAATGGATGGATGGATGGTTGTTACGTTCCACATATGTTATGTGTATATTGTTTTTATTTCTCACCCTCCTTTCCTTTTGTACTATTCTTTACTCTGCTTCTAGGTCAGTGTTATTGGCTGACTTGGCTGTCAATCATAATTGTGACATTATGACGCTCTGCCAATCCATTGATGCACCGACTATATACATGGCCTCAACTTGGTAGTGTGTGGGTGTGCGCCATTCCAGCGTACCTTGTGCTTCAACATGTCCAGTGTTTGACTCAGTTGCCTCCCGATATTTATTGTGCCTTGACTTGTGGAGTCATGCGTGTTTTGTGTTAGTTAGTTAGAAGCCAGCTATAAGGATTGTTTTGTTTTGTTTATTTCTTTGATTTGGGTAACACTTCTTTTTTTCTGTGTGCTGAATTTTATATTATTTTTTAAAATAATTAAATAATTATTTGTACACATTCATGTGATGCATCAGTAAAATCTTCAGAAGCATGTCCTCTTCGATCTGCTCCACACCCAGAAACAATTGTCACTTAAATGTTACGGCATCATCCCTCTGTAACATCAAGTACATAACAATGGTCCTCATATCTGTGTTGCCCAGTGACAACAGATGAAACTAGCCAGTTGGCTAATTAAAATTACAGCACTGTAGCATTTTCATTTCTTCTGCCTAAAGTGAGTTAAATCTATTTGTAATTTGTAGTTTTGTGTATATAAGAGTATAGCATCAAGTCAATTAAACTCCTGGGATATTGATCTGGTCAGTTAAGTAGCAGTGGAGGTTGTTAATCAGTTTCAGCTGCTTTGGTGTTAATGAAATTAACAACAGGTGCACTAGATGGGCAACAATGAGACAACCCTCAAAAAATGAATGGTTTTACAGGTGAAGGCCACTGACATTTTTTCCCTACTTATCTTTTCTGACCGTTTTTCACTAGCTTAGCATTAGCTTTGGCTAGGGTCAGTGTCACTATTGGTAGCATGAGGTGATACCTGGACCCTAGAGGTTGCACAGGCAGTCCAACTCCTCCAGGATGGCACTTTTGTTTAGTTTTCATGCATATAGATGAAGCAGTTTCTGAAGATTCAAACCACACATATTCTCATATTTTTTATTTAAAAAGTCAGACTTGAGGCATCAGGTGTGGGATTAGAAAGCAGGAAACCAGAAAGTGTAGTGGAACCAATTTATACATAATTTATACATTACTTTAAAAATGTATATGAGAATGTTTCACAGTATTAAAGATTTGCTGTGGTACATTTGTTTGTGTGTAGAAGCACAATGAAACAATTTCCACCCACATGTTGCTATATGAACTGTTTTATTTGGTGACTGATTGTCAGGAATAGCTGGACAGGCACTTGTGAACCTTGGAGGCCTGCTTCTTTGTGTGTATTTTGTGCCATGCCTTTCCCATTGTTCTCCTACCCTGTTGTGTCACCTGTTCCCAATTAACCATAACGTGTAGCCCTTTAAATAGGGGTCCTTGTGTACCTGTCATTGTTTATTGTTCAGTGTTTCATGTACTATGTCCTGGTTAAGGCTTGGTCACACTACAAGACTTTAACTGTCGGCAGATCACTTTGCTGTTCAGACTACATGACTTCACTTGTATGTCTTTTTGTCCTTGTGGTGTTCACACTACGCAACACTTTGTAAATGATCCACAAGAGGGGATCGCACACCACACAATCTGACAACAACTCTTGTCACTCAACGCCGTCCCCAAACCACGTTTTGTCACGAAAACACACACGACAGGTGGATCCGGAAATGACGCGAGACTGTCGGTAGAGGTTTGTTTTGAAAATGGACGTCGGCAGGAGTCTCACTCTAAATAAATGTTAATTTATTAAAATAAATGTTGTTTCCACACTATTTTTGAAGCCATGTTGCTGCTGCTGCTTTTCTTCCGATGACCTCAACCTGTTGACTTGCTCTCTCATTGGCTGGAGGTTGTAGCTATAACTGACACCACGTGATGTCGAGTCGGCCGACCGTCCCAGATATTTAACATGCCAGATATCTGGATTTTGTCTGCAAGGTGTCAGCGACGTGTCAGCGAGTCTCTTTGATGCGTCGGTGAGTAGTTCACACAAAGATTGTCGAGCGCTGATCACCCACTGATTTTCCCACGATCACAACCCGATCTGTCGGCGAGCTCGTTAATTTGCAAATCTGGCTTAAGATCCTGTAGTGTGAACAAGGCTTTAAAGTCATGTCTTAGTTTATGTTAAAGGTCTCCGTTTAGTTAGTGTTATGTTAGTCTATGTGATTAGATTAGTCTTCCCCATCTCTGTCTGTCTACGTGAGTAAAAGCTGTGATTCTTGGAATGCTGCATATGGGTCTGTCTCCATGGTGTGCCGGCGCACACACCACCACGGAGGTCCGGGTTCGAGCCCCGCACAGGGTGGTGGCACTCAGATGTGACACTGATTCTGGTATTTAAAAGTCTCCACAAGTCACCGCAGTGAACACAACAGCATTCAAGAAAAAAAAATATATGAATAAAATAATGTCAATTTGAAACAATACACTATATGGCCAAACATTTCTGGACACCTGACCATCACATCCATGTGGTTATTTTAGCCACAAGGTTGGAAGCACACATTTGTGTAGGATGTCTTTGTATTATGTCGCATTACAATTTCCCTTGAACTAAGAGGCTTAAACCACTTCCAGCATGACAATGCCCCTGTGCACAAAGCACAGTAGATGAATACAGGGTTTTAGCAGTAGCAAGAATGGAGTGGAAAAACTCAAGTATCCTGCACAGAGCCCTGACCTGAACCTTTTTGAAAAAACGTTTGGGATGAACCGAAATGCAGACTGCACTCCAGCCCTCCTCACTTGGCATCAGTGCTAAGATACCCAAGACTAATGGTCTTTGGTATCTATGGGAAAGTCTTCTCAGAAATAGTGAAGGTTATAAGAAAAGGGAATTAAATCTATAAATCTACAGTAAATAAATATGGAAGTGATGGTCAGATGTCCATAAATAATTAGCTATAAAGTGTAGCTCTTTCTCGATGATCACTAATCAGTGTGTTCGTTCTCTTGATTGTCACTGCTGTCATGTGAAGCATCCTCCACCTGCTCAATTATCTGACAGAGCAGTGAGGTAGAGGCTCTGCTTGTGGGAGAAAGAGGCCGGGGGCTTATGGAAGAGCTGTGAGTGCCATGGATGAGAGTACGTGCAGCAGTCAAGTGCCTCCTTTGACTCTGTTTCACTGAAAAAGATAGAGAGGGTGGTTATGAAAAATAAATCTAGATAGAAGAATTACAGATAATATCTAGGCTGATGTTTGCAGGGGATGATCATGGCAATATATTCAGAGAGTAACTTCCAGTATACATGGGAAAAGAGTAGGATGCTTCCTTCAGTTCACGGGAGTTTAGGCAGCTTGCGAATTTGTTCTTGAACTGATCGGATCAACTATAGCAAAATAACTGCTGTAATGTGTTTGAGAAGAAGCAGCTTGGTTTCTGAGGAGATCTCTGTCTAATGGTCAGTCTATTTTCCTATCATCAACTATAATCACAAACGTTTAGTTATAGTTGAAAACATTTGATTAACTCATGCATTTAAGACTACTTTTGCAACTCCTAAATTAATCTTTATTCGATTCTTTACCTCCAAAAGGTGTAACTTTTGGTTGGAGAAGTGGGGGAGGATACAAAATGGGGGAAAACGTTTTTGATTTGAATCCAATTTCCTGCATTTACATACATTCAGGGACTATGGTGATACAAAATCCAGGAAATAATTAAGTTGATTATAATAATAAATTCTGCCAAAAAGAATAGTAGGCTGCTAAACTATGTACATAAAAAAAGATGTCTTACTTTCTTTATTGTTTAATGGGGGCTGATCCTCAAGACGTGAGAGAATCATTTTATAAAGTCAAAAATGTTCATCATTAATGTTGTGTGTGAATAAAATTTATATAATGTGAGACTCTTTTATTTCAAATTAAAATTTACTGTACGCCCCTGACTAGGGTAATTCAGTATAGCAAAAAGCAGCATTGTAAAAAGAAATGTGCAAAAAATATTGCAAAGGGAGTGTGTGTGTGTGTGTGTGTGTGTGTGTGAGACCAGTCTCTGGGTATTCATGCGGAAAGAAACTGTTACACAGTCTGGTTGTGAGACCCTGAATGCTTCAGTGCTGCTTTATGTTTATCTTGTGCTTAAATAATTACAGACTTTTGCTATGGGCAGAAAAACCCACCTCTATCATGGGCAGTGAGCTTGTTTACTTCAGGGATGAGGAAGCTGTACACAAGTTGAGCTACAATCTCCTCTGACTGCTCATTGTTTCTCCTGCACACAATCAAACACACACACACACACACAAAGGAAGAGGAGACAGCAAAGGGCATCAAATTTATGTACGTTGTTAAAAATAGCCAAGCTTTAATAATCAAAGCACATTTAGACAATGTCAGTTCAGACATTGCTCAAATGAGACTGAACAGTGAAGCATTTGATACATTCGGTATAACCATGTGATCCATGACAATGAGCACACATTCGCCTTCATCTCGTATGATACGATGCATATATAAACTTTTGAGTATAACATATATACAACAAATCTCCCTAATGATTTATTTTATTGACTAGAAAACTAATTTGTTGACAAATCGAATGCTAGTGAGTGCAGCGACTGGAGACTTGCAGTGATAAAAATCATAGTATGTTTAAATGCAGCAATGAGTGCTTTATTCCTGATAGACACTATGAGTATCTTCTACTCACACTGAATCACCTCAACATGACCTTCAACACAACTGTAGATATGAAACATGATGGGGCTCTGAAGGCTGGTATAGAAATTTACACAATTGACATCCAAGGCAATAGCATTTCCATAACATATAGTCAATATATAACTTAGATATAGCTTTATAAATATAACTTTAGACTTAGAAATATAGCTTACTTACATTTCCTCCATGGCATAGGTGATGTTGTTGAGCTCGTCTGCAAACTTGTGGATCTCTTCTCTGGCCTGAGCTTCAGCGGTTTGATCGATGCTCTCCAGGATGACATCCTCCAGGTACAGATCCACTGTGACCTGGTGCACCTTCATCATCTAAGAGCACACAGTACAATAACCTTTTTGGCAATCTACTTTACAGCTGATCACAGGACTACGGACTAAAGAATAAGCTGTCCTAGCATTTTTGTTGCTACAATTGGAGTCTTTCTGTTCGTCTATAATGAATTTTCTACTACTGTTCCTTGTGGAATATTCCTATTTCTGAGATTTTCAGTGATGTTCAGGTGAGGATAGTATGAGGTCCATAAAGCTTCAGCCTTTCCTGAAGCAGTCCATAGTGGATTTTGAGGTATGTTTTGAATCACTGTCCCGCAGTAGAAGCCAATCACTTTCAGTTTATTTTGTAATCCAGTATTTTGACTGACTGTTCTGAATGCTTTCAGAATTTATTTACTGGAATCTATTCATCCATCAGTGTTTCCTGTCACCAGCTGGTACAGAACTACAAAGCATAATAGATTCATCCCCCATGCTTAACAGATGGTGTACACAAGGTGTTCATGATATTTTTTATAGCCTTTCTCTGTTTCGTAGGAATCAATTAGCGTCATTTTTAGATCTTTAGTCAGCTGTTTAGAGAAGCTCATGACTGTTGAGTGATAGCACAAAGTTTGGAGAGTCAGAGAATTTATTATGCTCTGATGATAATTCATAATGACAGTTCTTGGCCTGAGAGATGCATCCTAACCATTAAATAAAATCTTAAGTTAATTAAGTCCTGAGAATTAAGCCTTTCTCTCTCTCTCTCTCTCTCTCTCTCTCACACACACACACACACACAAACAGCTGTTAAGCTATTTCTCTACACATAAGCAGATAAGCACAGAAAGAGAACTTAAAAAGTCTAACACAAAGAATAGGAATGAGAAAAAAGCTGACATTTGATGCATATCTTCAAAAACTGAGCATTGTCTGAATCTGAAAACAGATTCAAACAAAGGAAAAAGTCAACAAAACACACCAAAAGGGGAAGAAATAAAATAAATGAAAGCATGAAAAGGTCAAGGTGAACTCCGAGGACAAAAGAAGTAAAGAGAATAAATGAATACTGAAAGATGCTCTGTGTGTGTGTGTGTGTGTGTGTGTGTGTGTGTGCGTGTGTGGGTTTGAGAGAGAAAGAGAGAGACCTGGTGATAAAGGTTATTAACTACCAAAAACGTCCAATATTGAAGATATATTACAAGCAGAAACACTTTAACAAAGCATTAGTTTAGGGGTGTGTACACCTATGCAACCACGCTACTGTAAATGATAGTATATTAAGTTTCACATTAAAGGTGGAAAAAAGAGGGTGTGAACTTTTTATTTCACACCTTTGTGAGCAGGTAATTAAAGAATTATGATAATGTAGACCGAGTGTGTTCACCTGTCTGAAGATCTCATCCTCCTCTCTCTGTCTCCGCTCCTCCACCTGTCTCCGCCCACTCTCTTCAGCCTCACGAAGGCGCCGGTCCCTTTCTGCCAGCAGCACGAAAGCATGGATCCTCCTTTCCTCCTGCAGGCGAACCAGCTCCTTCGACAGGAAGTCCAGCATGTCGACAATCACTTCCCCGGAAATGCCGTCTACATAGCTCTGTGTCTGAGCCAGCTGAGAGAAAGAAATTCAGCAGTGGTGGATTATAAAAAAATTCTTATCTGCTTTTTTATTTTTTATTTCAAGCCATTGCAGGAATATTTGGAATTCTCACCAGTATTTTTATTTATTTATTATAACAACCTTAGGATCCATTTTCTTTCACCCTCATATCCATATGTAACAAATTTAGATCAGGAATGCTTTACAACAAAAAAGAACTGGAGCAGAGGTCAGTGATGTAAATCAGTGCATGTCCTTTTCACTGTTGCAGTCACGCAGATCATGCAGCATGGCTCACAGAGAAAGTGTTGAATGAACAGGCTGTTTATGTACTTACTCTGCTCTCACGCTCCTCTCTCTGTCTCTGCAGGGCCTGTGTGACCTGCTTCTCTTCTCTCTGGAGTTCTTGCTCCTCCCACTGTAAGGTGTGGTTCGTTCGCAGCTCCTGGATCAGTTCCTGGTGCTTCTCTAGACCTTCCAGCATCTGGAATACACCAGACACTCCATCAGATAACAGCTGTAGAGATTAAGGCTTGACAAACAGTCCCTGAGAAAGACACCAGGTCATTACGGTCACATAAAGTGCAGTAGGAAATATAAACTGGAGTTTGTTCAGTTAAATCAATCTTTTTAGGGACGTTTAATAGTCAATAAAGATTCATGACGTATAAAGGTCAATATAAAAGAATGTCACAGGTAGGTTAGAGAAAAAGATTTTTAAATCATATTCAAATTTCAATCATACATGTTATGACATGCAGTGAAATGTTTTTAATGGCTGACCTAATTAAGAAAATATAGTCAGACAAAAGCTAGTCAAAGAACAGAATTAACAGTAGACAAGAACGTAGAAAAAATTAAAAATAAGAAAGAATAAAATAAATGTTGGGGGAATTTCACTTAAGTACTTTTCTTTGTGTACCTGGTTCTGGATGGATCTGCCTCGGAGCAACTTCTGTAGGAAAATCACAGCAAGCTCCTTTTCCTCGTCTCCCTGGAAATGTAATATATATTCCACATAATGTCATTGCTCTCTATATGACAAGACTCCACTAAATCTGCCATTTTCCTATATTTCCTATGTTTATATATACATTTATATAAATTTTATATTCTTTATCTTTTTGCAGTTGGGAAACACTTTGGTTACAAAAAAATATTTATTCATTTTTTAAAATTGTATTTAAAAAAGAGGTATATTTTTTTATTTAAGAATAAAATCATAATAAAAAAAATAATAATGTCAGCAAACATTTATTTTACAACCAAGCAATTACAGGCAAATTATTACACATATTCACATTAAATGTGTTTTAATTTCTTTACTTTTCAAGTATAATACCATTTTTTTTATTATTATTAAATTGTCATTAGATGTAGGCTGAAGTTATTTAAGACATAATAACTAGAATAATGTTGAGTTGTGGTTTAGAACAATTGGATCTCATAGCCCTTGGCTATGATTATGGACCCCACATTCAGAACCATGGTTCTAGATAACACCACTGGTGTCTGGGGATCTGCCATGGGAACTATGTAGTCAGTTTTCTACGAACAAGTCTTCATGAAGTAGTCATGAAGTCTTGAAGTCTTGTTTTTACAGGCAGCGGTTTTCTAATTCAGTGCCAAGAAATGATGCAGTAAAGATAGAGCGTGTTTATTTTTTTCACAGCTAGAGTGTGTAAGTGGTTTACCTCAGGAGGCACGTCCACCGTGGGCGTTGGGGGACGAGGGACCGGTTTCTCCACCCTATAAAGGAAGCGTAGGGGCTTCTTTTCCTCCACCTGGACCTTCTTGTCTTTCAGTGCCTGCAGCAGATGTATTGAATGACCTAACTGCACTCTGTAAGTGCAAACAGGCCATCTGTGCAGTTTATAAATTCAGCATAGGGCCTGTATGTAATGCAGATATACTATATACTCTTAGCTGGTTACATGGGTGAACAAAGTATTGAGAAATTATACTCAAAACATAGACCATGTATCAAAAGTACAGAAGCAAAAAACTATTTTGTTAGAATATCAGGTTTTTATATGACTCGTTGCTTGATTTAGTAGCAGCATTTCAAAATTAGCAATGGAACTTCTGTGAAATTGTACAAGCACAGGATTCTCCTTTTAAACTTCTAGCAGTGAAAACAAATGTATGATTACTTTCAGTGATAGCTGTGCTCATGTTTCATGATTTTGTTTGGGAATTTTCTTGATTTTGCGTTAACTGCAAAATTTTGAAATCCTGGACTGAATGAACTATGAGTTTTGCCTGAAAACATCAGTTTATTTACATTTATTGGCTGGATGAGAGACAATCAAGATTTGTAACAATGTCTGAATAAAATTTAATCAGTAAAACTAGAGTTGTTTTCCATGGAAAGGTAATTAGGAGAATAAGCTTTCAGTTTCAACAACACTCACACATTTTCCACCTCTGGCCTTCTCTCTTTGTTTCGTTTTACAATAAATAAAAAGTTTCTCTGCAATTTTTAGAAAAACTCACCTTAGGACAGTGTGAGCACATGAGTTATTAACCCTTTTGAATGAGTATAGGACTAACAGAAGGTCAGTTCCATTTGAAAGCAAGTTGTTCTGCTCCTGATTGTGTTTTCTTACCTGGTGAGTTTCCAATAACAAAATATCTCTGCGGTCTGAGCGACTGATGAAGGCTTTGTTCTTTTTTGACCTTGGGGCTTTTATTTGTGGCTCCATGACTGAAGGTGGAAGACCTGTCTCCAGCTCTAACAGACCTTTTGCACACACACACACACACACACACAAACAAAACAGGAGATACAGTTGGAGGTATTACAGGTCATACATTTTTTATTTTCATAAACCAGATGAAATTAATTAGTATAATGATAGAAACCAATGAACTTAAATCGTCACATGAATGCTGATGGAAAGGTTTTTATGTTCTAGCCTGCTATTTGCAATAAAATATTGTGTTATTGTGTCCTTTTAGCATAGGGATTGTGTACTGATTAAACCTAGTTTAATTTGTTGCTAGATAAATAAATGACACATCAATCTGCCCTGAAAAAAAATACCATGTATGTGAAGACAAGGACTGCTCTAGACAGAAAAAGTGAACCTGAACCACAGAACAGCAGATGTTGTGGCGTGAATTCACGATATAAGGTGCAATAAAAACAGTAACTGAGTCGGCTGAAGTGTGAAGATTGTTAATGAAGAGCAGACAGATGGTTTAAGTTCCAGTACTGTTGTTAGCCAAATTGTGTAGAGGCTACTGTAATTTTTACTACACGTATCACAGTGTTGCTTTTCTTTGTACTACAGCACTAATGGTTTCTTCATTCTAATTGGTTGAAAGGTTTTCAATCTTTTTCTATAAAGGCATAGGTTTATATAAAGCCCTTTGTTAACAGTGCTGTATAAATAAAACTTGAATCAAATTGACGTTTGGGGCTATAAATAAGATGAAGACGAAAGGATTATACTTTCACCATGGACTCTAAAATAGATGTGTTCATGACTGTTTTCAACCCAGTGGATTAAATTTAAACCACTGTTACACTGACCAGGAGAACTGAAGATGTAGGAATGCTCTCAGAGTTTTGTAAAACAACTTGTACTTTCCCATGGTAACCCACGTAACCTTTCTTTGCTGTGCGTGCCTTCATATCTGACATCTTGTATTAAATTAAACACATGAAACACGTCTGCTTTAAGTTTGAAACGGAGGAATGGATGCATGCTTTAGATACATACAAAGAACTATGGCCAGCTCATTTTGGTGAAGTAATTTGCTTGATCCATCATCTGATGTCCTGTGCTATACAATATTATACCCTGTGCTATAGAATGTAAACACTTTTATAAAAGAAAACCAACAAGCTGTCTGAAGGCTCTGAACTGAGCATTAGATATGAGGTGGAAGTGATCAGTGATACCTTGGTAGGTATCGAGGAAGCAGCTCTTGACGACGTTGCTCTGTGATTGTCGATCAGGGAAGACTCCGTGGCGTGAGAGTGGAGCGTACGTCTGAGAGCCGTAGTCTGAGTGCTTGTTGATAATGTCTTGTCTCGTCAGCTTCTCTTCCAAACTCTGTCTCTTTGCATTGAGTTTACGTAAAGCTGAGAGAGAGAGAGAGAGAGAGAGAGAGAGTGTATTTAACGAATGAACAACTTCTGCTTTGTCTAACATTTAATCTTAATATAAATGCATGTATTTATTTTCATCAGTAATGGTACTATACTAACTAATGATATGTACGGTGAGCTACTATGTATGTACAGTAGCTCACTTTATTGTGTTAAATACAGTCAAACCCCGTGCAACGTCGTTAAATGGTCCCAAGAGACGCGATGTGCGTTGATTTTCGCCATACGACGGAAATGCCGCTATAAAGTGCTGTATATGTCCCTATAATGACACTATGACTGAATATATGGATTTTCTTATTTTATGAAAATAATTTTGTTTAGTTTGGTTTCATTAGCCATTTCTCATTGTTACTTTGCGACGGAGGGACCGACGTAAGTTTGTGTAAAGCGCCATAAATTGGATTTAATTTTTCAATTTAATATTCAAGGATGAGCGACATAAAATTCCATTTAATATTCAAGGATGAGCGACATAAAATAAAACCAAAAAAGTGTTTTTTTAACGAACTAACTGTTCGTTTTCCTCAGTGAAGCTTTGAGCTTCTGTGTGGGAAACTGTTTGCATAATACTGACAGATAATGGATGTGGCTTTTCCTCTAATAAAGATGTAAGAGTGTGTGGTCTTACAGCGTGTATAGTCATTGCATATTTTCTGGACATGTTTTTCTTTCTCTCTCTGCAGCTTGGAAAAATGCTCATCCAGCCTCTGCTCTGTGACCTTCTCCTGTTGTGACTCTCTCTCCCGTAAAAAACGCATGAGGAGAGCCAAACGAGTCTCTTGCAGCCTGCAGCACAAAAAGACAAATGTACAGACACCTAGGTATAACAACAATACACACATATTCATATTTACATGCAAACAAACATAATAAATGACAAAGAAGCTTGGTGGCATGACTTCCTGTGAGGAGCCTTGACATGGAATGCTTGGCTTGGGTCAGTTCTTTGTAAGCAGCCATAAAGTTTACATTGGTCATATTGGTAATATTGGTAATATTTTTGGGTGGCTGGAATGGTTTATTTGTATTTACATTATTCCTTATGGGAAAATTAATTTCGCAATGCAAATTTTTGCCTTAAGAACTCGCCTCCGGAACAAGTTAAATTTGTATGCCGAGGTTCCACTGTAATTGTCTTGTGGCTTAAAAGCAAATACTTGGTTTAGATGCTACTGAAAAACCATCTTGGATACTGACATATCTTGAGACTGTTGTGTCTGTGTATATGTATGTGTTTGTTTAGTGAGAAAGAGGCCATAGGTCAGACCCTGAAAGCATAGCACAGATGTCTGTGGTAAGAGAACTGTTTCTCACTTTTCAATCTCCTGCTCTCGGAAAGCCCACTCCTTCCTCTCCATCTCATCCATCATCCTCTTCCTCTTGTCCAGCTGAGTGAGATCAGTCAGAGGTGGTAATGTGGCCTCCCAGGCTCTCTTCTTCCTCGCTCTTTCGATCATCTCCACCTCGTCCAGGCCAGCAGGAAGCCCATGACCTGAACATGCAATTCCGTTGGTTATTTTCAGGACTCTAGCATCTCAGGCTTATGGACAATATGTTTCTTCAAAGGTACATGAACTAGAATTTCATTAGTAAAGTCTCACAGGCTGAGCAACTTAACACAGCCGCATAAGAGACAGGCATCTTCTCTTAAAGTGTCTTTGAGCCAGATAGCTTAGCACATTCATGGATGGATCATAATTGAGATAAGCATCTGACATTTAAAAAGACCTTGTGCTTTAGCTGGTGCTCTTACATTACCTAGCGAGCTTGCTTTTCATCTTTATGTTATAGTAAAGTAACTCGTAATAGCATTTTTCTACCAGAGAGGGCGCACTTCCAAAATCTTACATCCTGGAAACTTAAAGGATGTTTTCCATTGAAATAGCAAAAATTGCAGACTTTTAGAAATGTCTAGTGTAAGACATTTTTATGTATGTATATATGTATGAACATATACAAAAAGCATTTCCACACTCTGACATCTGCAAAAAGGGGTGTTGCTGAATCCAGGGTGTCCAAATTATTTTATAAACCGCATTGACTGTTAAGTGCATCACATATACAGTGTGAGTTTACTGTTGTATTTTTGTCTTTTTGCATTTAAAAGCAGAAAAATGTCCAAACCTTTGCATATAACTGTGTGTCTTTAGGTTTGCATACCCCAAGAGAAAGTGGCCAGAGTGAGGATTTCTGGAATGGCCGCTCCTGGCTGTAGTATGTACTCAGGGCTGTAAGGATCTGTCTGAGTCTCGCTCTCACGGTAGTCTGTCTGAACCCCTACTGTGCGCTGGAAAGAACTTTCCATCAGTTCTGAGCTATCCTGCTGAGCATTGTGGGAGTCACTTCTGTGACAAAATACACAGATCAGTCCATTTACACCAAATTAATGCACTTACATCCACAGAAAAAAAACATGCTGTTTCAGTTCCACTAAAATGTAAGGATGTCAAACACCATATTTCTGTGTTCTGGAACTACATTTTACGCATTACCATGTGACTTACTTGGGTAATGCGAAAATAACATCAGCTGGAATCTGTTGAGCAAAGGGGATGAGTGGACTAAGGGAAGAAATGAGGACAGGAAATATAAAGGAAGAATTATTATGCATGCTTATAACAGAGAACAAAAATCAAGTAATTACTTTTAAAAGTCAAGGCTGCCTTTCACAATTCTCCCTTAAGTGCATCTCATTCATACGAACAAGCAATGCATCGATCCGAACATCGGAATATGTTTCTAACGATGTGCATGATTACAATACATATACTCAAATTATTCTCACACACAAATACATACAACAGGGTTTATACAGATATAAAAGCATCTTGTGATTTATTGCACATAAAGACACACAATATAAATGAATCATGTTTTTATTACGCACAGGAAATGGAACTGTAACTACATAACTATAATTGTTTACTGACAAAATATCAGCTTTGCTTGAATCCTTTTTATTATTTATACACTCTCAGGCCACTTTAATAGGAACACCTGTACCGATGTTCCATTGGGAGCTTCAGTTAATGCTCACATCAAATATCAGAATAGGGGAGAAAAATCTGATCACAGTGACTTTGACTGTGGTACTGTATGATTGGTAGTTTTCTCCATATCACCTTAGCAACTGGTAAAAAATTGCAAACACTATAGTTAAACTGTAAATGTTGGCACCTCCACTAAACATACTGTATTTCAGCAAAACAATACTGAGAGCAGTGATGTCTTTATATCTTTATGATTAAAAATAATACAAAATACATATTGTTGTTATTGTTGTCGTTTGGCTGCTTCCTGTTCGGAGTCGGCACAGTGGAGCATACATTTGATTTTGGCACTAAGAGGTTTTAAGCTGGATTCCCTTCCTGATGCAATTCTCTGAGACCAGCACTAAGAGTTAACCGCTCAGTGGCTGGGGTGGTTCCCTGCTTGGGAATCTAACCCGGGCCGTGGCAGAGAAAGAGCGGGATCCTGCCACTGGCCTGAAAATTGACACGAAAGATGATAATAAACTATTACAAAGGCAAAATTGTTAATAATAATAATAATAATAATAATAATAATAATAATAATATTTAGAAAGTCATTATTTATTTTATATACCCTGGCATAGTTGTTGGTATCAGATGGGGTGATTTGAGTATTTTGCACACAGAATGGCGTGGAAAAAAATTAACACCCAGTGAAGAAGAGCTCTCTTTTCACCTTATTGATAAAAGAGATCAAAGAACAATGTCCAGACTGGTTTCCACACACAGCTAGGACTTCATAACTCAAATAACAATATTTTTTACAACCATGGTGAGCAGAAAAGCATTTCAGAATACACAACAGGTTAAACCTCGAGGTTTATCTGAGGCTACAGTGGACACAGACTCGCTCAAACTATTTAGCCAAAGACTGGAAGCGTCACCTATTCTCTGATGTTGAACATTATGAACAATATTTGAAGCACAGTCTTGTATCTGTATCAATGCACACATTTTTGCACAATTTATAATTACACCTGACACTTTATCTGCTGTAAATACAACTTGCACATACTTCTTTATGCACATTCTGACATAGCCTTATTTATTGATGTACATATTTATCTGCACTTGTTCATTTGCACAGTTTCTACTATTCGCACTTCTGGTAGATGCTAAAGAGCATTCCGTTGCTATTTACCTGTTCTTTGCAAAAGTTCTATCAATCTATCTATCTATCTATCTATCTATCTATCTATCTATCTATCTATCTATCTATCTATCTATCTATCTATCTATCTATCTATCTATCTATCTAGATGCATGATTTGTTAAGGTATTGCACTGCTGCCACTTGACTGGCTGATTGGTTATTTGCATGAATGCTGTATAAATGCTCTTAAAGTGTGTGTAGTTTTGCTTTATGTAAAGTGTGTTCTCTAAGTCACAATGATCCGTCATGCCATGTGACACAAACTGACTTTCTTGTTAGCCAATGAATCTTACAGTGAGTAAAATTTTACAGTGTAAAATCAGTTCAATGATGAGTTTAGAATAAAACACACACACTCACTACCACATGAATAATAGTGTGGCAATAATGTTGATGTGGGGTGATATACACACACACACACACACACTTGCATGAGTGTACACATATGTAAAGGTTACCGCTTAAAGAACTTCCAGCGGTCTGCTCCAGTCAGATCCTCACGTTTAGGTTTGTGCAGCTGAACACCCGGCAGCACCCTGCAACAAGAACACGCACACACACACACACACACACACACAACACACACACAACACACACACAACACACACACACACACAACACACACAACACAAGCTGTTGCAGAAGCCGTTCACTGCATCACACATAAATCCAACATGTGTGAGGATCAGGTGCGAGTGGGCTGCAGGGTTAAACATGATACTTTGCACATGTTTACATGTGCCTGTTTCTCTCTGATTATAGAGAAAACTAAAGACAGTGTCACTGGACAGAGACAGAGTGTGTGTGTGTGTGTGTGTGGGTGGGTGGGGGTGGGGGGATTGGGGTGTACATTTCCATTCAGGATGCAGATAGAGGAAATGTGTGTGTGTGTGTGTGTGTTTATACCCTGCTAGTGTCTGCAGTGTCTCTCTCCTCTGCTCAGCATGTCCTCTCCAGCGGCGGTCGATGAAAGCAGGAACAGGATCAGCAGCGTTTAGACGGAATGTGAAACGTGGGTGGTGTGGGAGATCACTGAACATGGAGTTAAACTCTGAAACCTTTTTCTGCAGTTAAACACACACACACACAGAGAGAGAGAGAGAGAGAGAGAGATTGTGAGAGAGAGAGAGAGAGAGAGAGAGAGAGAGAGAGAGAGTGAGAGAGAGAGACAGAGACAGAGACAGGGAGACAGAGAGAGAGGGAGGATGGTTTTGTGTTTGATTTTATTTTAGAGACATTAAAACCTAGGACAACAAGGCTGCCACAAAGAACACTAAATCCACAAATCTTGTGAACTCTTCCCAATCTCAGGCTTAAGACTGTATGTATGTATGTATGCATGTATGTATATGTGTATGTATATGTGTGTATGTATGTATGCATGTATGTGTGAGTATTTCTCACCACACGGGTCACACTGCTCTGAGCCTGACAGCTCTGCCGGATGTGATCAGTCTCCGTCGACACGGTGAAAACTGGATCTAAAACAGTACAGAAACTGAACGGACACTGTCCCAAAGCAGCTTTACAGAACACGAGAAATACAGTACAAAAAGTTCTGGATTAATATTAGACTTATGTTTCATTTTATGTTTATTAATCCCTTTACACCTTCACATTCAAGCAAACAGCATCCTGCTTTAGCTTTTAGTAAAGAAAATTCTATAATTGCGATAAAAACAACTCGACAGTGATACTTCTATTGCTTCAACTACTAATAATTACAACTACTCCATTTCATTTGCATTTTATTTAGGCCTTATTGCTGCATGAATTATTTATTAATAATTAATAACAAATACTAATAATAACACTAGTACTAATGGTACTCAATTACTAATAGCATTTATACTACTACTACTACTATTATTATTATTATTATTATTATTAATAAATGTGGTTTATTTATTTATTTATTTTTGATTTTGTCTAGAATTAAAAAATATATATTCTGGAATTTTTTTCTTCTGGAAACATTTTTACTTTTATAAAGAAACATTTCAGAAGACAATTTTACTCGCTAGGAAGTCGTTGTTGTTTTTTCTCAGCGTCTCGAAGTGTTTAGAGTCTAACTCTTGTGAACTTACCGTAAAGATAATCATATGTCCTCTGGGCTCTGAAGCACTTCTTGCCTTCATTTTTCTTGTAAAGCGTGCTTGTGATAGAAATACTCATGTTTAGAGGTATTAGCTGTTACTCGGCCTGCTATCTGGTACAAAACCGTGTCAAGTGCTTACATCGTCACGGCATGTTACCATGGAAACTGTAAACAACCAGCAAGAGCCTTGTTTTGATTTGACCACCAGAGGGCGCAGTGGAAATCTGTTAGCTTACAGCTGACAGTGTTTAATAATAATAATAATAATAATAATAATAATAATTATTATTATTATTATTATTATTATTATGACTTCTAGCACTACTAGTACTAATGGTAGTGCTAATTATAATAGAATTTCTACTGCCACTATTATTATTATTATTATTATTATTATTATTTGTAGTAGTAGCAGCAGTAATAATAATAATAATAATAATAATAATAATGACTTCTAACACTAGTAGTACTAATGGTACTGCTAATACTAATAACATTTCTACTACTACTACTATTATTATTAGTAGTAGAAGTAGTAGTAGTAGTAGTAATAATAATAATAATAATAATAATAATGTTACATGAAAAATTCTTTCAGCTTTTGTTTTGTTTGACTTACTGACATAGAGGTGTGTGTGTGTTTTCATCCTTCAAAATGAATGAAAATATGTCTGAAATGTTTATTATTCACCACCTGCACAAATATTTTTGCGTATTTATACAGTACAGTGCAAAAGTCTTTAGTATCCTTATTTCTTTTAGCACTTATGAATTACCGGTTAATTAAAAACAAACATTACCAAACCTTACATTTTCCAAAAAAAATGGCCGTGTGATTGACGGTCCTGATGATGAATGACGGTTGTGACAAATCTTCGGCCTCAAGATTCAAGATTCAAGATTCAAGAAGCTTTATTGTCATTTCAACCACATATGGCTGATGCAGTACATAGTGAAATGAAACAACGTTTCTCCAGGACCTGGTGCTACATAAACATACAACAACAAGTTCAGCACAAAACAACAGCACAGAGCTAGGACAGAAGTTTGTCTTAGCCAGGTAAAGTGCACAGTGTGCAGCTAGGTGCAAACAGAAATAAAGATGCCATGCCCCATGTGAGGATCGAACTCACGACCTTCAGATTATGAGACTGACGCGCTACCTACTGCGCTAACGAGGCAGCACACAGGTATATTAGCTGGATGTGAGACCATTAGAGTTGAGGAGAATGTTTTTTTTTAAATTTAAAAAAGATAAAAAGAGAGAGAGAGATAACTTAGCTTCTTGACTATGTTCATCTTTATATGTCATATGTATGTCATCTTTATATGTCATATGTACATGTCATATGTATGTCATCTTTATAAGTCATATGTATATGTCATATGACATGTTTTTATACGTCAATTTTATACATCCTCACTGCTGTTGCATTACAAGCAGCTTTAGGGAAATGAAAAAGGTTACTTTGCTTCTGGCATAACGCACATCTGGATATATCACTTTCCTTAAGCGGTGCTTGCATTTGATGCTTGTTATATCAGAGAGAGCTTCTTCCCACCCCCAACACTTCTGATTCAGGAGACTCACTTACTCACATAGATGATTCCTAATCCGTGGGGATTGGCAGGGGCGTTTCTAGGATTTGAAAACATCAGGGGCTGAGCCTGAAACATCAGGGGCTAATTAGTGAGAGGGGGTAAGCAAGAATAACACGTTTTGTAAGGGCATTTTTATGTAATATTGTTTAATAATAAACACAAATGAACACAAACAGTATGCAACTTTAGAAAATTTCATTCAATTTTTTTTTCTGAATCCTCCCATCATTTCGGAGTCTTGCTAGTAAAAAAGGAGTTCATTAAATTCATTACATTTTCTCTCTCACAGGTATGCCATGCAATATTATCTCTTTTACAGCTTGTGTGAAGCAGTGCCGTGTAGATCCTTTTTTATTACTATTTTACAATAATCTATTTTATACTTGCACCTCTTATTTCATTCCTCATTTATGATGGCACTACTATATGTATTATTCTTTGTATATTTATTTCTTTTTTACAGCCTCTCTTCTCTTCTCTTATCGTTCTCTCATCTCTCATTCTCTCATCTGTCTTGCTGCTTGTATCTTGTCTACTTCGTGCTCTTGGTGACTTTTCTATCCTAGTTCTTTGAGTGTGGAATCATCAGAGAGTATCTCCGAGACTTGACGGTCAGTTACCATACTAATATTTATAGTGCTGAGAATTCCTTTATCAATAGACAGAACAGCTGAATGATGGAGTCTGTTCTGGTCCATTGTTCACCTAAGTCATGTCTGTATTTTAACTTAAATACTGCATTAGTTGAATAATAGAAAGTCATGATGTTCAGATTGTAATGTCTTAGGCCTTTAACAGTTTATATTTTATTTAGATCTATCTTTAGGCTTATTTAATTTAAGGCTTTTGTACATATTGGGTATGGAATAATATTCAAAAGGGTCCTATATGTCAGGGGTTTTCAGAATCAGAGACAGTGGGCCTCCTTTTTGACACAACATACTGTACATTTGTTAGCCGACTTTTATCAACTGTGTTAACATAAAGCTAGACTATTATCTGAATAATAGGATTGTGTTTTCTGACAGTTTTGTTTATTTATTGCTGTCGCACTCAAGGGATGTAAGGTGTTTTACTCACATGAGTGTGTATAGGTGTATTCGACTTAAAACGGAGCTGTGCAGACTGATAGGTGTGTGACATCAAAGTATCCCGAGAGCGGTTCTACAGCATATTTGAATCAGTTAATATACAGACATAGTACTTGGTTAGATCTGACTATGCTAATTACTGTTTTAAAAAAGATAATCATTGACACTAGAGTTATCACTAGCTTTAAGTGGATAGCTGTCTAACTTGTCACAAAGCTACTTGTGTATTGGTATTGGTATTGTCTGCTGGCTAGTTTGTTGCTAAGCAACTCACTATTGTTGCAATTTCAGTCCAACGTGTTGCATGAATGTTCGAAGGTCACAGTACCATTCATTGTCTATACCCGCTTATTCCTAGGACTCCTTGGGTCATGGGGGTCTGCTGGAGCCTATCCCAGCACACATAGGGCAAAAGGCAGGGGTACACCCTGGACAGGTTGCCAGTCCATCGCAGGGCCACACATAGACAAACAACCACACACACTCCTATGGGCAATTTAGAATTACCAATCAACCTAATGTACATGACTGTGGGAGGAAACCAGAGTACCCGGAGTAAACCCACACAGGCACGGGGAGAACATGCAAACTCCACACAGAAAGGCCCCTGCCTGTTTGACCCCGGGATTCGGACCCAGGACCTTCTTGCTGTGAGGCAATAGTGCTAACCACTAAGCCACCAAATGATGATTTTGCTTTCTTCGATGATACGCTTTCTTCGAGTTTTTTTCCACTTCTCACATCAAATGTCTTGAGGTGCGATATGACATTATAACAGCTTAGCACTTACAAGATACTACAAGCACAGCATTAGGAGAATAGCCTTGATGAAAGGCCGTTTTCACACCAAGATGTAACTTTCTGTTTTGAGGTGTTGCTTCAGTGTTTCTAAGCATCCTCCTTTCTCATGAAGCCATCTAATTTCCCCCTTTGTTGTGTCCATATGTGGCACATTAACACACATGACTCAGACAGCCACACTGCACCTGCACCTTATCTTATGTTCCTTACACAAAGTGAGCATTGGCACTGGTTCACTTTTATACACTATTATAGATTAGATTAGATTAGATTAGATTAGATTAGATTAGATTAGATTAGACTAGACATTGTGCAGAGTACATGTACAGAGCCAATGAAATATAGTTAGCATCCAACCAGAAGTGCATAAGTGGCATATTTACAATAAATTACAATATACAAGATAAAATATACAGCTCTGGGTGTGATATGTACAGGAGAATGGATGTTTTATGTACAGGTGTAGTAGATATTATAAATAGGTATAAAAATGATCTATATATTTATGTACAATCAATGTATAGTAATAAAGATATGTTAAGAATTAACATGCCAAACAGTATATACAGATGGGTATGTGTATATTATACATTTTATATATACAGTATATGTATGTTTAAATGGTATTGTTATGTACAGGATTAAAATGTACAATAGATTTTTTTTTTACCCTTGCTTTACACTACTATGCACTAATACATCAAGCCAAATTCTTTGTACATGTAAAAACCACAGTACTTTGCATTAAAGCTGAATCTGATTCAAACTTTTGCCTGGCTTTTCATGCAGACGTTAGAGTAGGGGTTTCTTCCTTGCTAATAGGAAGGCATCAACAGCTCTGGAGGACATGTTCACCTTTAGCTGTAATGCAGATTGCTTTGACATGTATATGAGGGAAGAAAGGGAAAGCGGCCAGCATCCATTACTGATCCTGTTTTAAAATGGGCTCACCACATGACTTAGTGTCAATATGTGAAACAATGCCAAGAGATGGTGGCTGGGAAGGTGTCATGTCTCATTCTGTCACTGAACACCAGAGGGAGCCCTCGCCTGAGTTTTGAAGCATCACATGGTTCCCGCCCCAGGTTTCTGATGGACATTTAAGCTGCTTGCACATACCATAGGTCGTGTAGTATCACTTCCGGGTTGCATACTAAGCATTACGTTGCCATTGAGTTTTTCCGTTTATGACCTTGTTTGTTTGTTTTTTGGACTTCTGATTATTGCCTACCTCTGATATTGCTTTCCGTGCTTGACCTTGCTTTCCTTTTCGACTCTGATTCTGCTCGCTGTGTTTTGGTTTTGTTTGCTTCGTTTTGCTTTCCGGTATTTTTGACCACTGCCTCGTTTTCCCGTTTATGATTTTGTTTTCCGTTTTTTTGAATAAACTGCATATGGATACTACACATTCTGCCTTCATTCTGCAGATCATTACAGGATACTACGCCAGTGATGAATCCAGCAGATTACCAGGCTGCGTTACTTTGCCAGGGTGAAATTATCTGCAGATTCTTCCAGGTGCACTTTCTTATTATCATTATTAACTGGAAAGGCTTTAGATTGGGCTTCGGCAGTTTGGGTTGTGGATCCTCAGGTCCAGACCTCCTTCACGTACTTTGCTGGTTTAATTCGGGAGGTTTTCGAGTACCTGGCGGGTGGGAAGGACATCTCTGTGCAGCTTTAGGAATTACGCCAGGGCTCTGACACGGCTGCTAATTATGCCATAAAATTCCGTACCCTCACGGCGCAATCGGGATGGAACGACATTGCGCTACTTGCTGTGTTCTGGGAAGGCCTTCTCCAGCCCTCCAAGCAGAGCTATCCTGCCATGATCCTAATACCACTTTGTCCAGCTACATCAGTTCCGCCATCCGCCTAGACAACCTTAGGCACCAACACCCGACGTCCGTGCATGCCCACTATCAGCCTCGCCACTCTACGGAGTTCTCCACCCCCAGAGAAGACACTGTTGAACCCATGCAGCTCGGGAGCGCACAAGTTTCGGAGGAGGAGTGTCGTCATCGTACTGAGCAGCAACTGTGCTACTACTGCGGCAACCCAGGACACCAGGTCTACCGCTGTCCTGAGCGGCCCTCCAAATCTCAGGTGGGAATCCATGTTCCTCATTCCAGCGTTTCTGTACCTGTTGTGTTGAGCCATGCTCATGACCATGTTTCTCTGTCAGCGTTAGTAGATTCTGAGGCGGCCGTCAACATTATTGACAGCAGGCTCGTGGAGAAGCTCCATCTACCCACTGTTCTGTGCACCCCACCTCTACAAGTGACGGCTGTCAACAACCAGCCTATCGGAGAGGGATTCCTCTACCGCCACACTATGCCATTGGAGCTCACCGTGGGACTTTTTTACAAGGAAAAGCTCTTGTCCTACATCATCAGCTCCCCCGCTAACCCTATCATCTTGGGGCTACTCTGGCTACAGCTACATGATCCCCACATCTCCTGGAGAGGTAAGGAAATAACCTGCTGGTCACCACATTGTCTGAAGTTCTGCCTATCAGCCACCCTATCATCCGGCTGTACTTCCTAAGAAGGCTGGCTTCCTTCAACATCTGCAAAAAGCTGCTGCAGATGTTCTATCAGACTGTTGTGGCGAGTGCATTCTTCTATGCGGCAGTGTGCTGGGGAGGCAGCATAAAGAAGAAGGACGCCTCACGTCTGGACAAGCTGGTGAGGAAGGAGGGCTCGAATGTTGGCTCAGAACTGGACAGCCTGACATCAGTGGCAGAGAGGAGGGTGCTAAGCAGGCTCCTGTCCATCATGGACAATCCACTGCATCCACTGTACAACATCATCTCCAGACAAAAAAGCAGCTTCAGTGACAGGTTGCTGTCACTGCCCTGCTCCATTGACAGACTGAGGAGGTTGTTCCTCCCCCATGCCATGCGACTCTTTAATTCCACACGGGGTGGGAAAAGTCAGTGCTGACACTGCTCTTCTTTCTGTCCTGGATTGTACAATAAAACACACACTACACATAACACACTCCGGTTTATACAGAACTCTCAATAAACTGAGATTTGAACAGGACTCATAAACACGCAGTTTTTGCACATAACAGTTTTTGCACATCAGCTAGGTCTGTAACCTTAAACACTTGTTTTGCACATTACTTATCTTGTTTTGTCATCTAATTCTATCTATCTATCTATCTATCTATCTATCTATCTATCTATCTATCTATCTATCTATCTATCTATCTATCTATCTATCTATCTATCTATCCTTCGAGAGCCCTGAGACCAGCACGTCTGTCACCCTTCACAGGGAATACAATGACCTACAGGAGGTATTAAGTAAAGAAAGAGCTACTCACCTTCCTCCTCATTGTCCCTGGGACTGTGCCATAGAGCTCTTCCCCAATGCTATGCCACCCAAGATCCAAGTGTACCCTCTCTCCCTCCCCGAGATTAAAGCCATGGAAGACTACATTGAGGAGGCACTCTCAGCTGGATATATCCACCCCTCTACTTCCCCGGCAGAAGCAGGATTTTTCTTCGTGGAGAAAAATGATGGCAGACTGAGACCCTGCATTGACTACAGAGGACTGAATGCCATAATTATACGTTACCTGTATCCTCTCCCCTTGGTGTCTGTGGCTTTGGAACAGCTACGAAGGGCCAACATTCCAAATTGGATTTGGGGCGACGAGTGGAAAACGGCGTTACATCCAGAGGTCACTATGAATATTTAGTCATGCCCTATGGACCAACTAATGCTCCTGCTGTCTTTCAGTCTTTGATAAATGAGGTATTCAGAGATATGCTCAATCGGTTCGTCTTAGCATACATCAACAACATTCTCATTTACTCCAAGTCCAGGGAGGACCACATACACCATGTGCCGTGCTAATCTGTCTCAGACAACACGACCTCTATGCTAAACTAGAGAAACGTGAATTTCATTGCAAGACTCTCACATTCCTGGAATATGTTCTCTCACCCGCCACCGTCAAGGAGCTCCAGTGATTTCTGGGTTTCGCCAATTTCTACTGCCGGTTCATCAGAAACTACAGTACTATTGCGGGCCCACTCACTTCCCTACTGAGAGGTAAACCCAAGAGACTTTCACGGTCCAAGTTGGCGCGTGAAGCATTTGCTAAACTCAAACATAGCTTCACGACCCCCCCCATCCTCTGCCAGCCCGACCCAGAGCTCCCGTTCGTGGTGGAGGTGGACACTTCCAGCTCGGGCATTGGGGCTGTACTATCCCAGCATCAGAGCGGCATGGGTAAGCTCCACCCTCCACGCTTCTTCTCGAAGAAGCTCACCCCGGCAGAGGTGAACTATGAGGTAGGGAATCGTGAGCTTCTCTCCATTAAAGCGGCACTGGAGGAGTGGCGTCACTGGCTCGAGGGAGCTCGTCGTCCTCGTTCTCACAGACCACCGGAACCTAGAGTACCTCTATGGAGCTAAGCGCCTAAATCCCCGCCAAGCCCGATGGGCTCTCTTCTTCACCAGGTTCCATTTTTCCTTCACTTATCGCCCCGGGTCCAAGAATGGGAAGGCAGACACATCATCATGACTACTAGACTCTACTAATGCACTCCAGCAACCTGAACCTATACTACCATCATCGGTGGTCCTGGGGCCCATTCAGTGAAATTTGGTGGAGGAAATTCAGAGAGCCAACACGGAGGAACAGCCTCCCACCACCTGTCCACCCATGAAACTCTACGTACCCACATTCCTCCACCTTCAAGTCATACAGTGGACCCATGAGTCTCCCAGCAATGGACACCCCGGCATACACAGAACTGCATGCCTGGTCCAGCAACGATTCTGGTGGCCCTCCATAGCCCAGGATGTGGAAAGGTATGTGAGGTCCTGCCCCACATGTGCCCAGTTATGATCTAGCTGCCAACTCCCTGAAGGACTCTCAGAACCACTCCCCATACCACAGCAACCCTGGTCTCACATTGTTATAGACTTCCTCATGGATTTACCCAATTCTCATGGATTTACCATGGTAATGGTCACCATTGACCAGTTCTCCAAGGCCTGAAAACTCATCCCGCTTAAGGGGCTACCAACAGCCCTGGAGACAGCCACCATCCTGTTCCACCACGTGTTCAGGAACTATGGGCTCCCTGAGGACATAGTCTCCTAACCGGGGCTCCCAGATTCAAGATTCATTCAAGATTCAAGAAGCTTTATTGTCATTTCAACCACATATAGCTGGCGCAGTACATAGTGAAATGAAACAACGTTTCTCCAGGACCTGGTGCTACATAAACATACAACAACAAGTTCAACACAAAACAACAAACAACACCACAGAGCTAGGACAGAAGTTTGTCTTAGCCACGTAAAGTGCACAGTGTGCAGCTAGGTGCAAACAGAGCATAGACAAGACAGTGCAAAAAGACAATAAATACAATAAAGAACACAGGACACTTAGCGCCAAAAAGAAATAAAAGAACATGTGTACTGGAATGTAAGTGAAATAAAATAGATAAAGTGAAATGATGTAAAAAATAAAAAAAAAGTATTGTGCAAAAATATTGTGCAAAAATACACAGCAGCGGTTGAGGTAGTGCAAATAGAAATAAACATAAATATGACTATAGCAGCGGATGACACGTAGAGGTAGTGCAGTAAGTAATGAACAATATAAATTATGTGTGTGTGTGTATGCGTCCACACAGTCAAGAGAGAGTGTGTGTATCTGTGTGTGAGAGAGACAGAGAGTTAATATACAGTTCAGTCCTGAGTGTGTGTGTGTGTGAGAGAGTGTAGAACAGTTCAGTCCTGAGTGAGAGTGTGTGTGTGTGAGAGAGAGACTGTAGAACAGTTCAGTCCTGGGTGTTGAGGAGCCTGATGGCTTGAGGAAAGAAACTGTTACACAGTCTGGTTGTGAGGGCCCGAATGCTCCGGTACCTCTTTCCAGATGGCAGGAGGGTGAAGAGTGTGTGTGAGGGGTGTGTGGGGTCAGCCACAATGCTGTTAGCTTTGCAGTTATGTCTGGTGGGCCTTCTGTGGTAAATTGGGGATTAATGCGAGCTTAAGTTCAGGTTACCACCCTCAGTCTAACGGCCAAGCTGTGGCTGAATCAAGAAATAGAGCGGTTTCTTCGGACATACTGCAGCGGAGAGCAACACAGGTGGAGTGAGTTCCCGCCCTGGGCGGAATACACCCAGAACTCCCTGACGCATTCCTCCACTGGCCTCACGCCCTTCCGATGCATCTTGGGCTACCAACCACCCTTGTTCCATTGGTCGGAGGAACCCTCTGATGTCCCCACAGTGGATGACTGGGCCAGGCATAGTCAGGAGATTTGGGAACAAGCCCACATGCAGCTGCAGAGGGTGGTTCGACATCAGAGACTCCAAGCAGACTGGTGTCGCCGTCCGCACCCTGCTTACCAGTTAGGACAGTGGGTCTGGCTCTCAACCAGGAACTTGAAGCTCCAACTCCCGTGCCGTAAGCTCAGTCCACAGTTCATTGGGCCGTTCGAAATCATCCGCCAGGTTAACCCTGTGTCCTGTGTACGGCTCCCTCCAACCTACTGCATCTCCCCCACATTCCATGTCTCACTTCTTAAACCAGTGCATGAACCACCCCAGACTGACCGGCCAGTCCTCGAACCCCAAACCCCCCCAACTGGACGTGGATGGAGCACCCGCATACCAGGTATGGGCTCTTCTGAATTCCAGGTGAGTAAGAAACCACCTCCAATATTTAGTAGACTGGGAGGGCTACGGCCCCGAGGAACACTCCTGGGTAAATGCAACAGACATTCTAGACCCCACACTGATAGAAGAGTTTCATCAGACACACCCCCACAGGCCGGCTCCTCGTGCTTGGGGCTGTCCACGAAGAAGAACACCGGGAGGTGTTTCTGGGGGGGGCTCTGTCACATCTCATTCTGTCACTGAAGACCAGAGGGAGCCCTCACCCGAGTTTTGAAGCATCACATGGTTCCCGCAGCGGGTTTCTGATGGACATTTAAGCTGCTTGCACACACCATAGGTCGCATAGTCCATCAAAGAGTCCATCATTGTTCCTGTCCCGAAGAAACCCCATCCTGCTTCCCTCAATGACTATCACCTTGTAGCCCTGACCTCAGTAGTGATGAAGTGCTTTCAACTGCTGGTCAGAGACTTCATCATCGCTTCACTACCAGACACATTTGATCCATTACAGTTCGCCTACCACCCAAACCGCTCAACCGACGATGCCATTTCTCACCTCCTTCACACATCACTCACTCACCTGGACACTAGGAAGGAGAATTATGTTAGAATGCTGTTTGTTGACTACAGTTCAGCATTTAACACTATAATCCCCTCCACACTCACCACCAAGCTGGAGCACCTGGGACTCAGCCCATCTCTTTGTCAGTGGATCTCTAATTTCCTAACTGGTACACCACAGGCATTAAGGATGGCCAGACATGTCTCAGTCTCACTCACCCTCAGCACTGGAGCCCCCCAGGTTTGTGTTCTAAGCCCCCTGCTGTACTCTTTGTGCACGTATGACTGCATGGCCGCTACCAACTCCACCAACATTATCAAGTTTGCTGATGAAACCGTTGTGGTCGGATTGATCTCCGACAACAATGAGATGGCCTACCTGGAGGAGATTAAGACTCTGGAGGACTGATTCCAGAGGAACAACCTCCACCTTCATGTCAGCAAGACTAAAGAGCTGATAGTGGACTTCAGCAAAAAGCAGGAGAGGAACTACCAGACCCCTGTGATCATCAACAGCCCAGTGGAGAGAGTGCACAGCTTCAGATACATCGGTGTTCACATCATGCAGGAACTGTCATGGTCCTGTCACATCAAGACCATGGTGAAGAAGGCCCGACAGTGTCTCTTCCACCTCAGATGCTTAAGAGACTTTAGACTGCCTGCTAAGTTGCTAAGGAACTTATATTCCTGCACCACAGAGAGCATCCTGACGGGAAACATCACCACCTGGTTCGGGAACAGCACTATGCAGGACAGATGAGCTCTTCAGAGGGTGGTGCGATCAGCTGAGTGCATCATCTGTACCAAGCTCCCTGATCTGCACTCGATCTACAAAAAGCAGTGCTGGACCAAGGACAGGAAGATCGTGAAGGACCTCAGCCACCCCAACAATGGACTTTTCTCACTGTTGAGGTCAGGGAAGCGCTTCCGCTCCCTGAAGACCAACACTGAGACTGAGCAGAAGCTTCTTCCTGCAGGCTATATGGTCTCTCAATCAGAAACTCACATAGGACTCAACTGATTAGACCTACTATGCTCCTACACACATGTTGGAACTCCAACCAACCACACCGGACATTTGCACATTACAAGACACACAATAAACACACAAATGTACATCTGCACATTTGCACATTTCAAGACACAATACAAACACAAACATACATGTTGCATAGTCTGCTCCCGTTTACAAGACTTTTAAAAGAGGACTTTTGCACATCTGCACTTTAAAGATGGACAATACCATTGCTCTGATCACCTCATCACCTTATTCCACTTCATGACCACCCCGTACTGCTGCTGTCTGCATCTTGGACATTATTGCACACTACACCCTTCACTTTATACAATTTTACATATATACATATACCTGTACATATTCTATATACATATATACCATACCTTACTTTATTTATATTTATTATTATTAATATCTACTTTTATTCTATTTTATTTTTTACCTACTGTGAACTTGTCATTTTTCTATTTTCTATTTCGTATTTTTAGTATAATTTGTATTCTTATATTTTATATTTTTATATTTTATCCTTGTCATTTGTTCTGTCCTTATTCCTTTTCCTTTTTCAAGGGTCAAAACAGTCGTGTAAGCATTTCACTGCATATCATACTGTGTACGATTATGTATGTGACCAATAAAATTTGAATTTGAATTTAGTATCACTTCCGGGTCGCATACTAAGCGTTACGTTGCCATTGAGTTTTTCTTTTTTTTTCGATTATTGCCTACCTCTGATATTGCTTTCCGTGCTTGACCTTGCTTTCCCTTTCAACTCTGATTCTGCTCGCTGTGTTTCGGTTTTGTTTGCTTCATTTTGCTTTCCGGTATTTTTGACCACTGCCTCGTTTTCCCGTTTATGATTCTGTTTTCTGGTTTTTTGAATAAACTGCATATGGATTCTACACCTTCTGCCTCTGGCAGAAGGCTGAAAAAGATCAGCTGTTTACAGGAATTGGATAGCTTAAATTGCTAGATTTTATATGTTGTATTTGCAGAAAATATTAAAGAACACCACCCATATTAAATAATATAGAATTGAAAATAATATTAGAATGAAACAGCTGATGATACTGCAGTTTATTTATACAAAAAATTTGTATTTTCTGCAGAATGAATTAGCCAGGGGTTACGATTTAGGTAAAATAATAGAGCATGACATTGTGTAATGAACCAAATGCGAACCTAAAATAATTATACAAGACAAAACTATTAGGCATTAGCTTATGTAAAGTGAAAAGAGTTTCTAGAGCAAGCACAGTATCAGGAACAGAAATAGTATCTGGGGCATACTGGCTTTCTGGGGCTTATAACTAGGGGTTTGAATTTCAGTCTCATCACAGTTTCGAGAAGTTGAACATTGTTTTGTGAACTAATGAAGGTTCCTAAATATCTTGAGTTGATTTTGTCGGTTGAAATAGTCGGTTGCTTGACTGTTCTTTTTTTAACCATCTGATCTTTTCCTTTTAATTTCACTTGGTTGAAATATGAGATACATCTTTGTGTCATGGCAAACAATACATTTTGTTTATAGTTGTCAAGACTTCAGTTATATATATTTATATAGATAAGTTTTTTTTATGAATCAAGATATTGAGGTTTCCATAAACAGCTGTAGAATTAAAATTTCCATTTTAATAGAACTAATCACCCAATAAATAAACAAATAAATACATAAATAAATAAATGTACATTATTCTCTGTCCTGAACTGTACTACAAACTGTACACTATGCACTTTACTCTCCAGTTTGCACAGGACTTTTTACACATACCTGGATTTTGCCCATTACCATATTATCTTTATTACCTTGAAAACAAACAAACAAACAAACAAACAAACAAATAAAATAAAATAAAATAAAATAAAAATAAAATTAAATAAATAAATAAATAAATAAATAAATAAATAAATAAATAAATAAATAAATTAATTAATTTAAAATAAGAAAATTAAAAAATAAATTACAAATGTATTGGCTCAATTGAGAAGGAATGACCTGGTATCCAAAAAGTTGCATGCTGCTGTTATAAACATCAGAGTTGCTTGTATTTATGCAAAACAGAAATGATAAAAGTGACTCACATTGTGGCTTTGTGGTTTGAAGGGTATCTGGTGTTTCCTTGAAAGTTCTCAGCCAGATGCAGAGCATAAAAATGAATCTTCTGCAGAAATGATTCTCAAAGCAGAAAACAAAGTTTCTCAGAGTTCCTGTTTACTAAGAAAATCTGTTTCCTGTGACTAAGAACATGAAGGCGTATTCAATATAGGAAAAAATGCACGCAAAGGTTTACGTAAACTTAGGTCATTATATGATAATGTAAATAACTGTCAACCTATCAGTATGTATCCTTGACAATATACAGATAACTATTGTCATTATCAATCAATACTGTATTTATTAACTCAATAATATTTGAATAAAGCTTTATTAGCATCACTTAATAACACTGGCAATTACAGCAAAACATATTTTAATAGACCAAGTAGAAGCAAACCTAACCTCAGTATTTACACACAACTTTTTAATTATTATCACTATTATTATTTTTGTTTATTTTGTAAAACTTAAATATATATATATATATATATATATATATATATATATATATATATATATATATATATATATATATATATATACATACATTGTTGCGGTTTGTTAAGACATCAGAGGAAGGAGGAGGCAAGACAAAGTCAAACAAGTCATTTCTATAGTGGTAGTTGGTCGCCTTGCATTACAGCAAGCACTCTGAACTGAAGTGAAAAAGAAGAGTCAGATCAAGACAAAATAAGAAACAAATGAATACACGCCATTGTTAGTAAAGCCATTTATCTGAGCCATGGAAAACAAATTGACCCTGAGGGCCATCTTTCTCTTCACTGTCTATTTTACAAGCAGCCTTACATCAGGTTTGCTGTTACATTTTCTTATTACTTGTTCTCATTTCATTTCATTTGAATTTTATTTGTATAGCATTTTTAACGATGGACATTGTTGCAAAGCACCAATGCAGAAATATAAAAATTCTAAATATAAATTATAAATTTTTAATCGTAATGTATTCTTTATTTTTTTGTGTTTTCTTCTGCATAGGATTACAGTCAGAAGACCAAGGTGAGTGTTGGAACATGTTCAGAGATTTTGAGTCTTAATGATATAATAGATCAATAAAAAATTTTTTAAATATGTATACTAGCTCAAAAAAGGAAAGATTTAAACTTGAATTTACTTAAATCTTGTTTTTTTAGCTTGTCCTTCTGTTAGAACCTTTAATTTGACATAGAACCATACAGTGTTTCCTTTATAAAGGTTTCTAAATAAAACTTACTGATCATAGAAGTCAGGTAATGATGATGATGATGATGATGATTATTATTAGTAGTATTTTTATTCATCCATTTACCTTATTATTATTATTGTTGTTGTTGTTGCTGTTGTTGATGTTTTTTAATTTATTTTTTGTCAAAAAGCAATTTTTTTGCTGATCTATTAGTTGAATGATTCTACAGTGCGAATGCCACTGATCAAGTTTTAATTTGTTTAGTTGTGTGAATTCTTCCAAAGGAACTCAAACTGAGCTTTTTTTAAACCACCGCTATGTAATGAAATGAATATGGAAAAGTAGTTCATTATGTAACATGGACGGTATATGACACCATTTTGATGACAATAACAGAAGAAGTTTACCTTACAAATGCTTTTCATGACCTACTAACAAAATCCTTGGAAATCGGTGGGTCCTCTTTTTTAACTAGCCGACACTAACATAAACAGGGTGAATAACAACATGTAACAGTACTTTGTGTAACCTTTCTGTCACACATTCAACACAATAATGAAATAATGCAGTAATGTGTTATGCTGTGCTCACATGAGGAAATTAATCAAATTTTATGAACTTGTAACCCTTAGGAACAGATTGCCAAGCATCTCTTCATGCTAATAAAAGACAGCCCCGCTCTGCTTCAACCAAGGAAAAGCTAACAGGTAAAATGGCTTCTAATTCATTGCTACTCTGTCAAGGGCTTCCTACAAATAGGAACAGACAGAATCTTCAGACAGAATCTCATTGATGAATTTTGTAACAGAATGTCAAGAAACATATAAGCATATGTGTCAAGTATTCAGAGTCCTGTCTTGAACAAGTGCAATTTAGCTGGAAAAGGCTTAAAAGACTTGATGTCTGATGTGTTGTACAGAATACATTGTTATTGTCGTTGACTGCCTCTTTGTAATTGGTTATAGACTAAATATTGTTAAATGTGTCTTCCAGTTTACAGGAATGAGTTTGTTGAACTCGGCACCACAGTCACCTTAAAGTGCAGCAACACAAAGATCGCATGGAATGACATGATTTTTGTCATCTGGAAAATTCCAATGCGAGACACATACTGTATAATTGCTGTTGCTAAAAATGATTCAGACCATGACACCTGCCATGATGGGAAAAAGCAGAACCACACAGCCGATGGAACATACCACCTGATCATCCCAAAGTTTTCTGTTCAAGATGAAGGAAATTACACCTGTGACACGTTGTACCAAGAAGGTGGTTCAGTAGAAATAATCAGAGTGTCTGCCTGGGGTAAGTGTATGCTCTCTGTACAGTTAACAAAGACAAAACAATATTGTGATGGCCTCACATTCCATTATTTTGTGATAAAACTGTGCTTTTTATGCTGGGACTCATTCGAAACAAATAAATAAAATGCTAACTTATACATTAAAATTGTTTATCCTGAATTTATGTATTTCTGCACAGCTGCTTTGAGACAAGATCCATTACAATTAAATAAACTGAATATAATTGCGGTAATGTGGTATACAAAATATGGCAAATAACTTAGATTGATATATAAAAATAAAAACGTTAACAAAATATGATTTTGTTATGTGTGTATGTGCAGGAAAAATTCAAACTGATTTTAGTGAAATGTCTCCCCTAGCTCGTCCACACCTAACTGGCTGGCTGGAAAATGAAGGAGGACACACTGTGGCTGTGTGTGAAGCTACAGGCAAGCCAGCAGCCTCCATTTACTGGGAAACACCATGGAACTCCTCCTCCATCACACAGACTTCTAAGAATACAGGGCAGCTTTCCACAGTGATTAGCCGCTTATACCTTCCTCAAAATACTTCGTATAGAAACCTCATTTGTGTAGCCACTGCTAATGACGCCATGCACACCGTGACACGATTTAGCAACTTCACCTTCACCTTCATAGGTAAGATGCAAAAAAATCTAACGTGTGACATAATAAAATAAATACTACTAATAAAAACTTCCGATTTGTAATTTTGCCCCTAGCAAATGAATACAAATTTATCTATACATGATGTATTATATTATGTATGTTTTTTGCACTAATGTCACTGATTACAGTATTTAGTTTTATTGAGAATGTCTTTTGCAGTTTGTTTTGAACAATCTTTAAGGAGAGCAGGTCTACTGTTCATTTGGTCATTATTGTTATTGCAATGCTCTTTTTTGATAAAGCAAGGCCAGGTAAATAAAGAATTCTGTAATTCCAAAAATGTGAAAACTTTGTGTATTGACTTTAAAACCTCAATACCATTTTATAACAGGTTAATAGATGTCTCATTTCCTCGAGGTGACTTCAGAGAAATGCAACTCAACAAAATGCTTTACACTTTATATTTTGGTCGACTAAATCTAAATGATTTGCTAAAATCTTGTCATATTTAGTCATCTAAAACTAGACTAAGACAAAATTGCATTTCAGTCAAAATACTATGACTAAAACTAAATCAAAATTTACTGCAAAAATTAACAGACTGGTGTCAGATCACATCAGAACCAGTGCTACTTGTGTTTAGTAATACAAGCTGATTTGTATAAATTCTGTAAAGCTACTGTCAGTCATTACAATGTCCATGATATGCAACACAGTAGTACATTCTAGAAAGTAGTGAACACAGATGAATTTTGTACTTTAATTTGCTTTTTTTCAGTAGCTAGGTTATAGTTGTGTTACATACCTTGTGATAAAATATAGTACAATATTTTAAGTTGTGATGCATCTGTTGTTTTTTCAGATAATGTCAAAAGGCCCATTATTGTTTATTTTGTACTCGGCTCCATCATAGCTTCTTTAACTGGACTCTACATCATGCGCAAAAAACTCACAATAATAAGGTAAGATACTTTTCATAAACATTTCAGACATTCCGACAGACTAGATAATGACCATGTCCTTTAGAAGGGAAATTCCTGATACTAACCTGATCTTGTATTCGAGTAATTCCCCAAGGCATAATACTGAAAATACAGAAAAAGGGATAAGACAAAATAATTTGTCCACATGTCCAGTAAATAAAATAAAATAAAATAAACTAAAATACAGGATAATGGTGTTTTTATACAAATAGCATTCTGGTATTCATAATTAGTAATGATCTTGTTCATTGATTTACTTTGTTTTTAGAAAACTTTGCTGCAAACCCAATAACCAACTGGTAAAATATGTTACTTATTTTCTAAAAATACTTTTCATTCAATTAATTATGATAATTAATGACTTTGATGTTATAGTGAAAGTTTCTTGGTGATAATTATTTTCAGCCTAACAACCCTGATGAAGTCCAAATCTACACTGACCTGCAAAGTGGGCCTTCTATCTACAACACTTTGTTCCCAACTGTGCAGGAAACACAAGCTCAAACAGAGATATATGTAAATACAGAAAGACATCACTGATAATAGCCAGTCTCTAATGTGCCTCATGACATGAGGTTTGCTCTCAGCTAATGCAAATTTAACAGTATGATTTCTGATTTAGCATTCATAATTTTTGACCAATTACTGCAATGATACAGGAGCTACCTGTAAACTATGCTTTTCTGCATTTTCCCACAAAGCGGTAGTCAGGAATGTTCTGATGTTGAAAAGCATTTCCGTATAACATTGCAAACAAATTTGCATGAAATTTTCAGCCTACCACACAGATTGTTAAATATTTTTCAAAATCATATATATATATATATATATATATATATATATATATATATATATATATATATATATATATATATATAATGTAGAAGAAAACAAACTTCCCACAGCAGAGGTCATGTGAACTGCAAACTTGCTTATTTTGTCGGCTCATGCGTGTACTACGTGAGCGCTTAACTTTTAAAATGACCTCAGAGTACTTGTTGATTTAGTACGAGGGAGGAGAGATAGACTGTCGTGCATCGCCCACAGAAAAAAAAAACTTTTAACGCCATTTTAACTTCAAGCTATGTTGTTTGTTATAATGTTAGCTTACATTTGCTAGGATATCTTAACATTTTCAATACTGTCTTGTCTGCAATTTGTGTTGCACTTGCAAAAACTTTAAGGTGATTAATTTAAAGGTAACTTAGTTAACTTAAATGTTAACTTTAAGATAGCTGTTTTATATTGAGCGTTCTGTGTATTGAGCATTACCTAGCTATATTTACCTAAGCTGTTGCAATTTCTGTGACAAGTCAGTTAAATCTTTGATGGGGTATGTACTTCACTGAAGTCTTCACAGAAATGAGGCACGTTGTTTATTTATGTGCTTTGGAGCTTTGGAGATTTGCAAACAGATATTTTGTAGATTTGGATCGTTTAAGACCCATTTAAGCCTGAGTTCATATAAGGCAATGTTACATGACATGCACTGTTATGTTTCAAAGTGCTAGTTGAGGTTCCACCCACTGGATGGAAATACCATTGGATGGAGAAGAATCACAATTAGCACTTTTTAAGAGCATTATTGGATGGTACCAGCTGGGGTGCTGTTTGTTTGTTTTTAAATTGTGAACAACAATTTTTTCAACAAAAGTTAAAAATATGAAAAACAAGAAGCAATTGTTAGTGAACCTGAAAGTCCTCACCCTCAACTCAGACCTCTCTGATTATGAATGGAAAATGACATGTTAAAGATGGACCTGTCCTACTGAAATTTTAAGACTAACCACTAACGATATTTTTTTTTAGTCTAAGTGTTTTAATAAGCATTGTTTTTGGTTCTGTGAAATTTATTTCGACTGACTGCACATTTTGGCAAAGTTACTAATGTTACTAGTTACTAGATTACTTGAAACATAAGGACAATGTAACTCTCCACACACTGAGGGTAATAAACCGGTTTCCGAAGAGCATTTGAGGTAGCATTGCTAAGATCTAAAAATGAAGCCTGGACTTATGGTCAGCAGACAGGACTTTGATTGCTGCTCCCTGCTCCAATAATCTCTGAATCATTTGGGGTGATTCATCCCCAGCAAGTGGTTGACTGAGGAGCTGAACCAGCTGAATCTGGACCTCAAAGAAATTAAAACCAAATGATACATCACTATACGGTATACATAAGTTTTATAATAAACGTTATTTATAATTTATAAAACAATTACAGCAATTGTATATGCATATATAGTTTACATTTAAATATTGCACTGATTTATATATTGCATCTGATATAACCATGTAGATTATACTCCCACTCGGACTGTCTTTTTCACTCACTCTGCACCCTGGTTCACTTCAGAGCTGAGACTGCGCAAAACCCAAGGACGTCAGCTTGAACAGCTATGCCGCAAAACTGGTTTAACTGTTGTCGGAGAAAAATATAATATACCCAGCTTTGAAGTATATACCTAGCTTTAAAAGTAGCTTAAGTAGTAATGTACTCAATGCTCTAAGCTCTGACTTAGCAATATTCTGCCTAAGAGTAGTGTGTATCTATCAAGAATTATTTAGCCATTGATTAAGTAGTAAGTAGTTAACTTTGATTAATAATAGCTATAATAATCATATATATATATATAGCCTCATAGTCTTTATAATAATCATGCAAAAATATTAAGGGCGGCATGCTAGCGCAATAACCACACAGGGACTGAAGAAAGAGGAAAAAAAGGAGAGATTTATTGAAACATTAGGAGTTACAACTCAGTCAGCCAGCCTATCCAATGGGATCAGTGGGACCGGAGGGTCAGTTGTAGAAGACAGAATCTCGGGATCCTGAGGAGAAGTTGGAGAGTAATCAGTGGGAGAAGTTGGGGGCGAATAGTCAGGAGAAGACTGAGGAACATCATGAACACTGTAAGGCATAGGCACAAATTCAGGAGAAAGTTGGGGAATGTTAGGGGAATTAGGAGATGAAGAGGAGTCAGAGGAAGAATCATTAGAGGAAATCTCAACAGGGAAATCCTCAGTCTGGATGCCTTGAGAGGTGGTGCGTGTCCAATGCCAGTAGAAGGTCTGAGTAGACTGATCACAGGTTGTGGGGTGAAATTGGGTGCTCCGATCAAGACAGACGGTATCTCTCATGATATGGTGAGCGAGGTAAGGAGACTCAGGAATAGAGGATTCAGATAGGTGCTCCAGGAAACCAGTAAGTTCAATGGCCAGACAGGATAGCTGATACTGGCGATAGCGTCGCAGAGCACCCCTGGGACTTCTCCGGAAGATAGCGCGGCGGGCTGACTGAGCTAGAAAAAATAATGGGAAATGAGTGAAGATGAGTGAAGTGCATATTGTGTGACTATGTAGTCAGCAAAAGAGAGCGTGTACTAAGGCAAAAGGAACACAGTGTGGGAAGTAGGCCAGGTCACTGTGACATGACAGTGGTAGGCAGGTAGAGGAGACAATAGCATTGGAATACTAGCAACCAACAGTGATGAAAAGAGAAAAAGGATATGAGGCAGCTTAATGGCACAGCTTAGTTTAAAATTAGTAAAACAAAACTTAGATCAAGTAGGTAGAGGGAAAAGTCATCATGACATAGAGGAAGAGAGCAAGGTACTTACACATTGTTGTGGGGAGGGTAACGCGCGAGGTCAGGATGAGCCGAGGAAGCACCTTCAAGAGGTGACGGTCAAATGAAGTCAATAAGGAAGTGGCGCCTATAAGTAAGCGCCAATTTTTTATAAAATTGTTGACTTAGCCTAAAAATAAGGGGAACTGGAGAGGAGGTAAATTGACGTCATCGAGGGGAGGATGGTATCAATTTAGGGGCGGTATCGGGACAAATGCGAAAATAATGGGAACTGGGAAACGTATGTAAACTAAGGAAGGAGGGACTAAAGTAGCCATACACTGAATATAATGGGAAATTGCTGGAAATATTTAAATTAGAGAAAAGGAGGCGCCCCGGGGCGCCTGGGGTATAAGTAGAGGGGACTTTTTCGGGGTTGGAGAGACCAGCTGCTCTCTTCAGATATGCATGTTGTTGACTGCATGACTGAATAAAGAAACCCGCTTCTTCTCATCTGTTGACTGAGATCTCTTTTATTTCGGCTAAGTTTTATAGATTGTGGAGGTCATTGGGAAAGCTAAGAGAAATAGATACAAACTAAAATTCCACCCTGTGATATGTCCACTCGGAGGGGGCTCTGAGTTCCGACACTGTTCACAAAGAGATGTATCTGGACCATACGTCACTGTATAAGGACACTCAACAACTAAAACTGACTATTACTCTACATTGATTAGGTCAAATGAGGGCAACACTAAATCATTATTAACTTTGGCTAATAATTTTAAAACCTTGCAGTATTATCTTAGACATACTCACACATATTCAAATGACACGCAACAATTTCACTTTTACTATTTTAATGCTAAAATTGATCAGATTCACCAAAATTTGATTGCTCAGAATAATCTCCTGACTCTCTTTCTTTCCCTTTCTGCTGCTTTGAGCTTCCTTCTGTCAATGAAATTTGTGACATCATTCGCCATTCCAAATCTTCCACCTGCCACCTAGATCCACTCCTCACCTTCCTGGTCAAAGCTTGTCTACCTGTACTATCTAATTCAATAACAAATATCATGCACTCCTCCCTTACCTCAGGCACTGTTCCATTACCTTTTAAAGCAGCTGTAATAACTTGGCACAGACCTGGCACAGACTTGGCACAGACCTGGCACAGACCCCAAAAACCCTGCAAATTTCCGTCCAATCTCTAACCTGCCATTTCTCTCAAAAATTCTGGAAAAATTGTTGCCGGTCAACTCCACACTTACCTCTCTAAAAACATTTTTTTGAAGAGTTTCAGTCAGGTATTCGCCCACTGCACAGTACAGAAACAGCCCTAGTAAAAGTCACAAATGACTTATTAATAGCAGCCGAGTCTTTTATCTATACTCATCCTACTCGATCTCAGTGCAGCTTTTGATACCATCTCTCACAAAATTCTCTTAGACAGATTAAACCAAATTGGTATTTCAGACACCGCTCTTGCTTGGTTCACATCCTATCTCTCAGAACGAAGCCAATTTGTCCAGCTAAAAAAGCTTTCTCATCTCTTGTCACCACTGGTGTCCCCCAAGGATCTGTTTTGGGCCCCATCCTCTTCACTATTCACCTTCTTCCATGCGGACGACACACAGCTCTACCTGTCCTCCAAACCAAATGGTCTCCTTCCCTGGCTGTCAATCAACTTCCTTCAACTTAATTCAGGAAAAACAGAAATCCTTTTAGTTGGCACAAAGACCAATCTAACTAAAACCACCAGTCCCTCAATAAAAATAGGCAACTCTATCATAACCCCATCTCACCAGGTTAAGAGTCTGGGTGTCGTCCTCGAAAGCACTCTGTCATTTGAAGCTCATATCAGAAACGTCACCCGGTCTGCATACTTTCATCTGCACAAAATTAATCGCCTTTGTCCCTTTCTCACTGCTAGCACTAAAGCCACACTTGTACACGCTCGTCACCTCACAAATAGACTATTGTAATTCCTATTTATTTATTTTGTTTATCTTCTCAACTCCTTCATAAACTTCAGTTAGTCCAAAACACAGCTGCCTGCATCATCACAAAAACTCCCTCCATCAACCACATTTCTCATGTACTCTTTCAATTACACTGGCTCCCCGTTAAATTCCGCATCGATTACAAGATTCTCCTCCTCACCTTCAAAGTATTACATAACCTTGCTCCCTCATACCGCTCAGAGCTGGTTGACGTTTACGCCCCTGCATGGTCACCCAGATCCTCTTCATCTTATTCACTTGCCATTCCCTCTGTCCGCTTACGCACAATGGGTTGCAGGTCTTTCAGCTGGGCTGCACCACACCTTTGGAACTCCTTCCCACCGTCCATCCGTGAAATCACTTCTCACCTCTTTTAAAACTAATCTTAAAACCTATCTTTTTAGGAAAGCCTTTTCAGATTTTTGTTAACTGTCTTTCTGTTTTGAATTTAGATTTTGTATGTGTACTGCTTTGTATTTTATCTTTGATTCTACTTGATGTATGGTGACCTTGAGTTTCATGAAAGGCACCTCAAATAAAATGTATTATTATTATTATTATTATTATTATTATTAGTAGTAGTAGTAGTAGTAGTAGTAGTAGTATATCGGTTGTCAGCACGAAATGAGTCACTTTTGTGAGCTTGTCTGAAAGCTTCAGTGTACATTTTGGCTTCTGTTGGAACTTGCGACTGGGTAATTGATATCTTGGGTCAATGGTATTTAGCAGCATTTTAAAACCTTCCTGTTCCACTGTTGCAACAGGAACCATATCTTTAGCATAACCTTATTTTTTTTTTAGTCAATTTTTGGTTCCCAGGACTTTCTGGGAGGTTATTTTTTGGTTCCAAAAAAATAGCCATTAGAGAACATTCTTTGAATGTTATTATTTGGTTCCAAAAAAAAAAATAACCAAAAGGGAACCATATGCTAAAGTTAGGGGAACGTTCTGTGTTTGCTGGGATCACACCATCTGAATGTTCTCTATTCGTAAGGCACGCAGTGGTTAAAAGAAGATTCCCACAAGCTTTGTTTTTGGACAGAAAACTTTTCGGGCTGCTTATACTTCATGCCTGAGGTTGTAGCAGAAAAAGCACACTGTACTCATCATTTTGTAAGTGGTGGAAAAGATTTAATGCTTCTACTTTTTGACATATTTTTGTGGCATTCTTTACAGATGGCTTGTTTTTGCTGCTCATCAGATCTTCTAAATCCAAACCATCATCAAATAACTGAACCATTGTTTTTCTTTTTACAAACCAAGTTATCTTCTGCAGCGAGGACCAGGAATCTGTTTTCCTCCATGTCGCAGGCGAACTTGTGATGAAGTCAACTGTTGTAAAAGAATACAAAAATTAAATTTAAAAATGATAATGTTTAAAATTTCAAACAAGCTGGAGGCAATGGTTGCAAGGAAAATATTCCTGAGACAACGATTCTTTGGCATGTTGCTGTGGTATTAGAGAAATAAAACACTTCAGCACTCCACTTTGCATTGGGCTTTAGCACACCACCTTGTTGTCAATTCATTTCCTATAGCAGAAGTCTTCCAGGTGTTGTATTCCTTATTTTACTGCCGTAACTGTCTATATGAATGATCTTACATTAACAAATAACTCAATTAAAGCAAAGGATACAGATCACTTAACAATGTCACCGTATTTTGGGCAAATAAATATACCCTATATTGCTAATTCATTGAATTCAGGTGTTCCAATCTCTTCCATGGCCACAGGTGTGTAAAACCAAGCACCTAGGCATGCACTCTGCTTTTACAAACGTTTGTAAAATAATGGGTCGCTCTTAGGAGCTATTGAATTCAAGCGTCGTACCGTGATAGGGTGCCACCTGTGCAATAATCAATTTGTGAAATTTCCTCACTATTACATATTCCACGGTCAACTGTTAGTGGTATTAAAACAAAGTGGAAGCAATTGGGAACAACAGCAACTCAGCTATGAAGTTGTCAGTGAGGGGGCAGAGTGAGACCTAAATGCAGACCGCTAGGCGAGACTCTGGTGAATAGTTTTAAGGTGAAGAGGTGGGGTTCAAGAATCAGCAGTCCACAGTAACAGTAAAGTCACGAGAGCAGAGTAATGGGGTGTGCAGTATATCAGTGTTCATCAACAGCAGGCACAGTGCGCAGTTCAAAAAGTCCTTGGTCAAATGTGCAGAGTAAGAAACAGTAATCCAGTAAATAGCAGGATAGACACAGAGTAATCCAAAAGCAAAACACACAATAACAGAGTTTACACAGAATAATCCACTGGGCAGGTGAAACACAATAGCAAATACACACAGGGTAATCCAAAAGGCAAAAACCCAAACACAGTTCAGGCAAAACTCATACAATGGGCAGAACACAAGGTAGGGAAACAGGAACAGACAATCTCAAAACCAGAGAAATACTCAAACAAAATGACAGGATGACTTGCCATGAGAGGAAAAGGGGATAGACCCATAGCGGCGGATGGCAGAGAGTTGTCGGCATACTCAATGCAAAGCAAATTGGACAATCAGGTCGATGGATCCTCAGCACAAGATTCAGAGCCCCATCTCCAACTCCAACCAAGGTGCAGGCCCGGAAGGGCTTGAGACAGGAGATGTGAAAATTTGGATGGATGCTGTGGACTCTGGGAAACTTGAGCCGGGCGGCCACCAGGTTGAGCACTTTTGATATAGGGAAGGGGCTTTTTGCAGACAACCTTCAGAGGCAGGTCTCTAGTGCACAACCATACCTTCTGGCCGGCGTGGTAAGGAGGAGCTGGACGGGACCTGCAGTTGGTCCAGCGGGCATAACTTTTGAAGGACTTGAGTAGCAGCAAGCAGGCCTTTCTCCAGATGCGTCGACAATGTTTGACAAGGGCCACAGCAGATGGGATGGAGGCCTCCAGTTCCTAGGTGGAAAATGTCAGAGACAATATTCTTTGGCAATAGGAAGCTTGGAAAGAGGAACAAAGTGGGCCATCTTGGAGAAGCGATCTACTGTGGAAAGGATGGTAGTATGGTCAGCCTAGGAGGGTAGCTATGTGTGACCATGGTCATCTAGGAATGGAAATTGGGAGGAATAAATTTTTACTTTTTTAAAGAAACATTTCATAAGACATTTTTACTCGCCAGGGTGACATTTTTTTCTCATTTTTTTCTTTTTTTTCTCATTTTTTTAACTGTTTAGAGATTAGTTGGGTTTAAGTCTGGTTAAGCCCTAGCTTAGTCTAACTCTTGTGAACTTACCGTAAAGATAATCATACGCCCTCTGGGCTCTGAAGCCCTTGTTGCCATTGTTTTTCTTGTAAAGTGTGCTTGTGATAGAAATACTCCTTTTTATTAGCTGTTATTCGGCTTGCTATCTGGTACAAAACCATGTCAAGTGCTTAAGTCGTCATGGCATGTTACCATGGAGACTGTAAATGACCAAATAAAGCACTGCTTTAGTTTTACCACCAGAGGGAGTAATAATAATAATAATGACTTTTAACACTAGTATTACTAATGGTACTGCTAATAGAATTTCTACTACTCCTCCTACTACTACTACTACTATTATTATTATTTAAAGTAGTAGTAGTAATAATAATAATAATAATAATAATAATAATAATAATATATGAGAAATTCTTTCAGCTTTGGTTTTGTTTCAGTTAATGACATAAAAGTCCTTCAAAACTATATGTAAAAAATGTCTGAAATTTTTATTATTCACCACCTGCACAAATATTTCTGTGTCCTTATACAGTGCAGCGCAAAAGTCTTTAGCCCCCTTATTTCATTTAGCACTTATGAAATACTAGTTAATCAAAAACAAACATTACCAAACCCTACATTTTCAAAAAAATGGGTGTATAAATAAAGTTCCTGACCAATTTTCAACCTCAGGTAGGCTGTGAGACCATGAGAGTTGACGAGAATGCATTTTGTATAGACTCTAGGGTCGATTCCGAATTCATGGATCAGGAACTAGCCCTCGAAACAGTGCCACTGCCCTCTCCCCTCCAGGTTGGGGCTCTGGAAGGCCATGTCCTACATCACGCCTCCCATCACACCAAGCCCTTCTCACCATCGTTGAATATCAATAAGAGTGGATGTCCTGTCTCCTCATCCCAATGCCATTCGCTCCCATCATGCTGGGTTTTCCTTGGCTCCAGAAGCACAATCCCCACCTGGACTGGACCAACGGCTGCATTCTGGAATGGGGCACTTACTGACAAACCTCCACCTGACCTCAGCTCTGTACACCCTGCCTATCATGATCTTGGAATGGCATTCAGCAAAGCCAGAGCCTCCTACTTACCTCCTCATTGCCTGTACAACTGCGCCATAGACCTCCTGCCTGGCACCACTCCTCCTCATGGCCGTCTCTACCAGCTGACAGGACCTGAAAGATATGTCATGACCCAATACCTCCAGGAGTCCCTTGCTGCTGGGCTCATTTGCCCATCCTCCTCACCTACCTGAGTTTTTCTATGTAGAGAATAAAGATGGGTCCCTTTTTCCTTGCATCACCTACCAAGGACTTAATGCCGTTACCATGAAGAACCGGTTACCCCTTAACTCTTATGTCCACCGCCTTTGAGCTCCACCAGGGGGCCACAGTCTTTACTAAGCTCAATCTTTGCAATGCCTATCATCTTGTGTGCATTTGCTAGGGAGATACCTTTCACCAAGGAGACTGCCCAGATCCTCCTGCTACACGTCTTCTACTTGCATGGATTTCCTCACAATATTGCGTTAGACTAGGGCCTGCAGTTCACTTTGAAGTTCTGGAGGGAGTTCTGCCATCTCCTGGGTGCTTCCATCAGTCTCTCATGGACTGTGTTCTGCTATTGGGTCCTCACCTGCCCTGCCTGAAACCCAACATGGTCTCTTATCTGCCTCTTTGGACCCCTTTGTTGTGTATCACACAAGTCAGACAGCCATACTGCACATGCATCTTATCTTACATTCCTACCTCAAACTGAGCATTTGCACTGGTCCACTAACCTACAGTTAATGTTTCCATTAGCTCTGAATTAGCATTTTTAATTAACCTTTGCACTAGTTCACTTTCATACACTATTATACTGCACTATTATACAGTTTATGTTTCTTCTTCTTCTTGCTTAAAATTCCTAGTTTTTTTAAATATATTTTTTTATCTTTATACTATGATGCACAAATACATCAAGCCAAATTCTTTGTACATGTAAAACCCACAGTACTTTGCATTAAAGCTGAATCTGATTCAAACTTTTGCCTGGCTTTTCATGCAGATGTTAGAATAGGGTTTTCTTCCTTGCTAAAAGGAAAGCATCAACAGCTCTGGAGGACATGTTTACCTTTAGCTGTAATGCAGATTGCTTTGACATGTATATGAGGGAAGAAAGGGAACGTGACCAGCATCCATTTCTGATCCTGTTTTAAAATGGGCTCACCACATGACTTAGTGTCAGATGTCTTTGAAACAATGCCAAGACATGTTGGCTGGGAAGGCAGAAAAGGATTAGCTGTTTACAGGAATTGGACAGCTTAAACTGCTAGCTTTTATATGTTGTATTTGCAAAAAAAAATATTGAAGACTACCTATTTTAAAGAATACAGAATTGAAAATAGTATTAGAGTAAAAAAGCTGATGATACTGAACATTATTCATACAGAACATTCCTCAGTAGAAAACTTTTTTTTTATATTATGACAAAAGTTCATACTGCATGGTCTTTAATGCATTTGTATGTTTTAAACATGAATATAAAAGTTTGTAATGTATCACAAACCAAATGCACATCTGAATTAATGAAACAAGACAAAACTATTAGGCATTAGCTTATGTAAAGTGCAAAGAGTTTCTAGAGCAAGCACAGTATCAGGAACAGAAATAGTATCTGGAGCATACTGGCTTTCTGGGGCTTATAACTAGGGGTTTGAATTTCTGTAGTCTCATAACAGATTCTAGAAGTTGAACATTGTTTTGTGAACTAATGAAGGTTCCGAAATATCTTGAGTTCATTTTGTTTTAGACAGGGTCAGTTCATCTCAAATAGTAGAATAATTCTAAAGTTGGTTGCTTGACAGTTTTTTGTATTTTTTGTTAGATTATCCACCAGATCTTATATACACATACACTATATTGCCAAAATTTTTGTGACACCTACAATGCTTAGGTAGGTGGTATGTGTCAAAGTAACATCCACATGGATGGCAGGACCCAAGGTTTCCCAGCAGAACATTGCCCAAACATGACACTGCCTCCGCTGGCTTGCCTTCTTCCCATAGTGCATCCTGGTACCATATGTCGCCAAGGAAAGCGACGCACATGCACGCAGACATCCATGTAATGGAAAACGTGATTCATCAAACCAGGCCACCATCTTCCATTGCTCCGTGGTCCAGTTTTAATTCTCACATGTCCATTGTTGCCTCTTTCGGCGGTGCACAGGGGTCAGCACAGGCACCCTGACTGGTCTGCGACTATGCAGCCCTATACACAACAAACTGCAATGCACTGTGTATTGTGACACCTTTCTATCAGATCCAGCATTAACTTTTTCAGCAATTTGAGCAATGCTAGCTCATCTGTTGGATCGGATCACACAGGCCAGCCTTCACTTCCTTTTGCCAGTACACCAGTATTACTTCCTTTAACTTTCCTTATCATGATCCTCGTATTTTTTAAATTTATTTTTACAATGTTTTCAGACATTGTTGAGGTTTGTTAAGGCATCAGAGGTAGGAGGAGGCAAGACAAAGAGTCAAACTGTCAGGGGTCGGCGCCTCCACTGGTGCAGAATCTAGACCCAAATGCAGGGATAAGATGAAAAACAGGGATTTTATTAATAAACAACAAAAACTACAGACAGATGGAAACACTGAGGAAAACTAGGCAACTAAGAACAAACTAACAACCACAAAAACAAACAGCAGAAACCAGGAGGCAAAAATAGATTGGAAAAAAACCCCATCAAACACAAGCACAAGACAGCGGGTATAAATAGGGAAGGTAATCATTGAAACATAAGGAACAAGTGTGCAAAGGGGGTGTTGGGGGGTGGGGGGGCAGCACAGGTGCAACCACAACATAAACAAAAACACATGGGAACATAAAGAAAACCTGCCAGACTGCCCTCTGGTGTTCTTGCAAATAACTGTCCAGCAGTCCATGACACAAACAAGTCATTTCTATAGTGGTAGTGGACATCAAGCACTCAAGTGAAGCACTCAAGCAACAAGTGAAGTGAAATTGAAGAGACAGAAGAAGGATGATTCTACAGTGCGAATGCCACTGATCAAACTTTAATTTGTTTAGTTGTCTGAATTCTTTCTAAGGAACTTGAGAAAATGAAGCTTTTTTAAACCACCACAATGTATTGAAGTGAGTATGAAAAGTAGTTCATTATGTAACATGGATGGAATATGGTGCCATTTTGAAGACAATAACAGAAGAAATATTATTAAACCTTAATGTTGTTAAACCTTACAAATGCTTTTCATGACCTACTAACAAAATCCTTGGAAATCAGTGAGTCCTCTCTTTTAACTAGCCGACACTAACATAAACAGGGTGAATAACAACATGTCACAGTACTTTGTGTAACCTTTCTGTCACACATTTAACACAATAATGAAATAATGCAGTAATGTGTTATGCTGTGCTCACATGAGGAAATTAATAAAATTGAACTTGAGCAGATGACAAAGCATCTCTTCATCCTAACAAAACACTGCCACACTCTACTTCAACCAAGGAAGAGCTGATACGTAAAAAACGAATGGGTTCTAATTCATTGCTACTCTGTTAAAGGAAAAAAATCTCACTGGTGATTATTAAAAATGTTTAAGATCGTAACTTCACTATCATATCACTGATGATTTATGGAAACAGAATGTCAAGAAACATAAATGAGCAAATGTGTCAGGTATTCAAAGAGTTCTGTCATGAACAAGCTCAATTTAGCTGGAAAAGTTTTAGACGTCTTGATGCCTGATGTGCTGTACAGAATACATTGTTATCGTCTTTGACTGCCTCTTTATAATGGTTATAGACTAAATTTTGTTAAATGTGTCTTGTTGAACTGTTGAGCAGTCATCTTAAAATGTACCAACACAAAGATCGCATGGCATGACATGATTTTTGTCATCTGGAACATTAATTTGTGAAACAAAAACTGTGTAATGGCTATGGCTCCTAAGAATTTAGACCATGACACCTGCTATGATGGCAAAAAGCAGAACCACACAGCCGATGGAACATACCACCTCATCATCCCAAAGTTTTCTGTTCAAGATGAAGGAAATTACACCTGTGACACTTTGTACCAATCAGGTGGTTCACTAGACATAGTCAGAGTGTCTGCCTCCGGTAAGTGTATGCTCTCTGTACAGTTAACAAAGACAACACAATGCTGTAATGGCCTCACATTCCATTATATTGTAATAACATTGTGATTTTTACACTGGCATGCATATATTTAAAACAAATAAATAAAACGCTAACTTATACATTAAATAGTATATCCTGAATTTATGTATATCTGCAATGCTGCCTAGAGAGTAAGTAGAATAAAGAAGATTGGAAGACTTTGGGAAAAAGAACATCTTCCACTAGCTGAGCTGTTGAAATAAATAGAGAATGAAAGTGGGTCTCAAATAGAACTTTGTGGGATGCCACATTGCATGTTTCTGCCAATAAATAACCCCACTTAATGCTATCAAACTGGTTATTAAGATAAAGGTCTACCAAGTAAAACTGTGTGACTGTCTGCATAAAATGGCATTGTTTTAAAGCCTGTCATGCTCAATAGTGTCAAAAGTCATATTCATATGGCACTAAGCAGGTTTTTTCAAACAAAACGATTATCAGAATGCGTATCATTGAGAGACTGAGTGTTTGACTATTGACAAGAGAGCATAACAGGTAGAGGAGTAAGGATGCATCACGATGCACAAATGTCATGATGTGTGTGATGGAAAAGTGCACTGTCAGCATTCTGATCATTGTGCACCTAATGCAAATGCACTGTTTGAAAAATAGAGGTCCCAGTGTGCATAACCCAAAGACAACACAACACTGAGGAAGACCATCCCTCCTCCCAATGACCCAGTGCTCTGTCTCACCACGGCTGACGTGAGGAGAACTCTATGCAGAGTTAACCCACGGAAGTCTGCTGGACCAGACAACATTCCTGGCAGAGTGCTCAGGGAGTGTGCAGAGCACACCAATCATGATGAAATGCTTCGAAAGACTCGTCATGAGGCACATCAAGTCACAGCTACCACCCTCGCTCTGACCCCTTGCAGTTTGCGGATCGTCCTAACCGCTCCACGGACAACACCATCACCACAACCCTCCATCTGGCCTTCACACACCTAGACTGTAAGGACTCCTACGTTCGAATGCAGATGATTGAGAAGCTGAGTCTCCTGGGCCTGAACACCTCTCTCTGCAACTGGATCCTGGATTTCCTGACTGGGAGACCTCAGTCAGTCCGGATCAGGACTGCACCACCACACTGAACACTGGAGCTCCTCAGGGCTGTGTCCTCAGTCCATTGCTGTTCACTCTGCTGACTCACGACTGTGCAGCAATGCACAGCTCCAACCACATCGTCAAGTTCGCAGATGACACGACCGTGGTGGGTCTCAGCAAGAACGACGAGTCAGCATACAGAGAGGAGGTCCAACATCTAACAGCCTGGTGCAGAGCCAACAACCTCTCCCTGAACGTCGACAAGACCAAAGAGATGGTTGTTGACTTCAAGAGAGCACAGAGTGACCACTCTCCGCTGTCCATCGACGGATCCTCGGTGGAGGTCGTCAAGAGAACCAAATTCCTTGGTGTTCATCTGGCGGAGAACTTCACCTGGTCACTCAACACCAGCTCCATCACCAAGAAAGCCCAGCAGCGCCTCTACTTCCTGAGGAGGCTGAGGAAAGCCCATCTCCCTTCCCCCATCCTGACTGTGTTCTACAGAGGGACCATCGAGAGCGTCCTGAGCAGCTGCATCACTGCCTGGTTTGGGAACTGCACCGTCTCGGATCGCAAGACCCTTCAGCGGATAGTGAGGACAGCTGAGAAGATCATCGGAGTCTCTCTCCCCTCTATCACAGACATTTACACTGCACGCTGCATCCGCAAAGCCAACAGCATTGTGGCTGTCCCCACACACCCCTCACACACACTTTTCACCCTCCTGCCATCTGGAAAGAGGTACCGGAGCATTCGGGCCCTCACAACCAGACTGTGTAACAGTTTCTTTCCTCAAGCCATCAGGCTCCTCAACACCCAGGACTGAACTGTTCTACAGTCTCTCTCTCACACACACACACACACACATACACACACACACACAATCTCACTCAGGACTGAACTGTATATCAACTCTCTGTCTCTCTCACACACAGATACACACACACTCTCTCTTGACTGTGTGGACACACACACACATAATTTATATTGTTCATTACTTACTGCACTACCTCTACCTGTCATCTGCTGCTATAGCCATATTTATGTTTATTCTATTTGCACTACCTCAACCGCTGCTGTGTATTTTTGCACAATATTTTTGCACAATACTTTTTTTTTTACATCATTTCATTTTATCCTATTTTATTTCACTTACATTCCAGTACACGTTCTTTTCTTTCTTTTCAGCACTAAGTGTCCTGTGTTCTTTTGTGTTGTCTTTCTTGTATTTATTGTCTTTTGCACTGTCTTGTCTATGCTCTGTTTGCACCTAGCTGCACACTGTGCACTTTACATGGCTAAGACAAACTTCTGTCCTAGCTCTGTGGTGTTGTTTTTTTTGTGTTGAACTCTTTGTTGTTGTATGTTTATGTAGCACCAGGTCCTGGAGAAACGTTGTTTCATTTCACTATGTACTGCGTCAGCTATATGTGGTTGAAATGACAATAAAGCTTCTTGAATCTTGAATCTTGAAAAAAGAGTTAAAATATGAAGCACGCACTGGTCAGATGACTGCATTTTATAGTGTTTTATGTGGGGATTGTTTGCGATTGTTAAGTGACCAATAGACCAACACACAACCATGTTATAGCAAACAGAGCTCTTTGATAACTTTCGAACAGCACCAGCATGTCAGTCTACAGTTCCTGAATAAAAATCACAAAAGCATTAGCTTCAGAGTTATAGTTGAATTTGGATCTCTATTTATGCCTCTGGTCATCTGGTCCTTGGCTAAGGACCTCCCAAATTAATACTAATACTAATACTAATAATATTAATAATATTAAGCCACTGTTTAAAACAATTTTTGTTTTATTTAGTTTTATGCAGACAAGAATGCATATTGATTAAGGTTAGAGTATTTCAGTCATAGTTTTTCTATGACTGAATACAGGGCAGCTTTCCACAGTGATTAGCCGCTTATACCTTCCTCAAAATGCTTTGTATAGAAACCTTACTTGTGTAGCCACTGCTAATGACCTCAAGCACACCATGACACGATTTAGAAACTTCACCTTCAGAGGTAAGAGGCAAAAAAATGTAACATGTGACATAATAAAATGAATACTTAAGAGTATAAAATACTACTTCCAATTCTTGATTTTGCCCTTGGCCTTGGGTTTCATATGACCTTCCTCCTCCCTGGCTGGGGCAGGGTTCTTCATTTTGGGGAAGAAGGACAGGGGCAATCACCCCTGCATAAATTATCAGGACCTATTCAAGATCATGTTCAATGACCATTACCCCTTACCTCTCATGACCACTGCTTTTGAGGTGCTGCAGCAGGCTTCTGTTTTCACCAAACAGGACCTGTGTGAATTGTTCTTTAAAACCTCAATACCATTTCATAACAGGTTAATAGAATTCTCAATTCATCTTGGTAAAATTATCACTTCAGAAGTTTAAGGGGAAACTTTAAAAAGACTAAATCTTAAATCTAAAATCGCAGACTCAACTAAAACTAGACTAAAACTAAATAACATTTCAGTCAAAATACTATGACTAACACTAAATCAAAATTTGCTGCCAAAATTAGCAGACTGGTGTCAGATCACATCAGAACCAGTGCTACTTGTGTTTAGTAATACAAGCTGATTTGTCTAAATCCTGTAAAGCTACTGTCAGTCATTACAATTTCCATGATATGCAACACAATAGTACATTCTAGAAAGTAGTGAACACAGATGAATTTTGTACCTTAAATTGCTTTTTTTCATTATTTAGCTAGGTTTTAGTTGTTATATACCTTGTGATAAAATAAAGTACAATATTTTAAGTTGTGATGCATCTGTTGTCTTTTCGGGTGGATTCTGGTTTTTGAAGATTGTTTTTTTTTTCTTTACTCATAGTTTCTTTAATTGGACACTGCATCCAGTGCAAAAAACGCAGAAAGACAAGGTAAGATACTGTACTTTGCATGGACACATTAACACCTTAGAAGGTAAATTACAATCATTTTACAAAAGGCAAAACACTAATAATACAGAAAAGGGGATAAGACAAGGTAATTTTCTTTCATGATCTTTAAGATATTTGGATGTTTAAGTGAAATGTTTCTGTCCTTCACCACGTGGAAAAAACGTCAGTGTCCAGTAAATAAACCTAACTAAAACACAGGATAATTGTGCTTTTATAAAAATAGCATTTTGGTATTCATAATCATTAATGATCTTGTTCACTGATTTACTGTGTTTTTAGAAAAGATTGCTGCACACCCAATAACCACCAGGTAAAATACGTTACTTATTTTCTAAAAATCCTTACCTTCTTTTGATGTTATAGTGAAAGTTTCTTGGTAATAATTATTTTCAGCCTGACGATCCTGAAGAAGTCCAAATCTACACTGACCTGCAAAGTGGGCCCTCTACATACAACACTTTGTTCCCAACTGTGCAGGAAACACAAGCTTAAACAGAGATATATGAAAACACAGAGAGACATTTCTGATAAAAGCCAGTCTCTAATGTGCCTCATGACATGAAGTTTGCTCTCAGGTAATGCAGATTGAGCAGTATGATTTCTGATTTAGCATTCATAATTTTTTGACCAATTACTGCAATGGTACAGGAGTTGATACAGTATACAGGTAAACTACACTTTTCTGCATTTTCCCATAAAGCAGTAGTCAGTTTCTGCCTTGCAGAAAAGCCAGTTCATTGAGGGGAAAGAGAGATATTGTTCTGATATGGGAAAGCATTTGCCTATAACATGCAAACAAATTTGCTGGTGAAGCTGTGAAACAGGAAGTGAAACCATATCCTAGCAATAGGATTGACATGAAACTTCAGACAACTTGCTTTTCTCAGGGACCTCAAAGAATTTGTCATTTGAGTACAAGGGCCTGCTAAAACATGAAATCCTATTTTTTTGCTATTTACTTTGAAATCATTTGGAATAAATTCATAATTCGGTCATTTGTATCACATTATGGCCATTGATGCCAAAACATGCTTTTCTAAATTTTTGCCAGGAGGTTGGCCTTATTTCAGCAGCACTTTGATATCTGTTTACCAAACGCAGCAGAAGTGGCACAAAATTAATAAAAAATGTGTTTTCCCTTATTCCCAAAGCTTGCTTGATTTCATAGATACCTTTTTTTATTTTAGGATCAGACCTTAATCTTTTGACAGTGTAAAACAGAAGGTAATTTTTTTTAAAGGCATATAAGAATTATATAAGCATAACTACACGTGCACACACACACACACACACACACACACAGTGTGTATTGAGGGCGCCTCTTGTAGCTTGCTTGCAGTTTCTGGTGAATTTTTGTACCTATGCATTCATTTTTTTTGTCTCCTCCTGTGGACTAACGAACCTGTGTGCTTATCAGAATTATTGTTTATGAGTTCTCGGTACCTAACAGGGTAGTGTAGTTGGTTTAGTTGATTTAATAAAATTTGTAATCTTGGTTTTAATTCATTTGTTAAATTTGTTCCATTTATTATTGGGTTTGACAACTTTGGCAAAATCTGCCGTAATCAGTGTAGTTGATGTTTTAAAATTTGTAATCTTGGTTTTAATTGATCTGTTAAATTTGTACCATGTATTATTGGGTTTAACCGCTTTGCCACACTAGCATTAGCATGGTCTAAATAGCCAGAACCCTGTAGCAGCTGGGTGACACGTAAGTGCTAGAACTCGATCATTTACCTGTGATCTCTCCCCTCGGGGCTATAGCAAAATCCTCTTCTGGAATGACAGAGGCTTGTGACAATCGGAGAGGATGCTGGTTTAGCTGGAGTGGTCTAGGTAGATGGCCAAGGTAAAATACTTCTAGGCCTCATCCTGGCTGTACAGTTAATCATTGTGATAGGTCTCTGTTTGATTAAAAAAGATCTCACACTATCTCAAGAAGCCCCTAGAAAGGGAGGGCCATTCTGTTGGGGGTCAGGTCTGCTTGCAACAGGGTTTCGAGTCGCTTGCATAAGCTGTGTGTTTGTAGCTTGGAGCGCAGCTATTTGCTCTTGGTAGGCCACAAGCATTTCCCCCAATAAGCAATGGTGGCCTGGAGTTGCGATACTGCTGGATTCAGTCCAAGTGTAGTATTCTATAATAAAGTATTAGCAGAGGCAGAAAGTTTAATAATAAATCCACAGGGCGAATATGGTCATACACAATGGCAAGAAAAACAATGAATATCGGCTCGGAAGTAGCCCAGCAATTTGGAAGTGCTATAACTCGCGCGAAGGTTCCCTCTGGTGGTCTTGGGGAATTGCTGGTGAAGAAGATACAGTCAGAAGGTACTGATTCAGCTCTGTCAATGATGCAGATGAACTCAGACCTTGGAGACAAAGCATACCTAATAAATATGGATGGATAGGCAGTGGATCTGCCTCTTACTTACCCATATCAGCATGCATGATATTACCAGATTTGCAAAATGGTGCATGGACTAATTGAAAGCGACAGCTTTATTAATTAACATTAAAATGATAAACTCTGGTTATAATTTTCAGTGATTTCAGTGTAGCTCCTGGTGGTCCACTGGCAGGATCCTGTGCTTTTGGGTTTGATTCCCAGGCAGGGAACTAAACCTGCCACTGAGGAGTTAACTCTCAGTGCCAGCCCCAAGCCTGGATAAATTGGGAACGTTGTGCCAAGAAAGGCATAAAGCCTGTGCCAAAATCAACTATACAGACCAGATGATCTGCTGTGGCAAACAGGAAGCAGCTGAAGGACCAAAAACATATTGATTTCACATTTGTCAAGAAAAGATTTTAGAGCTTTCATTTATGAATGACTGAGCTACCCTTTAGCTAGTTGACATTATCTAGCATTTTATATAAGTTAAATACAAGAAATATAAAGTTACATATAAGAAGCTAATGTCTGCTGATTGCCCTGATTTTCATTTAGCTCTGCAGTACATCGCACAGCTAAATAGAGAAGTTTTCTGTCTTATTCTATGCTCATTCTTCGGGTGGCATTTAAGATGGTGTGACTGGCTAATATTACAAAGATATTTTGAGGGCTAGCTGCGGTCACACATAATAGATTGACAGAACAAGTTAACTTAGATATCAAGAACTGCAAGAAAGTCCCTGCTGAGGGTCTCTTACGAAGTTACAGACAAACAAGGCATGGCTTTGCTAAACACCTGTCAAGTTCATGCTGGTAAACCATGAGTGTCATTATAAGATTCATCTGAGATGTACGAAACTGTCAATCAGCTCATTCACCATGCTGCCTTATTAATTGTTAATGAATTAGTATAAAATGCTTTTATAATAAGGAAAAATATTAGCAGAAATATCAAGGTCAACAAAACTTGTAAAAACAACAAAACACTAGTTCTGAAAATAGTTTGAGGAGCTGTAACTTAAATGGAAGATTGACAGCTGTCTTATTCACATAAACAGGTTGAAAATTGTACTGCAACCTGCCACTAGAGGGTCTCGAAAACATTTTTGCTTATATCATATGCATATGTCATTTGTTCTAATACTCATGACTGATAAATATAAATAATAATAATTTCTACAGTATCAAACGTGTCATGTGTGGTGGATTTTTCACATGAATGGAAATAAAAATGATCTAATCATGTGAGCAGATATTATTGTTGTGGGTAGATGTACTGTATATATTAAAACATATACACACACCAATAAGCCATAACATTAAAAACCACTGAAAATTAAATGCTGTGGTTAGTACCAAACAAAAGCGTTCCCAGAAAGGACAACCATCTTCCACCTCTGAAAGCTCTTGGGTTCACAATGGGCATGTGAGCATTAGAACCTGACCATGGAACAATGGAAGAAGGTAGCCTGGTCTGCTGATCACATTTTATTTTACATCATGTGGATGGCTGTGTGTGTGTGTGTGTGTGTGTGTAACTTACCTGGGGAAGAGATGAGGAGATACTATGGGAAGAAGCCAAGCTGATGGAGGCAGTGTGATGCTCTGGGCCATGTTCTGCTGGGAAACCTCAGGTCCTGCCCTTCATGTGGATGTTACTTTGACACATACCACCAACCTAAACACTGCTGCAGACACCAGTAGCTGCAATGGTCTCTTTCTGCAGTATAATTTCCTTGCCACAGTTGCCTTTGCCTTGATCATTAGAGATAAATATACATGTAAAATTTAAACTTTATAAGTTTTTATATTCCTGTAAAGCTGCTTTGCGACAATGTGCATCATTGAAAGCTCTCATCAAATGAAAATTGAATTGAATTAAAGCAATACACTACAAAAATTGCTTAGGAATATTTTTCATATTCTGTGTAAATTCTTGAGACTGTGTGTGAAAATCCCTGAAAATCAGTAGTTTCTGAAAAAACGTAAATCAATCCACCTGCCAACAACAACCACGCCACAGGTAAAGCCACAGAGAATACCCTTTTTCCTTTCTGATTTATGATGTGAACATTAACGAAAGATCTTGAACTGTATCTACATCATTTTACATATTGTCCTGCTGCTACATGATTCAAAACAGGTGAACTGAAACAATGTTGTCCTGATGAAACCTAGATTCCTGCTCATACTGATAAACTATTCCAAAACAATTAACAGTAAGCTTGTGGAGCTGCTGCCTATCCATCTTGATGGATGACTGGCTAGAACATAAACCTATATAGCTATATCATGAACACATTTTGGCACACTTTAAAATGATTCTGTTTGAAAGCAACCAGTTCAAGGAGAAAATACTTGTGGAGATAACAGGTCTAAGCGTTTGATCTACACGTCAGCGATGTTTTGGTTCCGTAGCTGATGCTGGAGGTGCAGATGCCTTTATGTTCCTGTTACCTTCTGGATCTCTCAGTCAGTTGAACTCTCATGTCTTGACATGCAGAGTCCCTGTTTACAGTGCGAGAGACAGTGTGTTTGTTGTGAATCTTCTTAAAGAGACTGTATGAGCTTAACATACATAACACCTTGCTGTGTCTCTTGAGTTGCACTTCTGCAAAAGCAGGTGTGCACTCCTACACATGCAGGAATGTATAGAAATTTAAAAAGAAAAACTGAAAAAGCTTGACTGAAAAATATCCACAACATCTGCAATCATTAATCATCTAGATCACCTTTGATGAGGACATTAAGACACCTGCTGTGTACAGGTCAAACGGGAAAGATGTGTACAGTCTTGAGTTTGAAAAAGACACCAGAATGGATTTGGATTGACTTGCATTTTCACATGACTTTGTAAACTCAGACACCCCCGTGTGCCTGAGCACTAAACAAAGGTGTGATAAGTGCAAAGCTTGTGCAGCACTTTTTCTGGAAATGACATGAGACTGGATAATAGATGAGTATCTTTTTGTGGTTGTGCTTTCAGATTTCCTCATATACTGAACATGTTGTCAATAAAGAAATGTATAAATGTTATTTATAAACCTCTCTCTCTCTCTCTCCCGGAAGAAAGAAACGGAAGATGATATCTCAAAAAAAAAGAAGAATATTGTGACAAAATTCATCATCATTAATTAGAATATCAAATATCACTATATTATATCACCACATCACCAAGTTTCGTTATAATAATTATAATAAATAACCTTATTTCTGACAGAATTTCCTGTTGTTGTTGCAGATTATTTTAACATATTATCATAGGTGGAAATCCATCCATCCATCCATTCTCTATACCCGCTTTATTTCTAATTAGGGTCAAGGGGATCTACTGGAGCCTATCCCAGTGCACACTGGGTGAAAGTCAGGGGTACACCCTGGACAGGTTGCCAGTTAGGTGAAAATCACAAATCACTATTACTTTTATTGTTATTGTAATTGACACTGGTCAATTTAGACCTGGTCAATTTAGATTTGTGCTGTGTCAAAGAAATTTTCTGGAATAAAATGCTCCAATAAATACTGAGAATATTAGTGTACACATTATAATATTTCAGCAGAAAACAAACCTGTTTTGGGTACCTTGAATTTGTTTTTAAAGCTGAAAGAGCCCCCTGGCTATTTAATTGCATAAAAGTTGCTAATATGGCTGTATGTGTGAACACACATACACAGCTTTGCATTTTCATTCCCCACTAGTGAACCCACTCCATCTCCACCTCCGCGGCCACTAATGAGCACGCTTCAGCATGCGTTGTCATTTCTGGGAAAGTTATGACTATCATGCTTTCCTCTGCTGCAGGTTATCGACTCTTTGCGAGGCAGAAACAGAATGTGGGCAAAGGTTACCCTCAACCACCCACTACCAGTAACACAGTCTGTTTTGTGAAGCCTGTATTTACAGACACATATACAGCATGAGAGTTGTTTATAGTTTAGCATTTCGAACTGTGAAACATAATGAAAATGTGTGTGTGTGTGTGTGGGTGTGTGTGTGTGAAAGAGAGAGAGAGAGATAGAGAGATACAATCTGAATTGAGTAATGAAACTGAGAAGAGAAGGATCACCATGATAGCTGGTTCTTAGTAATTTGCTAAATTAAGTACACTTACAGATAAAATGTAAATTCAGTGTTGTCTTGGTTACATTAAAGGTGTTTTTTTGTAATATTCTCAAGGGATATTGACATTAACTAGTTTCAGCTAGTTGCTATGTTTGATAGAGGGAAGGGTTACAATATGATCATCATACTGAATAACACAGCAAAGTCCATTAGTGTTAAACAATCATTTATATCATGAAGTCTGCTTGTGATTTTGATTTCTCTTTATTCTTCGTCTGTAATGCTCTATGGTTTCAAAATAAGATTTATTGTAACACTTTCAGGGTTTTTTTGTTTGTTTGTATATCAATAAACTATTTTTTGGCACCTGTTCTTTTGTTTGCTTTGAAACCACAGTGACCTTGACCAGGCAGTTACTAAGGATGAATGAGTGAATGCTGTATACTCGCATTAAATGTAAAATACTCCAACAATTGTGTTGAGTCCTTGCAGGATCCCATCCTGATACACACCTCTTGTCTCAAGCAGATGCCCTCTGAACCTTTCTAAAAAGAAATGTTGAATATTGTACCTCTTATCCGTATATATCCGTAATAACATATCCATGTGGTTACAAGCCTGGGCTCTGTCTTACTTACATTAGAACTCTTTATCCCTGTGCTTTTTTCACACCCACACCACAGATGCTGGGCTTTTACGGGTTTTTTTTTTTGTGGGAGAACGCACACCACAACATGTCAATTATATTGACATTATGCACTATTTATAAGCAGATAGAAAATTAATTTACAATAATACAGAAAAATATAATTATCTTGTCACAATGGATTGTAAGATGTAGAACTACTGACAAGCTTCATAATTAGTGCACGAGATGTTTCAGGTCTGTGAAAGCAATGCAATGCAGATAACCACAGAAACTGTTCAAAACTGTCTTCGTGTAGCCATGCTGCTGTTCTCCACAGCCCACACAAAACCTTAATTCCTTCATTCATTTTCATCTGATTTCTGATTCTGAACGCTTATACAGTAAGGGAAAAAATTATTTGATCCTCTGCTGATTTTGTACGTTTGCCCACTGACAAAGAAATGATCAGTCTGTAATTTTAAGGGTAGGTGTATTTGAACAGTGAGAGACAGAATAACAACAAAAAAATCCAGAAAAACACATTTCAGAAAAGTTCTACATTGATTTGCATTTTAATGAGTGAAATAAGTATTTGATCCCCTATCAATCAGAAAGATTTCTGGCTCCCAGGTGTCTTTTATACAGGTAATGAGCTGAGATTACAGTAGGAGCACTCTCGGGGAGGGCTCTTAATCTCAGCTCATTAACTGTATGAAAGACACCTGTCCACAGAAGGAAGCAATCAATCAGATTCCAAACTCTCCATCATGGCCAAGACCAAAGAGCTGTCCATGGATGTCAGGGACAAGATTGTAGACCTACACAAGGCTGGAATGAGCTACAAGACCATCGCCAAGCAGCTTGGTGAGAAGGTGACAACAGTTGGTGCGATTATTCCCAAATGGAAGAAACACAAAAGGACTGTCAATCTTCCTCAGTCTGGGGCTCCATGCAAGATCTCACCTCATTTTCAGTTTCAATGATCATGAGAACGGCGAGGAATCAGCTCAGAATTACACTGGAGGATTTTGTCAATGATCTCAAGGCAGCTGGGACCATAGTTACCAAGAAAACAATTGGTAACACACTACGACTGAAATCCAGTAGCGCCCGCAAGGTCCCCCTGCTGAAGAAAGCACATGTACAGGCTCATCTGAAGTTTGCCAGTGAACATCTGAATGATTCAGAGGAGAACTGGGTGAAAGTGTTGTGGTCAAATGAGACCAAAATCCAGCTCTTTGGCATCAACTCAACTCGCTGTGTTTGGAGGAGGAGGAATGCTGCCTATGACCCCAAGTACACCATCCCCAGGTGAAAGGACAACTGCACCGTATAAAAGGGACGATGGACGAGGCCATGTACCGTTAAATCTTGGATGAGAACCTCCTTCCCTCAGCCAGGGCATTGAAAATGGGTCGTGGATGGATATTCCAGCCTGACAATGACCCAAAACACACGGTCAAGGCAACAAAGGAGTGGTTCAAAAAGAAGCACATTAAGGTCCTGTAGGGGCCTAGCCAGTCTCCAGACCTTAATCCCATAGAAAATCTGTGGAGGGAGCTGAAGGGTCAGCCACAAAACCTTAATGACTTGGAGAGGATCTGCAAAGAGGAGTGGGCCCAAATTCCTTGAGATGTGAGATGTGTGCAAACCTGGTGGCCAACTACAAGAAATGTCTGACGTCTGTGATTGCCAACAAGGGTTTGCCACCAAGTACTAAGTCATGTTTTACAAAGGGATCAAATACTTATTTCACTCAATAAAATGCAAATCAATGTAGAACTTTTTTGAAATGTGTTTTTCTGGATTTTTTTGTTGTTATTCTGTCTCTCACTGTTCAAATAAACCTACCATTAAAATTACAGACTGATCATTTCTTTGTCAGTGGGCAAACGTACAAAATCAGCAGGGGATCAAATCATTTTTCCCTCACTGTACTGTCAGAGCAGAATTATAGTTGCACAGTGTGATTGGCCTTTAATGTTTTTTCTTATCCGCAAGCCCACATGGCCACTTCCTCCAGAGATTCAATCTGATTGTAGAGCACTTACAGTATCTGTGCTAAATTTGTCTTAAGTGAGCCCACCAGATCAGAAAAAAGGGGGGGCCCTCTGTGGCTAGTGCACACGATGCCTGTGGTTTGTGTGTGATGCTTCTACATTTGGACATGGCAGCATGCAGTGGGTTGTGGCCTCGCAGAGCTAAGGTCTGCACTTTGAGCTTGGTTTACTTTTTTCATGGCTCTCTGGTTCACTTTCAAGTCCAAAACCATGTCAGTAGGTGGACTGTCTATGCTACACTGCTACACCTTAACAGGTCTGTTACATAAGCACAGAGATACAATGCAACTAGTTTACCTACAAGATGTTCAGACTTTACTAATTAAGTGTGATTTTCCTCATGATTTGCGAAAATTATTAGAATAGTTACATGCAGTAATCAGCCAAGTCAGGATGCTGTGCTGTCACATCATCATCAAAAGACTATTTCTGTATTGTATCTATAGACAACACAATTTAAAAATCTTTAAAAGGCCAAATACACAGACAGACAGACAGACGGATAAATAGATCTGACCCTGTGATGGGTAGCTACTATACATGAAATACTGGATACCATAGGGCAGGATGATGCCGGGCTTCTCCATTTATATCAGCCATTCATCAATACGTTTATTTGTATATCAGTAAACTAATTTTTGGCGACTGTTCTTTTGTTTGCTTTAAAAAAAAACAACGGTGACTTTGACCAGGAGCAACAGACTGTCAGTTAATGACAGTCGCCAGATTGGGCTAAAATAATCAGTGGCCAGCAATTTTGTGGCAAATAATTAGAATTAAATGTAACAGATTTATGCAAACAAGCATAAATGTAAGCACCTACAGTCTTTTCTTCTGTGTGATTTTTGAACTGTACTTAGACTGGAAACCAAGCAACCGTAAGCAGTACTGAAACAAAATTGAACAATGATGCATTAGAAATTGCTCAAAACAACCTGCCCTAGATGCTAGATGACTGACTATATAGTACCCTATAGCATAAGTCAAGTGCTATGGGTCAATAAGTCTCTTGACTTCAATTTGTTTCTCATTATCTCATTAATAATGTTGTTCATCCCCCAATAAAACTGATGTATGCTGTGTGCTGTTTATGCTGTTCAGTACATGTCAAAATCATTTCATCTTCCTCTTTGGTCACTGCCAGCTCATGTCCACGCGCTCCAATAGAGATCACTGAATCTTAAAATAGCTAGAAGAGTGTTCTTGTTATCCTGTTTTAGGGATTAAAAAAGAGACACACACACACACATACAGAACTATTGTATATATATATATATATATATATATATATATATATATATATATATATATATATATATATATGTATATATATAATCGCACACAAAACTTCACATTGTCTTGCATTGTTTTAGGAGATATGGCATTTGATATCCATTTTCATCTCTTCAAATGGTCTCAGTCATTTGAAAGTTTCATATTTATTATTTTCAGCTTCATTTTATATTCCTGTTTTTTTTTAATGATTATAATTGTAACTTGTTTGTAATCAAAACAAGCAGCACTGAGTCATAATGTGCTGGCCTTGTGGTTTAAGGGTCTATCCATCGTTTCCATACGTCAGCATAAAAAAAAAAAAAAAAGGCCAACCGTCAGCTCTACTGTTTGCATGCTACGTGCAAGCCTAGTGACATTTTCACCACACATTTTCTCTTCTCAACACTAATAAAACCTGTCGAGAGGGGCATATCTAACCGCATCCTGTGTGATAAGTCTCACAATGCGTACTGGCTGAAATTTGTGCACCACTTATCTGATCATTATGCACATAGCTGCACAAGCACACACATTGAATCAGGTAAAAACTCTGATCTGCTCTGATACACATATATGTCAAATAAGATTTACTCAAGTGAAAACAAGTACTGCTCCCTGCTTTACCCATTGTAGTTTTTTCTTTTTTAATGACTGATCTGAACACTGAAAAGCTGAACCTCTGAACCTAGTGTGAGATAGACAGATACACAATATTTATTTTACTGTAGCACGTTCAGCATCTGGGATTTCACTGTTTTTAACAACTTTAACAAATATAACATTTTTGCATACACGTCACTGCAGCTCTTAACCCTGGTCCTGCACTACTTTTGCATGGAAATGATCTGATTAGTTTAATCAGGCATGATAACCTAAACATTGTTGCAGACCAAGTACAGGTCTTCATGGCAACGTATACCCTAATGGCAGTTAAATGTACATTATTGTTGATACTAAACACTAAGATCTGCTCACATTAGGTAAACATTAAATGATTCATCATGTTGCAAAAATAATGTGTGAATCTGCTGTTTAATAATACACAGATGAAGTATAACATTATACCGACCCACTAAGGCATGGACTCCCTAAAGGTGTGCTGTGGTATCTGGCACCAAGATGTTAGCAGCAGATCCTTTAAGTCCTGTAAGTTGCAAGGTGGGGCCTCCATGGATCGGACTTGTTTGTCCAGCACATCCCACAGATGCTTGATTGGATCAAACCATTACTGGACCATTTTTGCTTTGTGGCACAAGAGGCCACAGCCATCAGGGAATACTGTTTCCATGAAAGGGTGTACATGGTCTGCAACAGTGCTTAGGTAGCTGGTACGTGTCAAAGTAACATCCACATGGATGGCAGGACCCAAGGTTTCCCAGCCGAACATTGCCCAAAGCATAACACTGCCTCCGCCGGCTTGCCTTCTTCCCACAGTGCATCGTGGTGCTGTGTGTTCCCCAGGTAAGCGACACACCCGGCCATCTACATGATGTAAAAGAAAACGTGATTCATCAGACCAGGCCACCTTCTTCCATTGCTCCAGTTCTAATGTTCACGTGCCAATTGTTGGCACTTTCGGCGGTGCACAGGGGTCAGCACGGGTACTCTGACTGGTCTGCAGCTATTCAGCCCCATACGCAACACACTATGATGCACTGTGTATTCTGACACCTTTCTATCAGAACCAGCATTAACTTCTTCAGCAATTTGAGCAACAGTTGCTCGTCTGTTGGATCGGATCACACGGGCCAGACTTCGCTCCCCACGTACATCAATGAGCCTTGGCTGCCCATGACCCTGTCACCGGTTCACCACTGTTCCTTCCTTGGACCACTTTTGATAGATACTGACCACTGCAGACCGGGAACACCCCACAAGAGCTGCAGTTTTGGAGATGCTCTGATCCAGTGGTCTAGCCATCACAATTTGTCAAACTCGCTGAAATCCTTACTCTTGTCCATTTTTCCTGCTTCTAACACATCAACTTTGAGGACAAATTGTTCACTTGCTGCCTAATATATCCCACCCACTAACAGGTGCCATGATGAGGAGATCATCAGTCTTATTCACTTCACCTATCAGTGGTCATAAAGTTATTTCAAATATGATGAAATATACAACATTTGTTTTGTAAGGGAGGCCTTCCTTACCTCAGAATCACCATGACAGCTAATTTCAGGTCATTTTTTGCAGTACATAGAGGATATATATATATATGTAGTATATAGACTTGTCTCAGGCTCACCCCAGTAGAATACAATGTGTGGGATTTTTTTTGGTCAAGTTTCTGTAGACCAGTTTCCAGAATAAAAATCCTACAGGTCTCAAGAAAAGGCGAGTAAATTATATAATGTGCCTTAGAAAATTTCAGTGATTGGTCATCTGCCATGTCAGTCAAATTGCCTCTTCCTACAAAAAGCAAACAAAAGAATTCACTAAACTGGTTTAATACCCACTCTCATTATGTAGCCATTGCTTTCATTCTTATTTCATATGGGAGTTGGGAATTAAACCAGAAACCCTGAGGAAATGAATACAAATATGATGCAAACGTGTGAAACTCCACAAAGACATTGAGCTCAAGACCGAACCATTGACTCTGGAGCTGTGATGCAGCAACACTACCTACAGCACCACCAAGCCACATTTTATCTTATATTTCATATGAGTATATGTAGTTTAATGTTACTGGTCAGACCCTCTCTGAAGCTAACTTTTTCAGCTAGTGATATCCATTTTTGTTCTCACTTTTAGTCAAATTACAAACAAGACATTTGTAAAATCTGCTGAATCTGCATTCAGCTCAAACAAAAAAAATATTCAAATATATTAAATCCACCCTCACCCCTCACCCAATGTAGTTATGTAGACTCATCTACTTTTCACGGTTTCGGTATAATGAACTATTGTACATTCTCAAGTCTCATTTCCTGCCTGTGAATTTAAGACTGTTTCTGATGCACATAGAGATCAATCTCTATGTTGGTTACAGTGTGTTATGAAAGTCATAAAATGTTTATCGCACGTTCAGAATCATTCGTAAACTTCGAAATGTCATTTCTTAAGCTTTGTACTTTACAAAAAATTATGTAACTTACGTTTTTCATTACAATGTAAAACAATTTGTACTTAGATGTTTTTTCCCCCAGAATATCTGAATAAGAGCTCATTTTGATACTGACGCAAATGCACTCATTATTTGGACACATCTGCTTTACCCTCTTGATGCTGGGAGAAACATCATGTACAGTGCAATTCCATAGACATTAACAGAAGCAGTATAGTATCTAAATTCAGAAAAAAACACATATTTCCAGACTGGAATATCAGTGTGCATCAGTACAATCAATATAACTTTAATAACCTTAATAGCAGTCATATAATTCTCTAGAGGAGTCTGTGGACATGCTTTAGAGTTCACTCTCTCTTTCTCTCTCTCTCTCTCTCTCTCTCTCTCTCTCTGTCACTCTCTCACACACACACACACACACAGACACACACACACACCATTTCTTTGTTTTTCACATTTCTAGCTGATATTCAGTGTAACTTCCTGAAAGCTCTTAACAATCTATTTTTTCCACTGAGTTAAGACTTAAAATATGACCCATATGACCATATGACTCACAGTACTCATGTTGTGACTGCTGGTCAGGATAATCGACTGAACAGACAAATGTTTCAGCAGCTTAGCTATTGCTATTGGTGTTACGTGAAGCATTATATCATAAGGTTTCATCAAAAACATACAAAATTCAAAACACATTACACACAAATCCAGAAAAGTGGCTGCATTACTGGTTTACATTTTAAGTCAGCGTGGGTTATATTTTCTCAGAATACCAAATTTGATGAACTGGAAAGCTCTTTTGTTCAATCCAGAACACTAAACATGAGATTTCATGTTTAACTTTTTTTTTAATAAATTGTTTTGCTCACTCTACCTATTTTAATTTCTCCTTCAAAGCCGTTTCACGTTCATTAAGCCAAAGACTCACTTCAGATCTCTTAGCAAACACATCTGTAACCAGGACTGAAAAAAATATCAGCCCAAATAGTGATAGTGATCAAATCTAGGGGATGTTTCTCCTCATGTAATCACCTGATACACTGATCACTGATGTCAATCTACAGCCTTGTTTAGAAAGAAATCAGCTCCATCCTTGCTTAATACAATTCTGTGCAATTATCACAGCCATCTGTGGTGCTGTTGTGCTCGGATTAATGAAAGTCTACAATACTTTAAGACGTTTGTAATATATTAATATAGTGCCATCAAACAGGGATAAACTGCAATATTTCCTTTAATCACATTACTTTCAGTAGCTCATTGCTAAAATGGAGAACAACTCTGATGTATGAACAAAGGCAGTCTTTAAGTATCTCGCCCTGATTCTATGGGAAATGAGGCAACTAGAGGCAGGCCTGGAACAACGCAAAACAAAGGCCCTTTATTGGCTACACACATTCACACACACAACCACTGAGCAGAGATACGTCATTTGGAGGTCATTTGTTGAAAAGACTTTCCTTAAGAAGCCAGGAGGAAAGTTTTTATGACGTCTTTTTACGTGTTCTGAACTTCTGCTGTACAAGGTTCAAAACTGATTCATATATGGTCATTGCGAATATATTTTCATCATCTTATAACGTCGACAACAGACTCGCTTCTGGACCAAATAAACAGTGTCGCATTGCATGTCATTAAAATTCGCTTATTTTAAAGTAACGTTCATTTGTAGTAGCAAAGCAACTCTACAGATACTATGGCAATTAAATCAAGCTAAAGTGGATAACAATTAACAAATAGACCACAACAATATCTCACTTTCTCACTGGGGCATGCTTAAGGTGCTCCAAACCATCTCCTTGGTTGTGTCTTTGCCTCACTTCATTACTGCAGCTTCAAAATATAATAACAACAACAACAATATATGTCTAAAGGAACCTTGTCATACAAATCCAATCTCTTGTACATCTTACCTTCTGTAGTAAAAAATGTACCCTAACCCAGCTGCCACATGCTGCTCAGATCTTCCTTCGCAAAAAAATAGCTAGTTTTTTTTCTTCATTGTGACTAACTAGCCAACATTTGCTAAACGTTGGTTTCAATCTTCATTAGTTTTGTGATATTACTTTTAAAAACTGCCATAGCATAATAAAAATAAATGTTAGCTTGTTTCTGACTGGCTTAGTATGATTGTCATTGAGGAAGCTACTAACTAGCTAACCTGGTACCGACCGTTAAAGCTAACTTATGCTAACCATATTGTTAGCTTGACATGCTATTATTTATTTATTTATTTATTTATTTATTTATTTATTTTACTAGTGCATAGTTATTTAATACAATGCTTATTCAGTCACTTCTGCTATGATTAGTTAATATTTACTTTTGCAATGGCAAGTACTGCCGGGTTAGCTAATGTTTAGCTAATGTTAGCTAGTTATCATCAGGGGACAATTAAGCTAGCTTAGATGGTAACACGGTTTAGCTACAGCAGGTTAAAGGCTGAAAAATAGCTAACACTTCGCAAATTCATAAACATAACTTAAACTTAGTTGACCATACCTTTTCTCTGTGTTTAACTAGATGGATAGTAATTCTGTAACATGGTCCTGATAAGAGTAGCATATCTCATGTGTTTTAAGCAGCAATGATTGAGCAAGGATAATCTGCCCGATCTGCATAACACATTATTTTGGAGTGCGACGCAGATGTGGCAAAGCATCAAACATCAACCATCAAAATATTTGGAAAGTACACAGGAACAGCAAGGTGAACATTAACATTAAACAGACACAGACACCCAAATCCCCTCCTTGCTGTATGAACGCCGTCAGATGTAACTCCATACATTTATTAATAAAATTTTCTGCAGGTCAAGTGTGTAATCCTACCCACCAACCACAAGGCCACGTCCCCACTTCCACATTTGTTTGGAAGAGATATTCAGGTCTGCTTTTTGCATATTTTAATGCAACACACACACACAAGTTTAAATACTCATCAGGTAAATGTACAGCTATAATTTTATCACTCATGTAAGTACAATTCACAAAAATGAGACATTCCCCTCAGGTCATGATAATTTTAATTTTAGTTACTGATAGCAAATTAATGCCTCTTTCACCAGTGAACCAAGAAACATACAGTATGAAAGCACTAGGCAAGGTTAACTAACAACCATGAAGTTAGCTAGCATAATAATAGTTTTAAATAAAAGTTATTTATAATTTCTTTTTATTATACATACATATAACTGAGAGACTGAGAGACCAGAGTAATAAGTTTTACATCTGTTTAGACTTTTTTTGTTAGATGTATATATATATATATATATATATATATATATATATATATATATATATATATATATATATATATATATATGATTATTAAGAAAGGTAATGACATTTAAAAATGTGCTGAGCAGAAAAAATAAAGGTTTCTGATAAGAAGTAAAGGTCAAGTATTAGGTGAAACAAAAGTTGTAAAGAAAAGTAGAGGAAAGTATGTAGTAATGGTCTTTAGTACAGCAACAAAAAAAAAAAACAACTGAATGTTTATACAACATACACTAAATGGATAGAAAGGAATCAATATGATATTTAAATATGTTTATCTTTCCTAAATAAATATATCTTTCTCAAACCATATTTAAGTACCAATATAACCTTTAGACATGTATGGTTTATGTAATGACTTTACACAAACAACAATATGTCCTCAAACCTTCCAGACTGAAACTACACAGTATACAAGATTTATAAAAATTAAAATTTTGTTTTTATTACACTTTCTCGTCCTATACTATATGCTGTAAAGCATAAGTGACCACTCAAAATTCTTTTGGAGCTTACATAAAATTTATTTTCACAATAAGTGAAATTTTATTTTCTATAATTCTATTTTTTCTTTTATTCCCTGCTTAACGCAGGTTTTAAGCTTATGATTTTGTCTGAAAATTGTATTTAAACAACATTTCAAAAGTACCTGATACAAGCCCTTCATACACTAACAAGAAAGAGATATTTCAAAAAAAAAGGGGAGAGAGAGAGAGAGAGAGAGAGAGAGAGTGAGTGACTGACTAAAGTGATATACTGGAAGTTGTGCTCTTTGGAAAATGCCTCCATGTGACTGCAGTGGTTTGGGGTGCAGGAAGTTGACTCTGACATTTGTAGGAGCAGCAGTATGAGAAATGTAAAAAAAAAAAAAAAGTAATGAAGGAGCATACAAGAAGCTCATCATAGTGCTGAGGGCAGCAGAAGGAGCAGAGCTTAAGGGAGTAGAAGAACAAAGTATCACGAGAACACTATTTTGAAATACTGCGTGTTGATCTTGTACTTGTTGAGCTTCTTTAAGATACAAGAGGAAAGAAAGAGAGAGGCAAGACGGAGAGTGAAAGACATTTCTTTGAGGTGGTTGCTCTTCTGACATCACAGAAGGCACTTTGAAGTGAATCAGAAACTTTTTCTAAGGAGGGAAACAGACAGAAAACAAAGGACAAAAGATAGCAATAGAGCAGAAGAAGACGTGTTTCACGGCGGGGAGATCCATTTTGGAGCCATGGAACTAAAACTGGTCCTGATAGCCATCTTCATCTCCCCTATCTGTCTTACAAGAAGTCTTGCATCAGGTTTGCTTGTTACATTTTCTTATTACTTGTTCTGGCTTGATTTGTGTTCTTTTGTGGATTACATTACCATTACGCGCAGACGTCCAAGGTGTATGTTGACATATGTCCCAGGGTTTTGTTATAACGTTATAAAATATATAGCGCAGTTCAATAAAGAGAGAGAGAAGTCGATTAGTTAGCTCAACAACAAACAAAGATTGAATAAAGGTTCTCTGCAGAAACCCTTAAACCCATCTATATCCTGTAGAGTGTTTCTTTTTTTTAAAAAAAAAAAGGCTTCCCCGTAAGGTAGGAGAAAACCTCTAAGGTTTAGAAAGGGTTAGAAACTATTACACCTCTCTTTTCTTATTATGAAGAAAAATTGTGATTATTTTTACTGAACAGCATTATTTCAAGCTTGTTACACTGAGAGGGATTTGTGTTTGCTGTACTGATTAGTGTAATTGGAGCTAAACTAAACTAAACTAAACAAAAACTATCCCTTCTTCCAGTGATCTCATTCTAAAAGATTTTTTTGGGAGTGAATTGACAAACACAGAAATGATTCAGAGAGGCTTCTAATCAGGGCACCTGGTGGCCTCATTTAACCCACAGTGGAAGGAAAGTTCTGTGTCTACGCTGTGAGGAGGATGGCATGAGTTGCATTATTTCTGCAGTGGCACAAATAGTTTTCTCACCACTGTCTACATAGATATGTCAGTGCACGTGTGTTTGTTTCCTTTTTAACATCATCTACCATGAAGCAGCTGTCTTCCTCTGTGGGGGGATTCTCAGGGGAAACTCGCACGTTTTTTTGGTTGTTGTTGTTGTGGGTGTTTTTTTTTTTTTTTTTGTTTTTTTTTGAGAACACCATTGCATGTAGAACTGAAGAGTATGCAACGCTGGAGCAAGACGACTCTTGATTCTTACAGCTGTCAACCTTGCCTGTTATTGTGATGCTCGGTTGATTTTTCTTGTGTTTTAAGCCTGCACTTGCTTTTCTAGCTAACAATATGATTGTCACAAATAACAAAACATACTAAAAGTTTGAAATAATGATCTGCGGCTAACATTAACATGATGAATAACAACATTTACTAATATTTCCTGTAGCAAAAACTGACATCACATTAAAGTTATAATGCATTAGCATGTTAAGTTGTTCTCACATTAACTGATACTAACGCTATATGGACTCGTAACCCTCAGGAACAGCGTCTCTTTCTGCTAACAAAAGACAGCTCCGCTCTGCTTCAACCAAAGAAAAGCTTACAGGTAAAAAAAAAAATCCATCACTTCTAATCAATTGCTGCTGAATGAGCATCGCCAAAAAAAGATTAAAACCAACTGGACAAAAAAACCTTCTTACAAATAAGCACCTTTATTCATTCCTTCTTCCTAACAATTTGTGCAAATTTATTTCTTTATTTATTTACGTACTTACTTACTTACTTACTTACTTACTTACTTACTATATGTATAGTGACCATGCATGTTAGAAAGTTAAAATTGATCACTTTAATCAGTGATTTACAGAAACACACATCAGAATTATTTATTATGCAGCAATTTCTCACTGGTTTCGTGTCAAACCAGATATACTATGTGCTATAGTTGGAATAAGGGGAAGTCACATGTACCCAGTTATAAATTGCAGAAATGGATAAGACTAGTCTGGGCCAGACCGGAAAGATAAATGTCCAAGTGTGTCAACATGATGAGAAGTTTTGTTTCCCTTCTGTAGAAACATGCTTATTTTCCCAACTAGAAAAAAAATGCCTAAAGAGCTTCATTACTGGTGTCTAGCAGACGAATAGTCGTCTAATCGAAATGCAGGTACATTTTTGCGTCCTTTTAGACTAAATGTCTAAAATCATGTGTGTTAAATGTGTCTTCCAGTTTACAGGAATGAGTTTGTTGAACTCGGCACCACAGTCACCTTAAAGTGCAGCAACACAAAGATCGCATGGAATGACATGATTTTCGTCATCTGGAAAATTCCAATGCGAGACACATACTGTATAATTGCTGTTGCTAAAAATGATTCAGACCATGACACCTGCCATGATGGGAAAAAGCAGAACCACACAGCCGATGGAACATACCACCTGATCATACCAAAGTTTTCTGTTCAAGATGAAGGAAATTACACCTGTGACACGTCGTACCAAGCAGGTGGTTCAGTAGAAATAATCAGAGTGTCTGCCTGGGGTAAGTGTATGCTCTCTGTACAGTTAACAAAGACAACACAATGTTGTGATGGTCTCACATTCCCAAGTTTCTGTTTTAAAAGTTTGAGATTTATATTTGGTTCTTCTGGAATCAATAAAGTATCTAAAAGTACTTGAAGTAAGAGTAGTAAGAGTGGCTTACTACAGAATGGATGTTTATTAATTGTATAAAAAGCACTTGAGTCAGTTGATTGCTAATATCTATATGTACCTGTAACATCTCCTTTAATAATGCAAAGTATATTTAAAAAGAAAATCTATTGATTGTCAATAGACCAGGTTTAAGAAGTATTAAGAACACCCCTGATGTGGGACGCCATCTTGTACTCACACCATTCACACTAAAAGGCAAACAAGTGACTCAGGTTACTTATAGTTTGTCTATTGTGAGCCGTGTAATTAACAGATTAGCAAAACTGTACTTGAATTAGTGTCACACATAAAAAAGAGAATAAACAGCCACCTGTCACTTTGTCGTTTATATGTACAGTATGAGTAGGACCAGTCTCTAAAGAACCTGAATTAATGCTAACAAAGTGCTTATAAAGATCTAAACTGGAATTATTATGGTCAGTTGTGTCAGCAGTACCGTGCTCATTTGACAGATTTCAGATTCAGATTTATTCAAAGAATGCATATCACTATGTTATATATATATCAAATGACTGATGTGCACACCATTTAAAACTGATCTTATTGAAATGTCTCCCCTAGCCCGTCCACACCTAACTGGCTGGCTGGAAAATGAAGGAGGTCACACTGTGGCTGTGTGTGAAGCTACAGGCAAACCAGCAGCCTCCATTTACTGGGAAACACCATGGAACTCATCCTCCTCTATTACACAGACTTCTAAGAATACAGGGCAGCTTTCCACAGTGATTAGCCGCTTATGCCTTCCTCAAAACACTTCATATAAAAACCTCATTTGTGTAGCCACTGCTAATGACGCCATGCACACCGTGACACGATTTAGCAACTTCACCTTCACCTTCATAGGTAAGTGATCCAGATTCTACAGGTTACGTTACTTAAAAGAACATCGTTATTGTTTAATCAAACTGAAATGCAGTAAACTGATACGGTGAGGTAAACAGCATGTCATTTTAGAAGGTTGAAATGAAACAACAATTATAATAAATAAATAGCACAAATTCCTTTCAAGTTGAAAATCTCAAATCTGTAACACTTCAGAGTAACAGTACATAAATAATCCTGCACTAATACCTGAATTAATACTGACTTACAGTAAATATGAGCACATGATGAGTCAAAGCATGTACTAATCATGCAATAATGAAGAGTTTACCTTAACTTCAATGTGAGTCATGAATTAATGCTTGAAAAACGGCCACCTTAAGAACATATCAGTACATGTTTGTTAGGTAATGTATTCATTAACAAATTGGGTAAAACAGAATGATCTGAATTAAATGTGCATCATGTCTAACTGTAGATTTTGCCATATGAAGTTGGCACTGGATTACTTTCATAATCTACACTGATCCTTCTTATCCGAGACAGAAAGACACGTTAATAAAAACCTCAATCATTACATCTATCTATCCATTTCTCTTCCAATCCCATTGTAGTACTAGTGCTCTCGATGAGGCACTTTGGCACTAGGATGCGGGGCTCTGCTTCTTTACCAACATATTAATTAATACACTAACTAAAAACATGTACTAACATGTTCATAAGGAAGTCGTTACTCATGCACCAATTCATAAGACCCACATCGTAGTCAAGGTGAACTCTTTATTAGTGGATGACTGATGCATGCCTTAACTCATCATGAGTTCATTTTTAAGTTAGTATTAATTCAGGTCACAGTGCAGGATTATTCACATACTGATAGTGTAAAGTGTTACTCCTATATCTACTATGAAAATACAGCACAGTGTATAAGAACTGCAAAAGATGTCTGGGTCCCAGAGCTGGGATTTAGGAATGTAGGCAAACATCAACTAAGTAAGTAAGAATACACTGTCAATTATTGGGAAATAATCAATGACATGATGCACAGAGTTACTTTTACCACTATTATATATTATTTTCCTATCACAGCACATCCCATGGTGTTCTCTGATAACTCAGCAATTTGCCAATGATTACAATGTTTAATCAAATAAAAATGTTATGTCATACTGTTTATCCATTTATTATAATGATAATAATAATAATAATAATAATAATAATAAGAAGAAGAAGAAGAAGAAGAAGAAGAAGAAGAAGAAAAAATAGTGGTTCATAAACTTTTAAAGAACTTTAAGTGCATGCATAAATACGTATAAATTTATTATGTAGCAAGTGTGTAAACAATTCAAACTGTCTGACACCCAAAATGTACAGAAAAAAAATCCCAGAAACCTCTAAGTGTTAACAGTTCCTGTTATTATATACATTACAGCAGCTATAAACAGACTTCCCTCAACATCCTCTCTTTTTCTTTCTCTGAGGAGCCTACGGAGACATAAAATACAGAATGACATATTAGCAAAATTCTTCCTCATATTGTCTCTGGGGGTTTTTGCTCACCAGCATCCCCTCTGGCTTGATCATTAGGAATACAATATATATAAATATAAATTTAATAATTAATTTTCTGAATTTTTATATTCCTTTAAAGCTGCTGTGCAAAAATGTGGATTGTGGAATACAAATAAAATTCAACTGACAAACTTAAATGCCACTGCTGCTAGTGTCGAATCATACAATCTTTGTCTACAGTCCTTTAAAACCACAGTCAGTCAATACAACACCCACAGTTTCTTTCTGATATGTGGATTATACAGTAGAGTGACATATATTTAATTAGCTCTTCAACAGACCAGTGAACCCTAATGACTTTTAATGACATAGACCTTAATGCCATGTCATAGACCTATAGATGAACAGAGTATTGTATAATATTTTGTTATGCTGTCTTTTTCAGATACACAGAACAATTTGGCCTTAATTCTCGGTGTAGTCTTGCCCACCATCGTCACTGTATTTCTTTTATTTGTACTTTACTTGAAGTGCAAAAATCACATGCCATTAAGGTAAGCTAATTTTGATGAACACATTTGTTTGAGTTCTCTAAATCAATGAGATGTTTTATTTTGATTCTTCAAACAGCTGAACCCATGATTGAGGTGGTATTCGGCATTCCTAAATCATAAAAATTTTATCTAAGGAAGCTGATTAACATTTACCCGATTTCAAGCAATGATCTAATTTTTTTTTTTTACAGTTTCTTTGCTTTGCAGGTTGTATTTTGCTAGAAGAGAGTATTTTGCTAGAAGAGAATTTTGCTTTGCAGGTTGTATTCCTAAATGAATAACATGTTTAAAAAGCAAAAATATTAAAATTATAAAGATAAAATAAAAACAAAAAGGTTTATTTATTTAGCTAGCAAATGCATAAAATATTGTTGAATAGCATCCAGGTTAATACCATAAAGTACTTATAGTGTGTTTTCATAGTTGATAGTTTCCAGTTTATAATTTGGAGTTTACAAGGTGCCCTCATCAGTCAAAATGAAATGAAAGAAAACAAATAAGAGAATGCATGTTTCTTCTCTCATGATCTTTAGGAAATTCAGATGATGTAACTTCTTGTTACTTGACATGTTCAGATCTTCACATGGGAAAATATCTTAAGTATGGGCATATATATATAGAGAATATACTGTATATAGAGAGAGTATTAAATATATACTTTAATGAAGAAATATATAGAACATTAGGTTATAATAAATAACATATACTAGTACTCAACCTATTTTAGTTGCTTGTACATATTCAAAGCTTTCCCTGTTCTCCTGAAGGACAATTTTGCTTCTTTCTAGAAACCAACACATAAAACTTGAAACATTTGCCGTCTCTAAGAATATTTAAAGTATAAAATGTATTCAATTCGATATCTTCTTTATTGTCTTTATTGTATTGAATGCTTTGGAGATATTTTCCCTTGCTGTCATTTTACCGTATGCTTCAAGGATGAAATGTTGAATAGGTACAAGCAATAATGAAAAAATGTGATGTTTGAAGTATTTTTATAATTAGATTTCAAAGCAAAAATGCTGCTTTATACGTTACGTAGACATTTTATTAATGTTTTAAGTTATTTATTTGAAATGTAGACATAGGTGATTCTAAATAGAGTCTTTTCGTAATTAGAGTTGGAATAAAATGTAATGCAATATGTGTTACACAACTAGCACACTTGTTTAACCAACCATTTATTACACATAACTGCAAGATTCTCTGTAACTTCTAAGCACTCTTTCAAATGTATTCTCTTCTAGTTTCTTGTAAAACATTCGACAGCTTTAGTTTTAAACAGTGACACACTCTTATTTTGACATTTCCCTTCTGGAAATCACACAAACAGCTGCTGAAGCGACATGTTTTTTGTTTAACACATTGTGGCCATGATTTAATAAATGAAAGCTATGGCTTGGGTTCCTCAAGAGCTATTCAGTGGCCACGTACTTTTATTCTATTTTAAGATGCGTGAATTAGAGACAAATTAATCCAGTTAGACCAGTCAGTAACAGAAGACATGGAGAGGATTGATAATATTACCTAGAATGACACACACCGGCATTACTTAGAATGACACCCATTAGCATTGTGACATGGATATTGCTCAGTTTTACAGTTACAGTTTCCAAGTTCTCGTAAAATAATCACCATGCTGTTTTAACAGTAACCGTAACAAATAAATAACATACAGTATTTTGTAGCTATGACTTTATCCAAAATTGAACCAAATTTGATATTAGTTTGTGCCATTTATATATTAAATCGGGACCACACACTATTAAGTTATAACCTCCACATCATCTCAGAAGAAATGCTGTAATTGGTGCGAGCATAAGAATGAATCAGAAAGATAAATGAAAAAGAGGCATTGTTACTACATAAGTGACGAGCTGGAGCAGGAAGTAAACTCTTACAGCGTGTATGTGAAATAAATGACCTTCAATCTTTAGAAAGCATCAGTCTGGTTTGCCTCTGAGAATAAACTAATGGATTAGTATACTGTGTGAATATAGTTTCAAGTACAGTTAAGGGCAGGTATAGTTAGAAATATTGAGGCAAACACTGCGAATAATATTGATGTATTGATCGGTACACATATTAATGCTTGTCCCTTACAGTATTCAAGTGATTATTTAGCTTTCCTTTGCGTTTGTGTTAAAACCAGTCCTTTAATCTGAACCTTTTTATCCAGTCAGTATTTATTTCACTATTCAAAATGTATTCATCGAACTTATGACCTTATTCTTTGAATTGCAGCATTTTTAGGAAGATTTGCTGCAAACTGGACAAGCCTGCAACCAATGAAGAGAAACCTCAACAGGTAAAATGTATTCCTTCCTCTTTTACACGATTATTAATTGTTAATAATGATAACAAAACACTTTAGTGTATGCAGTAAAACTTATCAGTGTTGGTGATGATTGTTTTCAGCCCTGTGATCCTGAAGAATTGGAGCCCTATGCCAGTTACGTGCAAAGAGTAAACTCCATCTACAACTCTTCTGCTGATCTGTTCAAAGCGTGAATCACTCTAGACTTACGTGAATGCACAAAGACATTTCTGATAAAATGCAGATCTCGGATGTGCCTACGGATGTGCGAACCGTCATGAGGTTTGCACCGGGTAAATGCAGATTCATCGGTGCACACCCACTCTTCTGGACGAAATTACACACGAGTCCTAATACTGCTGTTAATGAGAGATGATGAAACCCTTTCAAAAGAACATTCTCCAACGTGCAGACTCTGATGAGAGAAATACAAACCAGAGTGAGTCAAAATGAAAGAAGGAGTGGAAAACAGAAGGATTGTCTCATAATATGGAAACTTTAAACTTTCAATTCACAATATAATTCATAATACAGTTTACGTATTATATATATTCATAACTGCAACAATAGAAGTGGAGTATCAGTAGATTTTCTTCAAGTGAGACATTTGATGTGTTCTTTTTTGTTGTTATGTGAGCTGGTGCAATATTACAAAAGACACGAAGCCTAACTGGTACTGTTGTTTTAATCGCGAAATCTTTTCAACCACAGCCTTTGCAAGTCCCAACCAAAAGCCTGTCTCAGAGGTGCCAGGGGCAGCTGTAGCATTCTATAGTTTGCTTGCTAAAGTGGTACAGGAGTTGAAATGAAATGACATGTGAAAGATGCTCGTTTACTTTTTGAATTAGTTACTTTCAATTTCGTGTCATTATCTTGCTGAATTCTGACATGTGAATTCATGAGCTCAGGCTTGTCAGCCAATAGAAAACAAGTGGGCGGAACCATGGGCTCTTTTGAGACATATTTGAGAAAAGTTGCTTGGTAAACCTCTAAAAAACCCCTAACAACTCGTGCAATGACGTCCTGATGGGTTTTTGTAGTAAAAAAAAAAAATCCTGTTTTGTTTTTTTCTCTCTCTGTCTGTTATGCTGCAAAAAAGAACAATACATATGTTCAATATTGGCAACTATAGCTAACGTCTAGAAATGTTTTTATATATATATATATTTCTATCTGGTTTCTTGTAAACGTATAATAGGAAATTATAGATCAATTTGACCATGTTTCAGATATTTTCACTTGTGATTTTTTGCACTGTAGGATTTTCTTGCTAGCCATGTTGGCACCTCTGCTTAAGAATCCAAAGAACTTTGAAGGAATAGTGAAGGATTTTCCACTAATTCAGTTATGGCCACTGTAAAAAAGCCTGGTACTGTAACATTGTGGGTTTTTCCCCTTTGTTTTACATTCATTTAATATACTGTAAATGCAATACTTAGTCCAGTTAATATTTAATATTTGCCAAATCTTGTACAGTCCTAATAATGTAGCGGTGTAATTATTATTTAAATGTAGCATATTATTCAAGGACATGTCCTGTACACAGTCAAAATTTACCACTCTGACTAATTATCCGAATGACCCGTTTTCATCAAGTTCTATTAAAAAGGATTTTTTTCCACTGATGGTTAATTAAAGAATGAAACATTGTATTTCTATCTATCTATCTATCTATCTATCTATCTATCTATCTATCTATCTATCTATCTATCTATCTATCTATCTATCTAATTATCTATCTATCTATCTATCTATCTATCTATCTATCTATCTATCTATCTATCTATCTATCTATCTGTCCGTCTGTCTGTCTGTCTATAATAAGTAAATAAGTGTAAATAAATAAGTGTGAAATTTAATCCAATTTTCAATTTTATTTCTGTAGCATTTTTCACAATGGACATTGTTTCAAAGCAGCTCTACAGAATAGAATAAAAAATACAATGTTTAGAAAGCCAGCAAGCCAAAGGTGATGGTGGTGAACCTCATCCTCATCTGAGTGACACAAGATTATAAATCATGTCCTTTCTTCAGCTCTATATAGTCATTTGTGCAACCAAAAGCTCCTGAGCAACTTACAGTATACATCAGCATGATTTCTGAGGCCATTATAGATTATAGTAGTATAAATTTGGTGCCATGGTCTCCAAGTGTTTCTATCCACACCAGTCCCATGGGTCTCAAGGCTGTCCACACAGAGCCATCCCAGGCCAAAAGAAATTGTCTGTCTTTAGGACTCCCCCATGCCAGAAAAATGTAACTGACTGTTGACATTGGAGACTCCTTTATTAAATGGTATATAAATACCTCCTTGCAGAAATGGAAGTGTTAGCTCAGTTGTATAAAATGAGATGCCAATTTCTCTGGATAAGGGGGTCTGCCAAATGCCATGAATCTGAACGTAGCTTCACCATATCACTGTTTATTATTACGCCCAATTATTGTTATGTCTACAGTTTTCTGTACCTGCGAATTAATTGTTACTTCGAAATGAAGAGGGCATTAATAAAACCGTCAGTTAGATTACAAGAGGAACATTAATCAGCACCTCCTAACCCATCAGTATCCTGAATTCAACAGCACTGTGGAATATAGTCTACTGGCTCATTATTAACAGTATGACAATTGTACCAGTATATTATGTTTGTTTGTTTGAGGCCATGGCTATAAGAAAACAGCTCTGTAATTATTTCACAGTTATGTCATGATTTTTATTGTGTTAGTTTGAGGCCACGTGCGAGTGTGTCAGAGATTGAAACCTTCCCCCTTCTTTAAATGAATCAGGCTGGAATGGAGGATGAGTGAGTGGAAACATGGTGAAGTGTGTGTATTTCTCACTCATTGTCATAGGAAAGAAAAGCTCATATAATTTGTGAGATATTACTGTCTCACTCCCTCGCTTCAGGGTCTGTACCCACAACCTACTTTTTTTTTTTAATTAGTCTGAATTTGGGATTCCCCTTTACTCTAACTGAAGTACAATTCTCTTTCAGGGAAGCCTCTGTACTCTGCCATGACAGTATGGTGTCATTGCTATAACAAGTGTGTGGCATCCTCTAGAGGCGTTATTATGTTACTGGTCCTCATTCTTAAGAAATAAATAAACAAATAACTACTCACACTGCATTTTCTCATTTCAAGGATTTTTTTTTAATATGGTTTCTTTGTTTAAACCAAGTTAATATTATTTACATAATTACACTATTTCTATTGCAAAAGTTTTGTATATTTCTTTTAAGTTATAGAAGAGATACATTCATTATGTCCCATAATTATATACAAAGAAAAGCACTTACAAATCCTCATTGTTGAACTGTACAGTGCTTATTTCTATCAATCTCTCTCTCTCTCTCTCTCTCTCTCTCTATATATATATATATAATATATATAATATATATATATATGCATATTATATATATATATAATATATATATATACGTATATATATATATATATATATATATATATGTGTGTGTGTGTGTGTGTGTGTGTATATATATATATATATATATATATATATATATATATATATATATATATATATACAACTGTACTGAAAGAGTTAAATCAACACTCAGAGTATTAATTAAACAATAAGGAATTTGCTAAGTGACATAATTAAAGCTCCACTATAAAATAAATGCAAGCCAATGTTAACCCAAGAGTTAACATGTTGGTTATTGTCCTCATTTATTATTGATGTGGATTTTTGTATAGACAAAGAACTAAATCCCTGCTGATAAGATAAGGTGCACGCAATTAACCAACAGAGTCCAAGACGTAAATAAGATTCACAATACATGTTGCAAGCATGTATTTTGCAGAACAGACTCTAAATAAATATAGCTAACGGTGAGTTAAGCACACAATGCTTTTAAGCTCAGCTCATCAGGACATAGTCGTCTGCACAGTCATCGCTGTTATCCGTTTTTCTTTTTGTCTCAGTGGGAAGCTTGACTTCAGCATAATCACAGTCACTGTCCATGGAGTTTTTTCTGCCAGTCTTTTTGGGCTGGCCCGCTATCTTTTCATTTGCATGATCGATGGTGGCATAGAGAACATCCTCCTTAGGCTGTTCTCTCTGTGTGGGAGAGAAATATGAGTGTGTGTTAATGAGTGTTTTCAGGAATGTTACAGTTACAGTAGTTAATTGTCAATTAACTGGTGGGCTAAGTTGAAAAAAATAAAATAAATTATTTAAATTAATAAATAAATAAAAGCTTGGTTCAAATTTATATTGTGTCTCGAATACATTTGCAGTGTAACATAATATTATTATACAGAATTGAACTATTACAAAAATGGAGAAAACATGGGATACCTAACATTTTAGGAGGAAAGGAAGATGGTAAAGACTCATTGTGTCAACTTCTGAACATTAGTGGATCTTTTTTCTGCTCTTTATTTCAGGGAGTATTTTAGCTGAAGTTGTCATGCTAGCAATACTAAGCTATAGTAAAACATTAAAAGGAATTGTTTAGTGTGAGTTAATTCAACAGCAGAGGGGGATGAATGGGGGGTGTAACCATGCTGAAGGAAGTGGTCTCTCAGTGGTTAAACTGTTGAGCTACAGATCAGAAACCTATGAGTTCAAATATGAGAACAAGAGGTTTGGTCTTTGAGCAAAACGCTTCATCTGTTCTGAAGCTACTTTGGACAAAATCCATAGCCAAATGATCTAAAGTATTTGATAATACTTTGAATTTAATATCTATTACTTGGAAGCATACTGTAATATCACCCAATAAATAAAGCATTTGCATGCAAACATATTTCAGGTCTTTACTTCTAGCACTGCTGCAGTAACGTCTGTACGTTTTTCTTTAAAGTTCGGCACAGTTAAAGATATACGTTCCTCGGTAGTTAATATAAGCATGAGCATATCAGGTTATATCGCCTAACTTACTCACATACTTTTAAGAGAATCCTGATGTCTGGTTATTATACAGTAGTTAAAATACATATGTGTACTTTTACAAGCCAAAACGGTACTTTACACTTCGTACAGTTATCACACTAGGCGATATTTGCATGAATTTATTATTCAGGCTTTAGAGGAACATCATAAAATGTCACCTTAAAAATAGCAAAATGCCAGATGGCTTAATATAGACAACCATCTCTAACATTAAATTATGCTGGAACCTCTTTATAAAACCTCTTTATTTTTAAAATACACCAAAAGAGCTGAATTCTTTTCTTCATAAAACAGCACATGAGCCATTGTATAGGTTTTCAAACTCCCTTATATTAACGGTCACCCTTGAAAACCCCACGCCCTTCTGCTGGTATCTTACATGGGTGATCTTTATCATTTCCTGTCAAGGTAAAGCATGATGAATGTTTTGCAATCATGAAATCTATCTACAGTGCTGTGAAAAGGTTTTTGCACCCTTCCTTTTTTTTCCCTCACACTTAAAAGATACAAATTTTAATATTACACAAAGATAATGCAAGTAAATACAAAATGCAGTTTTTAAATAATGCTATAATTTATTTATTTTTAAATAATGCTATAGCTTTATTAAATAAAGCTGTCCAAACCTACCTGGCACTACGTGAAAAAGTAATTGCCCCCTAAATCTAATAACTGGTTGTGCCACCCTTTCCAGCAGCAACTGCAATCAAGCGTTTGCGATAACTGGCAATGAGTCTTTCACATCACTGTGGAGGAATTTTGCCCACTCTTCTTTGCAGAATTGTTTTAATTAAGCCACATTTGAGCATGAACGGACAGTTTAAGGTATCTCAATCGGATTTAAGTCCGGACTTTGACTTGTCCACTCCAAAACCTTAATTTTGCTTTTCTTGAGCCATTCAGAGGTGGACTTGCTGGTGTGTTTGGGATCATTTTCCTGCTGCATAACCCAAGTGCGCTTGAGCTTGAGGTCACAAACTGACGGCCGGACATTCTCCTTCAGAATTCATGGTTTTATCAATTATGGCAAGTCGTCCAGGTCCTGAAGCTGCAAAGCCAGACCATCACACTACCACCACCATGTTTGACTGTTGGTTTGATGTTCTTTTTATGAAATGCTGTGGTAGTTTTATACCAGATGTAATGGGAAACACACCTTCCAAAAAGTTCAACTTTTGTCTCATCAGTCCACAGAATATTTGCCCAAAAGTCTTGTGAATAAACTAGATATTTTTTTGGCAAACGTGAGACGAGCCTTTTTGGTCAGCAATGGCTTTTGCCTTGGAACACTCCCATGGATGCTGTTTTTGCCCAGTCTCTTTCTTATTGTTGAATCATGAACACTGACCTTAATTGAGGCAAGTGAGGCCTGCAATTCTTTAGATGTTGTTCTGCGTTCTTTCATGACCTCCTGGATGAGTCGTCATTGCGCTCTTGGAGTAATTTTGGTAGGCCGGCAACTCCTGGGAAAGTTCACCACTGTTCCAAGTTTTCTCCATTTGTGGATAATGGCTCTAACCGTGGTTCACTGGCGTCCTGAAGCCTTAGAAATGGCTTTATAACCCTTTCCAGACTGATACATGTCAACTATTTTGTTTCTCATTTGTTCTTGAATTTCTTTAGATTGCAACATGATGTGTTGCTCTTTAAGCATGCTTCACTTTGTCAGACAGGATCTATTGAAGTGATTTCTTGATTCAGCAGGTCTGGCAGTAATCAGGTCTGGGTGTGTCTTGTGAAATTTAACTCAGCTTTCCAAAATAATGTCGTTAATGTCGTTAGTTCTTTCATGATTTAACATTAGGGGGCAATTAATTTTTCACGTAGGGCCAGGTGGATTTGGACACCTTTTTTACCCTTAATAAATGAAATAATCCTTTTAAAAAGTGCATTTTGTATTTACTTGCATTATCTTTGTGTAATATTAAAATTTGTTTGATTATCTGAATCTTTTAAGTGTGACAAATATGCAAAAAATTAACAACAACAACAAAAAAAAAAAAAACAGGAAGGGGCCAAAAACCTTTTCACAGCACTGTATCTATAAGCTCTAGCTGTCAGGTTTGACAGGAAAAGGCGATTGCAAGTGTCAATAATAAAGTGCTAGCCAAACCGATAAGGTGACAGAAAGCAGAATAAACATGCATAGAGCAGATGGAGCAAAGAACGTACAACTATGAGCTGTAGTGTGGCACATACAACAACACATTAATGCAACAACTAAAGCCAGAAAAAGAAACACACTAAAACCTGCTTATTAGGGGTTACACAGAACAGTTGTGAGAGAGCACTGGGACATGTGACATGTGGTCATGTGACATGCTGATAGGTAATATAGACTGGCATCAATTTCTGATGAAATAAATAAAATTAGACACTGTAAAACATGATAGCCTGATTAAGTTACAGGGTATGTGAGCTTATTTCTTCCCTTAGACAAGTTTTGGATACTGAACTCAAGTTTATAAGTTTTGATAGATAATAAAGAAACTTATAGTAATCCATCATCTTGACTACTTGAAACAAAGCTGAGTTTACTCACCTTTTTAAGGCAGTAGGTGAACTTTTATTTCTAAATTTAACCATCTTGCAATATTTTACCATGCAGGTATATTAGTTAAGTGTATTTATAAAGAAGGCTGCTGAAATATGTTGTCCAAAAATGGTGAAAAAGTGTTCTATAGGGCCGATACATAGACAGAGCACTTTGACAACACTAACAACTTTCTATTTATTAAAGGATAATATACGTTGTGTGTTGTGGAATTTCATGTACAGCATGTCATTTATGTCAGGACAGCTTTTTACTACACGACTGTCACTGCTACATTTATAGAAACTGAATCAACTCCTTCTGACCAAACGGAACTGAGACATCAGTTGTACACTGGAACTGCAACAGGCTATGACTGAACACAGATATTTTATTTTTTACTAAAACCAACTTATCTTTTATCAAAATCGCATTCAGACGCAAAAAAAGAAGAAGCTCAGACTGCACCCTCCAATCGTTGTGTGAATTTGATTATACTATTATTAACCTCTTTGAGTTTGTGTTGTACTTTGAGAATGTCGTTTGCAAGTACTGAGTGGGAGGAGTTGGTTATTTCAGAGAAAACCATAAATATCTCAGCATGACCTTAAACCCATGACTCTTAAACTCGTGTAAAAAAAAAAACTGATGAATGCAACCTATTTCTACCTAAAATTAAAAATAATGAATCTGCTAATAGCAAAAACCATTTTAACATTTTATAACACACACACACACTTACATATAGTGCCATTAGAAAAACAGGCTAAATCTAACACGCTAATGGCATTGAAATCGGCATCCAATATCCTAACTGTATGTTCAACCATGAAATACAAAACCTTCATCCTAATAAAATGTCACTGTTTATTTTATAACACAGTTACTGATTTACCTTCAATGTTGATAGTAACAGTAAGAACATCTTTACATTTCCTGCCCTACTTGCGCCGCTCTTATCATGAAAAGATCGGGTTCCATCATGCCTGCCTTACACAGTTATGCTAAAAATAAAACCAACACGATCTTGCTGATACCTGAAAGTGACAACACTCTAATAATCCCCAAAACCCAGAACTGTCATCAGTACTCATCACTGGTCGTTGCTATTCAAATCATAGAAACAATGGCAAGATTACCTGGGTAATTTGAATGTCAAACAACCAACAGCAAATCAGAAAGTAAAATACACTGCGGCTTTTTTACAATAATCACTCGTACTGTTCAGACCCTGTCACTATGCTCGGAATGGAAATGTAAACGTACAGGCATGGCACAGGAGTTTATTAAGTAGATCACACAATACATTTCTCCTCTGATCTCTTATTTATTTCACCCACACACATTGTATCCTGATGTATTATGCTGTAAACACTCTCAAAACACCATTTTAATAGGATCGTGGTAAATACTTAACGCAAATCTGCTGTGACGAACTATTACTAGGACTATTCAGTGTATGCTGTAAAAAAAATTCTCAATATACTAGACCTGATTAAACTACCACTTATTTTTTCCTGTTTGTTTACCGAAAAAATGTTCTATATTTCCCCCCCAACAGTGATTTAGTCTGTGACCTAAAGACCCAGTACTGGTGTATTCATTTTTGAAGACTTCAAACCACTTTTGCATATCATTCTGCTAGATATTCATGCCAGTGTTTTCAAGTGTCATATGACAGCCCTATCAGTGGTAGCTCAGTGGTTAAGATGCTGAGCTATTAATAAGAAGGCTGTGTGTTCAAAATCTCATGTGTGTTCAAAATCTACCAAGCTGTCCCTGTAGGTCCCTTAACCCTCGACTACTCAACTGTTTAGACATAGAGATGTAGTAGCTTAGTGGTTGGACTACTGATCAAAAGATTGTGAGCTTGAATCCCAGGTCCACCAAGCTGCCACTGCTGGGCCCCTGAGCAAGGCCCTTAACGCTCAGCTGTATAAAATGAGATGAAATGTAAATCACTCTGGATATGGCTGTTTGCCAAATGCCATAAATGTAAATATAAGTTACTCTGGATGTGGGTGTCTGTAAATGTCATGCAACCTAATGGTAAACTTTATTATATTTGATGGAAAGTATTTCATTTCCTTTGTTGCATTTTCTATTTCTGCTTTTTGTGTTAAAAGGCTGGTCTAGTTCCTATTTATAAACCCTGTCTCTGACGCTTCTACTCAAGAAAGTATTGCCAGGCTTAGAATGTGTGGTAATTTACATAACATGAAGGCTAATACCCAGAAAACGAACCCCTCTCTGAATCTGCATGAATAATGACGTCTTACCAACTCCAAAAGGATATGGCCCATTGTGTTTGTCATGCTGTTTAGCTTTGCGTAACCCATTCTGTTCAGCTAAGGCCTCTGATTTGTGATAAAATGCCACGTATCCTCAGCACAGTGAGACATAATTACATTTCCACTGCTAACTCGACTTTTTTAGTAAATCATTTGTTGTACAATAAACTGTCAAAGTAGCCAGTGGTATATGATAATGTGACATTCTGAAAGAAGCATATGAAGAAAAAGTGAAGTTCTCTTTCTTATCGTCAGTCAACCATGAGGAATAAAAATGTCTAGACCACCTTTTAAAAGGTGATTGTGATTGTGTTTTCAGATTACAGCCCAGTTCACATATAGATCTGTTTGTGTAAATGTCAGTGGGAACCTTCTTCTCACTAGTACATTGAAGATGTGCTAGAAATGTGAGACAGTTTGCTAAAATCATATGAAAGTTAGAAACACGCAGGGTTCAAACCTTCATATCTAACATCATTTGTTTACTATTAAAGGAAAAAACCTGCAATACAGTCTGTTTCGTGTAGCTGTATTCGTGCATGTTTCTAATGAGATTTATTTTTTGCTCTAAACTCACTAATCTTCCACTAACCAGCAATTTTCAAGACAATGTTATGTGTTTTATGTGTGTCAGCGTGACATCCTCACCTGTCCTGCTGAGGTCAATACATTCAGAGACACAGCAACCGAGAGAGAGAGAGAGAAAGAGAGAGAGCATTAACTATGTAGTCCATTTAACATTACTATACAAATTTTTTAAATTAAAAGATTTTAAAATCTTTAATTAGTCTTTGATCAGTTCTTCATGTGCAGAATTGATAAAGTTGTACTTGGCTGCGTATTGAAATTTCTCCAGATTAACCATAAGCCATAGTGCCTTTCTACTATATCTTACAAGTACGGAAAGTGGCAACATTTTCATATAAAACAAACAAATCAGCAACGCAATATATGAATACTTTTCTGATGTTTTTATGAAGATGAACTCATGCAAGCCGTAATCGTTGGTGCAGGAAATAATAAAGCGTATACAGGAACAGGTCATACATGAATACCCATTATTAATAGTAATAATAAAGTATTATAAAGTCTTTTTAACCAGTTCTCTTTATTTGTACCATAATAAAGAGTATTAATAAAGATTGTTTACTTTTTTTTTTTTGGTGCAAATGTAGGTTAACACCAACTTTAATTACATTTCTAATTCAAAGCCAGTTACACTAACATTTACTTTGAGTCAACATAATAAACCAAATCAATCAATTACATTAGCATGGTGTTATACATTAGCATTAGTGTTATGCTAATAAGAGTAGTTCCTAAGGCCAAATGTACACTTGTTTTAGAAAATACAAAGTGAATACATGTATTTAACATGTATATTTCATACCGAAATAATAAATTGCCAACAACGTCCACTATAGCATACACTTCATAATGTAAATAAACTTTTTGCTGCAGTATTTTTGTATACTGTTGTTCCGGCTGTTTATGCATTGCTATTATAATAATACAATATTTGTTTATTATGATGAAAGCATTTGTTTAGTATTAGTATATTAAATATATGTGGACCTTATGTTAAAGTGATATAGTAACAAATGTTAGACATGGGTAAATAGCTAAACCTCATTTCAGTTATCAGGATGCATTTCTCTAGTGCTTCAGTGCCATGTTGCACCACATGACTGGTGATTACACAATGTAGTGACTGTTTCTGTAATATATCTAAATATATTAATCCAGGATCAGAAACTTCACTGTAGCATTTGGAAACTCATTTTAGACTGTTTTTCGTTGGCCTCATTTTCATAGACATTCTGCTATTTACATGTATTTCAACAGTGATAAAAGAGGAAGAAATAAAAAAGATTCTTACCGCCGTCTTGATGTTTGTCTTTTCTGTGGAAATAAGATGTTTTGTCACATTTTTATTTCAACAAGTGTCAAAGACAGACTCCAATGAAACATGACTAAACTGTGCCTTTCCTTGTTACTACGTAGTGTGTATCCTATCAACCGGGATTGCAGTTTATATAATGTATTTTCAGAATAAATCTACACCACATACACATCCATAGTCACACCAGTAACAGGAAGAGTAGTTTACTAACACTTTTTCTTCTGAGAGTTGTATTTATCATCATCCCATTTATAGACATTACACCTATATGCTAATGATGTTTATAACGCTGTGTTATGTGTATAACGTGAGTAAATAATTTCATGTGATCACTTACCTTCCCATTAAGCATGAGTTATTTCCCATAATCTGAATCCTGTTGCCTATGTAGTGTGAATTTGCGGTCTGGCCAAGTGAAGAATTAAAGAGATTAAGAGAGCTCAGTGCTCATGCCCATACAAACATGCCAAATTAAGATTTAACCCCGCCCCACTTTTACCACCAACGGAAAAGTCGAGAGTCAGAGACAAAATGAAAAGGGGAGAGAGAGAGAGAATACAAATGGTCCAACTAGAGCGTGTTTGTGTTTCCTTCTGCATTATTTCCTGTGTTCTGTGGTTTGCATATGGTCTTATACCAAACACATGCAACGTCTCTCTAACTGAACCCCCTGCACGTACACTTTTCTTCTATCACACATACATGTTTGAGATGTTTCTTTCTTCTTCAGCTGTTTATTTTTTTTTTTCCATTTTATTGGTCAATAAAATTTTAAGTCAGTGCATTTATTAGCACCCTGTGGTGCTACTGCAATGCCGAATATAACATCATGTTTCTATATTGAGTAAAACACGGTTGAGACACCGGTGAAGCATCACTTCATATATGCAAAAATAAACATATAAATAAAATTCCATTCAGATCATTTGCAAGTGATGCTATCTCAGGCGGTTACACTCCGTTTCAGCTGTTCTGTGTAGATACTGTGTGTGTGTGTGTGTGTGAGAGAGAGAGAAAGAGAGAGAGAGAGAGAGAGAGAGAGTGAGAGAGGAATTTCCATGTACGAATGTATGACGTTATGAGATAACACAGCCGGTTTTAAAATTTCCCTTTTTCCTCTGTCTAGGAATAGGTAAAAATAAAAGCATTCTATTTAAGGCGAAGGCTACTTACTTCCTGGTTTTGGATCCTCAAAGTGCTTAAAATGGCCAGGCTGAAAAATTGAAAGACTGACTTCGCAGATAAGACAGACAGTAAGAAAAAAAAAAAAAAGCATAAATGTTTGCTCCTAATTTCAAAAACAGCTGAACAATTTTATTAAAATGTCCAGCTGAAATAAGAACGTCATTAGTTGACACTATTTAAGTGTCTCTGGTGACCAGAGAGAAGGCTGGAGTGGAAAGGCATTATGTTGTTGTTGGTGTTTCTATTTTTGTGTCTGTGCATGTGTGTGTGTGTGTGTGTACATTGTTGTAATACAGGAAATCATCTTGTGCTAGTGCCACATTTATTTACAACTATATAAGAAGGAGAAACAGTAGCTGAAAATGAAAGCCAAGACTTAATGGCGTTGTACAAATATTTGCACCAAGTCACTGTTGAAACAGGAACTAATTGTTTCCTCTGAGGTTAGAAAAAAAAGAGGACGCGTTTTACACCAGCTAATGAAAAAGACAAGTGTAGTAAGATTTCAGTGTCTTTCTGAAAAACTTCAAGTAGAGTTTTTCAAAATTTACGTGTGTGTGTGTGTGTGTGTGTGTGTGTTCGGTTTCCACAGTAAGAATTGTGTGCAGCACTGTATTATGCATTATAAGGCAGGTGTCAGTTGATATGTTTGTGTACGTGTGTGTGTTTCCTTCTTTCATGCTAATTATGTACTATTTCCCTCCTCCCATAAGGAAGGCACTGCCACCATGAGTAGGGAAAGCTCAGTGGTTAAGGTATTAGACTAGTGACTGGAAGGTTGTGAGTTCACAGGACCACCAAGCTACCCTTGTAAAAAAATAAATAAATAAAAAATCTGCCAAATGCCATAAATGTACCGGTGCCTCAGCACCTTTACTTACTTTTTTACCACACTGTCTATCAGCTATGCAATCTTTACAGTACTGTATATTTTATCCATAATCTATTCTGTATGTATACCGAGCAGGCATAACATTATGACCACCTGCCTTATATTGTGTTGGTCCCACTTTTGCTGCCAAAACAGCCCTGACCCCCCGAGGCATGGAGTGTGGTATGCTGTGGTACCAAGATGTTAGCAGCAGATCCTTTAACATCAATAGGGCGGCCCACAGAGTGAAGGAACCACTTCTATGCTGTCCCTTGTACTTAGTTCTGATCCAAATTCATTACCAATTATAAATCTATGTGTTGAAGGTGTTGTTTACCCTTTTATGGTTGACCCAGGTGCTACATGCACCTTATTTGGAAAACAGTAAGATGGGCCAGTATCAAACTCTTGTATCAACCCTGTGGAAATAGATGGGGTTCCTGTCACCTGTCCTAAAACGTTGTCACTCAAAACTACTAGTCCTAATGATCCTAAAATTCTCTTTCATCACAGATTCGTTGTCATTCCATCTTCACCATTCAATCTGTTGGGTCATGACGTTTTGTTAAACTGTTGTTTATCTTTTGAAGGAGGACATCTTGTTCTCAGTACTCCGACTAATCTCCGTTTTTCTTCTGTTATGTGTACATCCGACATGACTAAGACCCATGATGACCTGGAAATACCCTATGAACTTTCTGAGGTCCCATCCAAATTGTGGGCCACACACTCCAAAGAAGTAGGTCATATACAGATATCACTGTATGTTACTAACCTTCGTTCATCAACCCCTGTTTATTGTAAACAATATCCTCTGTCTGTTGAGAAGGAGGAGGGTATTCAGTCTGTCATTAATTCGCTGCTCGAGCAGGGTGTTATTAAACCCACCAGTTCAGCATACAATACAACTATTAACCCAGTAAGGAAACCTAATGGTGAGCTTTGGCATTTTACACAAGATTTGTGTCACATTAATGATCTAGTAATACCTATTAGCCCGATAGTGCCTGATGTTTCATCCATATTATCTGCCATAGCACATGATCATGATCATTTTACTGTTGTTGATCTCTGTAGTGCTTTTTTCAGTATCCCTGTCAATGAGCAGACACAGCCAATCTTTGCCTTTATATTCAAACAACATCAATACACCTGGACACGCCTACCTCAAGGGTTCATAGATTCTCCATCTGTGTTCTCATTCTGTGGTACATTCTTCGTTGTCATCACACATCCTGCCAGAAGGCTGTTCTCTAGTGCTCTTCTGCTTTTGGGGAAAGATGCAGACTGCTGCAGAAGAGGCTGTATTATCCTCTTAACCCACCTGGCTCAGTGTGGTTTCAAGGCCTCACTCTCTACACTCCAATTCTGTAAGCCTCTGGTGCAATATCTGGGGTTCTTGATCTCTCAAGGACAACAGAAGCTCTCATCTGATTGTCTGAGAGTCATAATGGAAGTCCATCCACTCAAAACATAGACTGTTCACACTCTGACAAAGTGTTGCGCCAATGTTGTCTAAGAGACATGCCAGAGACTGTGGAATGGACTAAAGAAATGAACTCTTTCTGTTACCTCAAACAATCCCTGAGCTCTGCTCTGGCTTTAGGGCTGCCTGACTACAACATTCCATTTCATCTCTATGTCACCGAGGATGGGGGCATGGCCACGGGAGTCTTAGCCCAAGAGCACGGTGGTGGTTATCGCCCAGTTGCATATCTGTATAAATCTCTCAGTTCTGTGGTCCAGGTTATGCCCGAATGTTTGCGTTCAGCTGCTGCCTCTGCTCTACTGGCCTTAGATGCTGAAACAGTTGTTCTTTCACACCCATTTACACTACATGCACCTCATCAGGTAGTCACCATTCTCAATAATATTCAGACACAGCATATGACCGCACAACATCATTCAGGCTATGAAGCCATCCTTTGTGCCACACAAAATCTCACTCTCAAACCTGTAATGGCCCAAAATAGCCCAGCTGTCCTGCTCCACCGCCTTGTGCGCACTTGTTTGAGGATCAGGTGCCTGATGGCTGGCCGGAACATGACTGTCTGGCTAAGATTTCAGAATCATCATCTCTGCGTGCAGATCTGTCACAACATCTGTTGGAGGGTGGGGCACACATATTTGTAGATGGCTCGTGCTCTAAACCCAATGAAAATACCACTTTATGTGGGTATTCAGTCTGTTCTTTACCTAACATTGTACACGAAGCTCACTCTATTCCTTTTCTTTCAGCTCAGGTGGCTGAACTTGTTGCTTTAACAAGGGCATGTTGTCTGTTTAAAGATCAAGTTGTGACTATTTATACTGATTTGTGATATGTTTTTGGTGTAGCTCCCGATTTTGGTAAGATTTGGCATGCACATGGTTTTAAAGATGCAAATGGTAAACCCATTTCAAATGCTACACTGGTGTCTGATCTTTTAGAAGCCCCAATGTTACCTAAAGGTCTAGCTGTCATCAAGGTCAAGGGTCACGACCAAGGAGATTCTGAAATGGCTTGTGGTAACTCTCTAACTGATGAAGTAGCAAAATGGGCTGCCAAAGAGGGTACGTCCTCACCTTTTGTGCACAAAACAGCCACAGTATTTTCTCTGTTTACACACATTTTGACTCCAATAGATATTGACAAATCTTTTTTACAAACACAGGCTACAAAACAAGATCTTTTGTTTTGGTCTTCTGAGAACTGTTTGCCCTCAGATAAGTACGGACTGATTTGCTGTCCTCATGGACGCATTGCACTCCCCTGTTCTGTCTTACCATTTCTCGTGCTCCATTTTCATGCTATCTCACATGCCGCGCAAAGAGGGGTGATTAGAAACATCAACAAACAATTTTGTATTCCTAATGTCACTAAAACTGCCAAATTGCTACTTGATGCATGTTTGATTTGTGCTACAGCCAACGTTCAGGGTAAAACTGCCAAACACGATGCGTTACCCCCTCTGGAGGCGCCGTTTCAAGCTTTACAAATTGACTTTACACACATGCCACCTGTGAGAAACCTAAAATATCTTTTGGTGATTGTTGATAAGTTCTCAAAATGAGTTGAAACTTTTCCCTGTGCAAAGGAAAATGCAAATACTGTCATTAAAATTTTGGCAAAAGAAATCATACCCTCTCTTCCTCTACCTACAGATCAGCCGACTCACCCTTTTCTCCCAGGTGATGCTGTTTTATTAAAAAGCCTCAATCCCAGGAAAGTGGGGAAAGCAGCCTTTGGCCATCCAACTAGAGTGGTAGCAGTCACGCACACCGCTGTCCTCACTGATTCTCAACCTCAGTGGATCCAAGCCAGCAGGGTGAAACAGTGCCCTGTTCCATTGACAACTAAGAGAGGAGAGGAACTGCAATCAAGCAGCTCTAAGGGAGCCTCATCTCTCCTCACCTTGAACAGGTTCTTAAGAGAAAGAAGAAAAAAATCTGCAATCAAGCAGCCCTTAGGGGGCCTCATCTCATCTCACCTTTTCATGTACAAATATAGAAACCTATGTATTAGCTTACACACGTCTGATAATCCGACTAGGTCTAGAACTAATAACATTCCTAGACACTGGTTTTGTAGACTCTTTGGTCATTCTAGAACTTGCTCACGTTGTGATCCTAATAGACTAACAAAAAAATGTTGATTATACTTTTAGTAGGTGCCTTTTGCCCCTATGTTAGAAGTCTTACATCTCAGCAGCAGAGTGGTGGAAATTTGGCCTGCGCTTTTTCTTTAGAAATCGCTCGCAATTTGTCTGACATTCATGATGCATCTTGTTGGGTCTGTCATCACATTGTTACTCAGTGGTCGTCATTTCCTTTAGACAATAATAATGCAGTTGAGATCAGTAAGAACACTTCTTCCTGTCTAGTTCCCCCTGATATCATCTGGCTGCTACAGCTAACTGCTGCTTTTCACTCAGGACATGACATGACCAATCCAGTGCCTGGCTGTAACTCCAGCCTGAATGCATGTCATGGTCTCCCTGGGGAAGAGTGCACCTCTCCCCCTGATGTATTATTGGGCAATTCTCAGGTATTTACTGTCCCAAGAAAGTTGGGTGACACTGTTCAAATGCTAGTGTCCAGTTATCCCTCAGCAATTCTGTGTACAGAAAAAGCAGGTTCCAAGATGGAGGCGCAGCAGTAGCATGCAGCGGCCACTCCGTAACCAAAATGGTGCTATTTCTTTGTTTTAGCCCGGATTTCAAGGTGCATGGACACCAAAGACAGTGGTGTTCATGTATACAAATGCCAGACAATACTACAGTACAGAAATTATGCAATTACTATGCTGCATGATGAATTACATGGCAACCTTCACAACCCCGGCTTGTGGCGAAGACCAGGCGTTCAGTCCTCAGCATCGCCTGATGCCGGTGGCCGAGAAAGAGAATGTCACAAGCGGTGCTCGAAGAAGCACAGAAAACAGACGGGTGTCCGTGCTAGGCTAAAAACAAACCGTAGCTGGCCGGCTCTCCCGTCTATAATTTGTCCAACTTCTGCTCACCGGACAATAAATTGGACTACATCCAACTTCAGCGAACCACACTGCGAGAGTTCAGAGACTGCCGTGTCTTTGTTTTCACGGAGATGTGGCTCAGCAACAGAGTTCCAGATGCCGACATTCAGCTAGCCGGGCTCACCACGTTTCATGCCGACAGGAATGCAGCTCTATGTGGTAAGACTCGTGGTGGCGGTGTGTGTTTACATCAACACGGAAAGGTGCAAGGACTCTGTGCTTGTTTCTAATTACTGTTCATCGCTAGTGGAGTTTGTGACTGTTAGATGCAGGCCATTTTATTTACCATGTGAATTGACTACCGCTTTCAAGATTCAAGATTCAAAGAACTTTATTAATCCCAGGGGGAAATTGCTTTGCCATGTTACATGTTCATTTTTGGAGTGTACATTTCCCCCAGTGCTAATGCTAAGAACGCTCTGTGTGAGCTCTATGGATCTATTAGCGACCTGCAGAATGCTCACCCCGACGGACTGTTTATTATTGCCGGAGATTTCAATCATGCAAATCTCAAAACAGTGCTCCAAAAATTCCATCAGCATGTGGACTTTGTGACAAGAGGGACGAACATGCTGGATCTTGTTTACACAAACATTCCCGGCACGTATTGTGTGGAGCCCCACCCCGGCTACTCAGACCACATCTCTGTTATGTTGATTCCATCATACAGACCACTCATCAGATGCTCTAAACCTGTTCTGAAACAGGTTAAAACCTGGCCAGCTGGAGCCACCTCTGCTCTTCAGGACTGTTTTGAGTGCACTGACTGGAATATGTTCAGGGAGGCTGCAACCAACGGCGACTCTATCAACTTGGAAGAGTACACTTCATCAGTGACCGGCTACATCGACAAGTGCATCGATGATGTGACTGTCTCCAAGACCATCATCACACGCTTCAACCAGAAGCCGTGGATGACTGCAAAAGTGCATGCTCTCCTGAAGTCAAGAGACTCCGCTTTCAGAGCAGGGGACAAGGCAGACTTAAAAACAGCAAGGGTCAAACTGTCCTGAGCCATCAGAGAGGCGAAGCGCGCGCACGCCCAGAGAATCCACTGCCACTTTCAGGACAGTGGAGAAGTCCCACAGAAGTCTGCTGGACCAGACAACATTCCTGGCAGAGTGCTCAGGGAATGTGCAGAGCAGCTAGCAGATGTCTTCACTGACATCTTCAACATCTCCCTGAGCAGCTCCATCGTCCCAACGTGTCTCAAAACAACGACCATCATCCCTGTGCCTAAGAAGCCTATGGTTTCCCGCTTCAATGACAATTTCATCTGCTACTATATTTGTTTATCTCTACTTGCACTCCCTCAACCACCCGCTGCTATTGCATTTTTGTTCAGTACGCTATATATATATATATATATATATATATATATATATATATATATATATATATATATATATATATATATATATATATATACAGTATCCCACAAAAGTGAGTACACCCCTCACATTTTTGTAAATATTTTATTATACCTTTTCATGTGACAACACTGAAGAAATGACACTCTGCTACAATGTAAAGTAGTGAGTGTACAGCCTGTATAACAGTGTCAATTTGCTGTCCCCTCAAAATAACTCAACACACAGCCATTAATGTCTAAACTGTTGGCAACAAAAGTGAGTACACCCCTAAGTGTAAATGTCCAAATTGGGCCCAATTATCCATTTACCCTCCCTGGTGTCATGTGACTTGTTAGTGTTACAAGGTCTCAGGTGTGAATGGGGAGCAGGTGTGTTAAATTTGGTGTTATCGCTCTCACACCCTCTCATACTGGTCACTGGAAGTTCAACATGGCACCTCATGGCAAAGAACTTTCTGAGGATCTGAAAAAAAGAACTCTTGCTCTACATAAAGATGGCCTAGGCTATAAGAAGATTGCCAAGACCCTGAAACTGAGCTGCAGCATGATGGGCAAGACCATACAGCGGTTTTACAGGACAGGTTCCACTCAGAACAGGCCTCGCCATGGTCCACCAAAGGAGTTGAGTGCACGTGCTCAGTGTCATATCCGGAGGTTGTCTTTGGGAAAGAGACGTATGAGTGCTGCCAGCATTGCTGCATTGCTGACGTATGAGTGCTGCCAGCATTGCTGGGAGACCTCAGTCAGTCTGGATCAAGAACAGCATCTCCAGCACCACCACACTGAGCACTAGAGCTCCTCAGTCACTGGTCACTAGCTCCATCACCAAGAAAACCCAGCAGCACCTCTACTTCCTGAGGAGGCTCAGGAAAGCCCATCTCCCTCCCCCCATCCTGACTGTGTTCTACAGAGGGACCATCCGCAAAGCAAACAGCATTGTGACCCCACACACCCCTCACACACACTCTTTGCCCTCCTGCCATCTGGAAGGAGGTACCGGAGCATTCAGGCCCTCACAACCAGACTGTGTAACAGTTTCTTCCGTCAAGCCATCAGGCTCCTCGACACCCAGGACTGAACTGTACAAAACTCTCTCTCTCTCTCTCTGTCACACACACACACACAGGACTGAACTGTACAAAACTCTCTCTCTCTCTCTCTGTCACACACACACACACAGGACTGAACTGTACAAAACTCTCTCTCTCTCTCTCTGTCACACACACACACACACACAGGACTGAACTGTACAAAACTCTCTCTCTCTCTCTCTGTCACACACACACACACACACAGGACTGAACTGTACAAAACTCTCTCTCTCTCTCTCTGTCACACACACACACACAGGACTGAACTGTACAAAACTCTCTCTCTCTCTCTCACACACAAACACACACACACACACACACTCTCTCTCTCTCTCACCTGTGTGAACAGACTTATATTGTTCATTACTTATCGCACTACCTCAACCCTTGTTAATATTTCATCTGCTACTATATTTGTTTATCTCTACTTGCACTCCCTCAACCACCCGCTGCTATTGCATTTTTGTTCAGTACGCTATATATATATATATATATATATATATATATATATACAGTATCCCACAAAAGTGAGTACACCCCTCACATTTTTGTAAATATTTTATTATACCTTTTCATGTGACAACACTGAAGAAATGACACTCTGCTACAATGTAAAGTAGTGAGTGTACAGCCTGTATAACAGTGTCAATTTGCTGTCCCCTCAAAATAACTCAACACACAGCCATTAATGTCTAAACTGTTGGCAACAAAAGTGAGTACACCCCTAAGTGTAAATGTCCAAATTGGGCCCAATTAGCCATTTACCCTCCCTGGTGTCATGTGACTTGTTAGTGTTACAAGGTCTCAGGTGTGAATGGGGAGCAGGTGTGTTAAATTTGGTGTTATCGCTCTCACACGCTCTCATACTGGTCACTGGAAGTTCAACATGGCACCTCATGGCAAAGAACTCTCTGAGGATCTGAAAAAAAGAACTCTTGCTCTACATGAAGATGGCCTAGGCTATAAGAAGATTGCCAAGACCCTGAAACTGAGCTGCAGCATGATGGGCAAGACCATACAGTGGTTTTACAGGACAGGTTCCACTCAGAACAGGCCTCGCCATGGTCCACCAAAGGAGTTGAGTGCACGTGCTCAGCGTCATATCCGGAGGTTGTCTTTGGGAAATAGACGTATGAGTGCTGCCAGCATTGCTGCAGAGGTTGAAGGGGTGGGGGGTCAGCCTGTCAGTGCTCAGACCATACGCCGCAAACTGCATCAAATTGGTCTGCATGGCTGTCGTCCCAGAAGGAAGCCTCTACTAAAGATGATGTTCAAGAAAGCCCGGATACAGTTTGATGAAGACAAGCAGACTAAGGACATGGCCAGAACCATGTCCTGTGGTCCAATAAGACCAAGATAAACTTATTTGGTTCGGATGGTGTCAAGCGTGTGTGGCGGCAACCAGGTGAGGAGTACAAAGACAAGTGTGCCTTGCCTACAGTCAAGCATGGTGGTGAGAGTGTCATGGTCTGGGCCTGCATGAGTGCTGCCGGCACTGGGGAGCTACAGTTCATAGAGGGAACCATGAATGCCAACATGTACTGTGACGTACTGAAGCAGAGCATGATCACCTCCCTCCATGCCCAAGAGGGTTAAGGCAGCTCTGGAAAATAATGGTGGCCACACAAAATATTGACACTTTGGGCCCAGTTTGGACATTTCCACTTAGGGGTGTACTCACTTTTGTTACCAACGGTTTAGACATTAATGGCTGTGTGTTGAGTTATTTTGAGGGGACAGCAAATTGACACTGTTATACAGGCTGTACACTCACTACTTTACATTGTAGCAGGTTCCTTCAGGAACTGAAGGAACTTATGAACTTATGCTTCAGCATGACTGCACACCAGTGCACAAAGCATAAAGACATGGATGAGTGAGTTTGGTGTGGAGGAACTTGACTGGCCTGCACAGAGTCCTGACCTCAACCAGATAGAACACCTTTGGGATGAATTAGAGCGGAGACTGTGAGCCATTCCAAAACTGGGATGTCTGCCTTTACATGCACATAAATATAATATGGAGTTGGCCTGCTCTTTACAGCTATAACAGCTTCAAATCTTCTGGGAAGGCTTTCCACAAGTTTTAGGAGTGCGTTTAAGGGAAATTTTTTTACCATTTCTCTAGAAGCACTTTTGGTCAGGCACTGATGTTGGACAAGAAGGTCTGGCTCGCAGTCTCCACACTAATTCATCCCAAAGGTGTTCTATGGGGTTGAGGTCAGGACTCTGTGCAGTCCAGTCAAGTTCCTCCACACCAAACTCACTCATCCATGACCTTGCTTTGTGCTCTAGTGCGCAGTCATGTTGGAACAGGAAGGGGTAATCCCCAATCTGTTCCCACAAAGTTGGGAGCATGAAATTGTCCAAAATGTATTGGTATGCTGAAGCATTAAGAGTTCCTCAGCCCCCAGCCCTGAAGTCAGTGATTTGGAGAGGTGTCACAAAACTTTTGGCAACATATATATATATATATATATATATATATATATATATATATATATATATATATATATATTTATATATATATATATATATATATAATCTGTATATACCCTGTATCTTATCTATCTATCTATCTCTTTTCAATTGTCACTGCAGTTAGCTTTCTGGTGCAATGACAATATTTCAACAGGAGAGGGCAGTGTGGTTCTAGTTACAAAGTTACGAACAAAAGAATTTACTAGATACACTGAACAGTGACTTGAGTGTATGAAAAATAACGATGTGTGACCAAGAAATATTTTATCTATTTTATTTAAATATTTGTACTGTATTTTATAAGTATATATTTCGAGTCCACAAACAAAATTCTGTAACTTGAGCCCACATTTTTAACTGTTGTAAAAATCTCATGTTCAAGGTTCAAGGTTCAAGGTTCTTTATTGTCAATACCACCATATGTGCAGACACAGAGGAATCGAAATACCGTTTCTCTTCTCTCGTCAGTATTAACATTGTAATTACAGTCAGTGCAACAAAAAACAGATTTTGTGACGGTAGATTTTGCGACGCTGCCAAAACGAGGCCCAACCCTGACACTAACTGTATATATTTGTTTATCTAGTCCATTAATCTGATAAAGATATTAAGAAGTCAGTATTAACATTGTAATTACAGTCAGTGCAACAAAAAAGAGTTTGTGACGGTATCAGCAGTATACTTATAATAAATAGATATAAATAAACCAATGAAAAATAAGTTGAACAACTGAATGGATATATATCTGAGTAAGTGTAAACAGTGAATTCTATTAAATATACAAATATACAAATATATTCTAAGGTGCAAATAATATGAAGACAGATGTAAACATGAACATGAAGATAAATGTAAACATTCAAAAAGCAGTATAATTAGTGCAATAAGACTGTAAGGTATAAAGTGCAAAACAGTGTGTCGGATTGAAAAAGTTTGTGCATGTATGCTGAAACATGTAATGTTTGAACAAGTGTTTGTAAACAGAATCTATCTATCTATCTATCTATCTATCTATCTATCTATCTATCTATCTATCTATCTATCTATCTATCTATCTATCTATCTATCTATCTATCTATCTATCTATCTATTCAATTGCTGCACATTTAGCTGCCATAGCTAAATCACAATCAGGAGAGGGCAGTGTGGGTCTAGTTGCAAAGAGAAGACTTCACTAGATCAGTGACTTGAGTATTTGAAAAATGACTATGGAAAGCGAGATTACGTAGGTTCTGAGGTGCCAGTATTAATATTATTATTTTTTTAAACAGTGTGTGACTAAGAAATAATATATCTAGGTTAAAAGTATATATTTCGGGACCACAAAGAAAATCTTGGCCACAAATTCTGTAACTTGAGCCCACATTGAAAAATGTTTTGGAATCTCGTGCCAAATATGTGACCTCTAGTAAACTATTTGGTTAATGGGTGAAAAATTCTCTTCACTTCACTTCACTTCACTTCACTTATGCATAAAGTGTAATATTATGAATCGTCTTAATGCTTGCAATTGTTGAAATATTTCATGGTCACAAAATAAATCTGAGGAAACTTCACTTGTGGTATGACTGTAAGTAACTGATAGTTACAAGAACCTTATCTAGTGGCTTCAGTATATTAATTTGTGGTGATTAAAATAATAACCACAATGTCATCCCAGCAGCTTCCTAAAAAGTGTTTGGAGGAATATAAAGGTATTAAAGGGAAGTGATTCATTCTTCTATTAGTGGTTGGACTGATAAAAACCCACAATGACTGCTGAAATGAAGTCAACACCAAATTCATGCACTGATCTGAATGAGTGTTATACCCCTATTACACACACACACACACACACACACACACATTTATGCAATTGAGCAATCATCATTATTCTCTAACTGCCCGGGCCAAAAACCTGCCATGCAAGTGGAGACCTGCAAGCTATTTATGTTCCACAAAGAGACTAAACCCTTAATTACAGATTATACTTTCGTACGATTCTGAGAATAATTCCCATGGTCCATTTTTATTAAACTGACTCATACGCTGCCAAACGAGGCCCAACCCTGACACTAACTGTATATATTTGTTTATCTAGTCCATTAATCTGATAAAGATATTAAGAAGATCTCAACAGACAAATAATCTGAAAATGGTCTGTGACAAATTGTGCTAAAATCAACAGAATTATGTTAAATACTGTACATTTTTGTTATATACTTCAACTTTTTACAGTCATCTCTGTGTATTGAATTGAAAGTGTTGCACAAGAAAAATCGCCTTCTGTTTAAGGTCATCAGAAATGCTAATAATGGTAGAAATGGTAATAACGCTTCACTCACAACATTTTAACCTAAAGGGAAAGTACAAGACTGCTACATCATACCATCATAGCATGTGTCACTGACCACCAGAACCTCATCCATTTTTAAAACCCAACATGTCTGAATTTTACTTGTGCTGTTCAACACATACTGTTACTTCTAGAACTTTCTAGGCCATAGAGCAGGCTCTGAATGGCAAATGAAAAGGGTCCTTCTAAACTAACCTCATTTCTTTGTGCTTTTTTCTTGTTTTAGTACATTATTTAGTTATTATATAAAAGTACGATAGGATTTGCTTGAATTAATATGTGATTGCTACTTGTAGGAAAGAAAATGTTTATTATCATGTGCATGCTCAGCCAAGGGAAACTGTACGTCATGACCCCTTTTGACCCCAGATATAAAGCTAAAGCAGTGTATACCTACAGGGCTGAGGTTTTATTTGTTTTGTTTTTGTTCAAAGTGCTAATCTGACACCCTAACCCTGACTATTACATACTTGCCCAGTTTATTTCACTGAAGCTGGCAAAGTATTTCCCTGTGATCTCATATCTTCTGTTACCCCACATGTAAAGTAGCTACTACTGAAAGAGGAAATGGAGCTGAAGTGAAAAAGGATATCAAGCTGTGTGGTTTGCACATAAGAAAATCACCTGAGTTAAATTTACTCTTCACAAAGTTCATAGAAAGCACGTGGTGTGATTGGACTGTACAGCCAACTGAAGAGCAGTGTATGTGTGTGTGTGTGTGTATGTGTGGTTGTGGTATGACAGTTTATAAAGCAGAAGACTTCCTCCTGCTTCGAATATTAAAAAAAAAACTCTTGAACACTGATTGAGCAATGGTTTTTTTTATGTAATCTTAAAACAGTACAGGATCATTCTAACTTTCAGAAGTGATTTGTAGTCTGTCAGTGACCATGTAGGAAGGGAATAATAAGTGCTTGTTCAGCCCTTTTTATCAGTACACTAGCAATCTATTCTACAAAATGGAAATCGATTATCCGAAATGTTTTATCAGTATAAATAAATCAACTATTTTACTGTCACAGTTCTGAAACAAAATGAGTCAGGACTCTGTTAGCTTTCATTGTTAGATGTGTGTTTTCCCTTTCTTACGTAAGGATTTCTTATGTAAGGATTACCTTACATAGAAATTTAGTAGTTGAAGATAACACCTTCAGATTTTAGGTTATTATGACCAAGCACTTGTGGCATCTCAGAGAGCAGAAATGAGTTTAATATCAACATTTACTTTGAAGATTTATGTGAAAAAAAACATTTTTTTTAACATTTCTGTGAATACATTGCCACCAGTAGGTTAGGGAAAAACAGAAATACTTCTGAAAAGCCCCAAGTATCTACTTTCATATGCATCATTAACCAGCACTGTTTTGTCACATGACAAATATATTCAATGCTGAACATAGACACAACAAAACAGTTGCAAAGTCCATTTTTGTGGTCTCTGGTAGAAAGCGTTAAGTACGTCAGGAAATGGTAGATCTGTTATATGTGGTTTGATGACTACCAATGATGAGTTGCTGCAGGTCTTCCTTCTACCCTGAGAGATGGTGGAATCAGAGGGAGGGTGTTTTTAGTGGGGGATGCTGGGGTTTTATACCTAATAGGGTAAAGTAATGGAGGCTGAAAAAAGGAAATGAAAAGAATAGACAGTCTCAACCAGAGGAGGATGAGTAAGCATTCTTGGCACCTGAGTCTCATGCAAATAATGCGTCAATTAATGCCTCACATATATCTCATTTTGTATGTAAATAATCATTGTAATGTTATGACCCTTTCAATAAGAGGGAATGTAACACATTTATAATTCCAATTCACAATATAATTGTGTCTAGCCATTTACTTTGCACCAATTCTATTCTAATAAATTCTGCAATGGAATCACACCTTAGTCTCAGCCTGCTTTTGTTCCCTGTTCAATCAGCTGTATTTATACAGTGGTTTTAAGACACAAAACAGCTTTACAGAAATCTGGATGTGGGTTTAGAAGCCCAATGAGCAATCAGAGCAAAAGTTGCAAGAAGAAACATCTTTAGATAACATAAAGAAGAAATCTTGAGTGGAACCAGACTAAAAAGTGGACCCATACTCCTCTGGATGGCACTGGATAGTGAGATTATAAGTCCTTTCTCTCCTAAAACAGTGTAATTAAAGTCGAACATTACTAAATTTGTTAAAAGTGTGTTCAGTATAAACATGCTGTAGCACCAGGGTCCTGTAGGGACGTTGTTTCATTTCACAATGTACTGCATCAGCTATATATGGTTGAAATAACATTTCTTGACTTGGCTTTTTATGATCATATGGCATGTATACAGTGAGTGATGAGATTATTGCCAAGAACTACTGGGACAATTCCCTGCCAGACAACCAGAGGGGGTTCTGACAGGGGTATTGCTACAGCTTGTTTAATGTCAAGTGGTTGCGTCAACATGTGTTGTCATCTGTTTCCCATTATTCCTAACGTGTTGCTCTATTATACCTGCCTTTTTGTATCTTTGTGAAGTCATTGTTCCTCGTCTTTTTTGGTTTTTAGGCTCTTTATTATGTTCCTCCATGTTTCAGTGACGCCTTCATGTCTTCAGGTGTTTGTGTTTTGTTTATTTTGTGTCAAGTCCAAGTTACACTGTGTTGTTAAGTGTTGTTTTAAGTTTAATAAAGTAATAAAGTTTTATCATGCACTTGGGTCTGACTGGCGGCATCTTTCCAAAATCTTGACAATTATCCACTGAAGTAAGTGTGAAGTAAGAAAATTATATTTAGGAAGTAAAGATTTTATGGGTGTCTATGTGGGACTATCCATACCAGGAAATCGTTAGCCCTAAGAACAGAAATATCCAAGTACAAGTCAGTCTCCCTACGGGATTTACAAATCATTCAAACGTCACAATATTCTGAGGAGCTTGCAATTTTCCTAAATTACCAGAGACTTTCTGCATATTTGGGCCATCAACATAACGTGCACTGAGCCAAAGCACTTTCCGATTCACGTGATTTAGCATGAGTACAGCTGCCGTAGAAAGCAATTATATGTGTCTTCACTGACAGGAGTTAAAATAAAGCTGCAGCATAATTGAGCATTGATTAGATTCGATTTTCAACCACAGACTCTCTAGAGATTTATAGCGCTCACCGTGCACTACATAAATCTAGGGAGAAAGTTAGCATTTCCTGTGTAAGGTGTTAGCATTCCCTTGACCTAATTACATTTAGATGTGAACTGAAACCAAACCTTTCTATGGCAAACACATTTAGGTTCATATAAAACACCTAGTCTAAAGACATTACATGTTGCTATATATTGGAGTTAGAGTATCTTTTTTTCACTAATAGATAGCTAAGAGAGAGATTTATTTATATAGAGGCAGCTTTTATTTACTACTGATTTTCAGTAGTTCAGACCTTTGGTGGAATTGCCTTTTAATTGTTTAATGAATCAAATGCTTGGGGTAGCCTTTCGCAAGCTTCTGACAATACTTTTCTTCCTTATTCCCATAAACAGATCTAGTGAATACATTGCAGTCTTTAAGCCATTTAACTTTAGCGGTATGTTTAAGATGGCTGTCCTGATCGTTTGCTGATGTCTTCAGGTGTTGCCTTGGAATTTTTATATCTTCCGTATTTCTTATAATGCCATCTATTTTCTGAAGTGTCTGGTGCCATATGTTTTCTGATGTTCAGGTAGAACACGCCTCACAACATGATGCTGCCACCTCCATGCCTCACAGTTGGGGTGGGGTTCTTAGAATTAAAAGCCTCCATACATAATGATGATGATCATTATGGACAAGCAGTTCAATTTATGTTTTTCTTTCTGACTACAGAACCTGAATAAAAAGAGGCTAGTGATTACCTGCAAACATCAGTCTGGATTTTTATTTCAGGCCATGGTGATGTAATACACTTTCAATGTTTTGATTGCTCCTTTTCCTTCACCACATCCTTTGTTGTGGTCTTGGGGTTCAGTTAAACCTTATGGACCAAAGTTCATTCAGTCATACGAGTTCATTTGTCTCCAGTGCAGTGTGTATGTGGCTCGAAGATTTTCAATCCTTGGAGTTCATTTGCAGTGTCTATGTGGTGTTTTTAGATTGTGAATATATATATATACAAAATATGTACAGTTTCCTGTACCTTTCAGTTTCCTGTACAGTTTCACCAGAACATGCATTGAGAGAAGAAAGTGGCAAAGTGCAGTTTTGATGCTGTAACTCACTAGGTTTTGAAATGCTGCTTTGGCACGTGGGTTCTTTGCTTTCCCGGAAGCGTGTTTGTGCATGGTGGAAGTGCTTGCAGGCAGGATTTGTATGCATCAGCTGAGGTGTGATGCTAGACTGAACAAAAACACACCAAAATAACACCAAGCTACAGGTGTTTGTCTGCTGCCTGTGTAAAAAACTCTTCTTCTAGCTCAAGCTTCACAGTGAGTCTGCAGTCCTGCACATATTTATTTTCTATGGCTCGTGAATCATTTTACTTTATTTTTTCGATTTATTTCTCTATTTTATTCATTTTTTAAATATTTACATATGTGTGTTTTTCTTCTTATCCTATTCTTTATTGTCTGTAGCGTTGTTGTCTCTGTGTACTGGAAGCTTGTGACACTAAAACAAATTCCTTGTAGGCTCAAACATACTTGGCAATAAAGCTTTTTCTGACTTCTGGACATTATGAACAACATTTAATGTAAATACTGTATAAACTCCTAACTCCATTATGTGACTAAAATTTTCAAACCAATTCAGTTTTTTGAGGACAGCAAAGTAAATATCATTATTTTATTTTGTACTATACAAGGAGTAACAATTATTAAATTAGAACATACATAAATATTGAATATATATTGAAACAATAATATTATATTATATAATAAATAAATAAATATTGAAACAATCAATTTCCTGCAGTTACTTTTGTTTTTACACTAAAAAAAAAAACAGATCTGTGCTACACTGAGGCAGAAAATCTGACTTATGTAACTTCAACCTAGTAATGTGTAAATATCCTTAGTCTTTAGATCTGGGCTATCAGATTGGAAATGTTAATGGTGATTTCTTTATACATACAAATTCAAAGTTCCACAAGGCTCTGTTCTAGGCCCGCTGCTTTTTCTCCTTATACATTACATCTGGGTAGAATTATTTATAAACATGGTATTAGCTACAGCTGCTCTGCTGATGACCAGATGTATATTTCAGCAACTGGTAAAATAAACCACATCAACATAGAGAATGCATTAGAGCCCGTTTACGATCTGAAACAATGAAAGAAATGTTCATGACAGCTAGCAAGAACCCACATTCATTACAGGATCCCTGACAGAAAGCTGAATAACCATGAAGAGAATTGCACTAGAATCTCAAGTACAGCTGTGCAGTTATTCGAGGACAAGCAGCTTTTACTAACGTGGAACAATCCGCAAGACCATTTAATTATATATATTCATTTGTAGGGGAAATCTTTTCAATCTGTTTACACAGGAAGCACTGGAAATGAAAGAAACACACATTATATAAGTGTTTCATTGTAAATGTAATAAAAAATAAAATCTCCATATCTCATTATCTCTTATTGGTTAATCAGTGACACAGGATATCCACCAATGATTTAACCTCAGTTTTAGTTGAGAACAAAAAGAATCAGTGACTTGCTTTCTGAAGCCTTAGGTCTGAATAGTGTAATAGTTTGGTGTGTGTTAGGAGGGGTCAATAAATCTCAGACTCTATAAAAACAATTAATAGTTTTCTCCTTTTTATCTTGAATTTGTCTTGATTTCTTTCTTTTGTTTGTCATGTACATAGCTCTATACAGTATACAACTTGCAGTGAAATGAAAACCCAGCTTAGACTGTGAGTATAAATTAATGTGTATGCTAAAATTATTTATTTATTATAAAAAGAATGAGTAGAAATAATAAGAAATAAGAAAACATGTTATATGTAATAGCTTGAGGTAAAATTATGTTAAATGTAATTATGGTTCAGAATGCATTTATTAACAAGCACAGGGCTTTATGTTTGTTATTACTATGGAATATACTATATAATAGCATATAACTTGGTTTCATTGATTTGAGTTCAATGAACTTCTGAGACAGGTCTATGATACTCTCAGGCCAAGGGTTAGGGTTAGGGTTAGAAATATGTTTTGATGCAGATTTGTAAAAGTGGTCAGATCTGGACAAATGAACAAACAAACAAATAAATAAATACTAGATTGTCTCTATTGTGGCCTCATTATTTGGCCTTAATGTGAAGCAGTGTATTCCAACAGGCATGATCTGTCATATGGACTGCTCTTTGTCCATTTTATATCAAGTTGACTTTTAAATATTTAACAGAATACGTCATCTCAGCTCCCATGTCTCCAGCCTTTTTTGTGCTGATTTTAAATGCAAACTTCCCTCAACACTGTGCATGCTGCCTTGTGCACGATGCTCAAATTGCATGCCAGTCTCAAACCAAAATGGGGGCAAACTCTTTTGTAGATCAGTTTGCATACCAACGCTTCCTTGGTGGCTACTGTTTAGTAAGCAGTTTTTCTTCCCACTGTCAGCTGAGATATATCTACATCTGGATTTCTGTAAATCTGTTTTGTTGCATTGCTAGAAGTGCTAGGCAGATTGAGCACTTAATAAAAACATAAACATAACCCAGGCAAACAATGATGCAATGCATTATCCAGTGCCAAGGGCTAAAAGCCCATGGTTTCTCCAAAGAAATTACAACTTTAGAACCAGTTTTAGGATTCAGAATTTATATTCCTGCTCCATTTGGTTAGAGGGAAAAAGTGAGAGAGAAAGATAGATAGATAGCAAGAAGCCTTTATTATCACCACACATACATTACAGCACAGTGGAATACTTTTCTTCACATATCCCAGCTGGAGAAAGTTGGGGTTGGAGCGTAGGGGCTGCTATGATACAGCAACCCCAGAGCAGGGAGAGTTAAGGGCCTTGCTCAATTGCCCAACAGTGGAGATTGGTGGTGGTGGGGCTTGAACTCAGATTCTACGAGCAACAACCCAGAGCCTTAACCAGAGATAGAAAGAGATAGAAAAGTGACAGAGAGAAGGAGAAATAGAGAGAGAGAGAGAGAGAGAGAGAGAGAGAGATAGAGAGATGTACTAAAAGTGTGTGTGTATGCATGTGCACGTGTGTGTGTGGGTGTGTGTGTATGTGTGTGTGTGAAAAAGAGGTGCTAAAAGTTTGTGTGTGTGTGAGAGTGAGAATGAGTGTGAGACAGAGAATCTAGGCGTATAAGTGAAAACCAACAAGAAGTGTGCAAAAATGTGGAATCAACTGCAGTTAAAACGTATAATAATAATAGCAACAGAAGCAACATAGGTTCAGCGACTAAGGCTAACATTACTACTACTACCACCACTTTCACTACTGCTACCATCACTACTACTGCTACTATTACTACCACTGCTTTCATTCCCATTTCCATTACCATTACCTCTACCACTATTAATACATATAGAAATAATAAAACGTTGGGCTGTAGTCATCTCCCATTTCTCCAGAATCAACTCGTTCTTTTCTGTTGTCTATATCTCCTGATTATTTCTACAGCCATGATCATTCCCTCTCATAATCACGACACACACAGCAGTTTCCACAAGTCACCAGTGAGCATGCTTCTGCTCGGCATTCTATTTCACAACGTTTTCGTTACAAATGATAATATCAGCCATAACCTTAATGAGAAGCGGGATCTTAGTAATATTCACACGTCATTCATGAACAGACGAAATATGAATGAATTGCTTTCATCGTGGTGGATAACCTTTACAGAAGCTGGAAAGTTCCAGACTAAAGGCATTAACGATTATCCAGGCCCAGTAAACATAATACTATTCTGTCTTAACATGTGGTCTCAGCTCTCATTACCACATGTTCCTTCAACTTGAACTGTTGATGAGCCACCAGCTTGATTACTCATATCTTTTTCCACTGACTTTCACCAATTTCCGTTAAAAAAACTGCGTGGAACCAAAAAAACCCCAAAAACAAACCAGCATTAACATCTCACTCTGTTAGTGTGCTTTAGGGCATTAAACTGTTCATTTTGCTGCTGTATTTGTGCTGATGATGGAAAATTTGGTAACAGTCCAATAAATAATAAATGATTTTAAAAATGAAGGAAACTGCATTAACCTAGAGCTGATACATTTATATAAACAATCAAAACCAAAAGTTTTATGTCTGTGGCATTTATTTTTAGATCTCAGGTCAAACTAAACAAATAAAACACACACACACACACACAACATTATCTCACCCACTCATCAACCCCCCTACTCACCCCGCTCCACACACACACACACACACACACACACATACATATATAATAATAGTTACATGTAATAATCACACATACTAATGTACAAATATACAATATTACACATGTGGCATGTTATAAGTCCAATATCTTACACTTATTTCTTGTGGTTTGTGAATAAACTGTGTAACAAGATACAAACAGTGGCTGCATTCTGTTTTCATTTGTTTCCGTGCTAAAGAGAGAGAAGAAGCGCCCAAACCACAGTGATGTAAAAAGGGGTCTATCTAAGACCCTGACTACTACTAAGTAACTGAAAGTAGAACAGCTGATGCTACTCAATTTTTCCATAGCTCATGTAATCACACTGGTACACATGTATAAAGCGGTGGGAGCTGATGTAGAACACTGTAACGTCATGCTGTGGGTCATTTCCATTGGCGTGTCTTTTACAGCCCGCTGAAATTACGTTTACAAACAGCACTCCCACTTTATTATGTGCTCATGAGTTATGAAATGATCCGGTCAGCAAATCACTGTGTAGCAGCACAGTGCAATGATATGCAGATACAGGCCAGTTGTAAGGGAGAGTATCTTGTTTGTCCGCTAACATCGGCTTACAGCAAACCTCATGAAGATACTCTCAGTGGTTTAGACTGTCTGAGTAATTTAGAAACATGCTGAGTTAACAACGACAAAGAACGCCCAACAAGCCGCAGTCCAAGCCTACTATAAGTACACTTCAATAGCTTAACATTATTATTATTATTATTATTATTATTATTATTATTATTATTATTATTATTGTTAGACTGCATGATTTCTTTGATTATAACGAGATATGATGATACAAAAAAGCTTACATTTTACAAGAGCTATATGTACAATGTATATCCCTACTAGGGCAAAAACAGTCCTAATGTAAATCACATACTGCATTAAATAAACAAGCCAGAATTAAGATCCTAAATATCAGTAGGAAAACTGAAAGATCTTCTCAGAGAAGAAAATAAATGGTCAACAACTCCATGGTTGTCAATATGGGTTCTAAGGGACATCACAGACCACTGTTGTGGGTTTTTTTTAATCACACAGTGGTGGAGATTACTATCAGCTAGCGTACAAGTTGTTACGGTTACTATTTTAAGCCAGATTGGCTGGTCACTTGAAATGAATGTCAAGAAGTTAATCTAAACCTCTGTTGTTAAAAACGTATGAATTATGTTGTCTATATATTGATATTGAATGGGGGAGGAGTCGAGGGAAGTGACAGGTGAGGATCACACACCTGCAGTGATAGAGGTATAAAAACAAAAAAAAGGCTAGGGTGTGATTTTAACGCCTACCTCCGGCATCGTCTTTCCGTGAACCTTTCCAACACGCTACAGATACGTGTTTCGTTTCATTTTATATAAGATAGTGCTGAAAGTGCAGAAAGTCATGTGAACAGCATGACTGAAAGTCACTGAAAAACATGACTGAAAGTGCTGATCACATGAAACATATAAAGGTATGAATACTGTACATTCAAACGAAGGTACATATTTGCACCATTGGTCTTAAACATGAGACATTAAACCGATGTGATCATAAGTGGGATCTTTGGGAAGTCTTTTACTCTAAAAAGATTCCCAATTGTACATGCATGGATGTTGTGCCCTGAGAACACTTTACACTAACTATAGCTCCTGGTTTGCGTATCACAGTGCTCACACCGCTGTTTATTTCCCTCCACCTTTAACATAGATCAATAAAATTCTAAGGATCTCCTGAATTATCCCCCAGATTATTAAGTTTTTAGCTAATTCGGATGGACGCGTACTCTGATTGCTGGTCTCTTGCTTGATGCCAGACTGCAGGAGGTCCTCGGGATGTGGGATGTTGAAGAGTGGCATAAACGATCTGCTCTGATCTGGCACTATCCCTGTTTCCGTTTCTCATATCTGGTGTACATTTCTGATTGTTTCCTGTACACAAAGCGTCTGGCTCTGAATGCAGATCATTTGAAGTTGCATCATAGATGTTGCTTTGCTCTTCTGGAATTTCCTGGGACTTCCCAGGTGTGGTGGCGCTTACTGGTTTCGGGCCGTTCTAGAGAGGACAGAAATAGATGTTTTTAATGTTGTATAAAGAATAAGGAAGGAATTAGAACGAATGTGTGCTTATGAGGCTTACTTTGTTTCTGTGGCTTTTTCTTGAATCTAAAGAGAAAAAGTGCAATGATTTATTGACATATTAATGCAGAAAGGTTGGTTTTAGAATACAGCTCATAATTACAACACTCACATCGATTTATGCACAGGAAAGAGATCAACATCACAATCACAACCAGGCCGAGGATTCCTAAGCAAATGAAGACATACAGAAGCTGCCTGACATCCGTCTCCTTCTCCCCTGTGACGTTGGTGTTATTTACATTGGTGTTGTTGCTGGGATCTTTGAAAGACAGATAAACATTGCTATTTTCAGTTTATATTATATTGTAACCAATTTCTCTTCCATTAATTATAATTCTCGATATTTCAGAGATTCTATTCCTTACCTGAAACAGTGAGGTTGATGTTGTGGCTTTCTGATGAAAAGCCTGTTGTAGAAACTTTACATCGATAAATGGCATTATCATCTGGTAAAATGTTCTTGAAGCTCAAATATGAGATAATCTCCTTCAAGCCTGTTTGTTCCTCTATAATTGTTACTTGATTTGTTTTATTGATGTGTAGAAAATTGTTTCTGTCATCAATTTTCATCCATTCGACAACAGGAATCTCATTACAATATGTCACAGGGCAAGAGATGTTAAACTGGTGTTCTCTGAAGGGCGTGTAAACAGTGTTCTTCCGAACTTTGATTTCAGGGACACATGAAACACCAGGATCTACAGGAAACAGACAGGATTCAACTTAATATTAAAACACTGACAATTATGAGTATGAAAATACGGAACATAACTGCCATATATGAATACAGTTGATACATCATGATCTCTGAACATTTGTCACATAAAACAACTTGTGTCACTAGTATATTTCAGGGTAATATGTTTTATTTCTAGGCCAATTTATTCTCAAGACCACCACATCATTTTGCAATAAATAGCACCGCATGTTGAACGAAACTAAACGTTTACAGTTTTTTTTTTTTTCCATACTTGATTTTTTGCGAGCGGGGTAAAAAGACAAAACTGAAAGTCGTAAAGTCACGTCTCATGTGTATAGCTGTTATTATCTGAGGTTTTAACTGCAAAGAGTGTTGCAATCCTCCGTCTGTACAAATCACGCTCAGTGGTGTGAAATGTAATCTACCCAACCCACCTGCAGCCTTGCTAGATTTTCAATAATGGACTTTCCAGAATTAGTCTAATGTAAGATTTTTAAAAAGCTATACGTCCTCAATAAAAATACATAAGTCTTACTGTTAGGGCTAGTTGATTATGTTACGCGTATATATAAGCATACGGCTACACCAGATCTGAATACGCCTTCATTCAGAGAACTTGGTTGTATAAAATGAACCATCCACAACTTAGACGCCATGAGACTCTACACCTGGTGTGCATTAAAAATTCTACAACATTCAAACATTTATGAACAAATGCAAGCGAATTCAAATACAGTCACTACTCAGTCAATCAGCCAACAGGCCAATAGCTTGAAAAGTTAACAGATCAATATAGAGATAATAATAATAATAATAATAATAATAATAATAATAATAATAATAATAATAATAATAATAATAATTATTATTATTATTATTATTATTATTATTATTATTATCATTTAGTTTAATTATGCAGTTTAAATATATAAAAATAAATGTTTGTTATTCTACGTTTCATTTTGTTAGCTACGTTTTAATGGCCTACTTGGAATTAACAGGAAGGCTGGGCCTCTGCTTCGTCTCTATTCGCTTTCATGCTCGGAAAGTACATCCTGATCTCCTTTGCCAAACATTTGTCTCACAAATCAAACTGTATTGCTCAATATAGGAAAAAACCATTTAATATTTTGGGGGGTGATTTTTTTGTTTGTTTGTTTGTTTCTAGGCCACGCTGAAAAAAATTACCAAAGCACTAAGTGTCACGATTTAGTGTTAAGCTACCAAGTGAGTGAAGCAAATAGACAAAGCGCAAAGTTAGACATTGTATAAGCTTCTTTTTAAAAATGGTTTGGAACGGATGACTGTGAGCAAAAAAAAAAAACCAAACAAACGTAAAAGATCTACGAGAGGATTTTAGACAGTGTGAATGAATAATCTGTATAAACGAATGACAACAACAACTGCCTTAAAGACAACAACGGCTAAACAAAAACAAGTTGACTTACCTTGCGTATCTGCAGGTACAATGTGAATGAAGACTACAAGTATGCTGATTCCTACAGAGATCAAAAACTGAACTGGTCCAGCCATGGATAATGGAGGAAAGACTGTAATCTAAAAAAAATTATGTTGATCGTGAAGACAGGCTCATTTTCAGTGCTTTAGTCTGGAGTCAGTAAGTGAACATGAAGGACTACCTACACGTTCTCCTGCTTTCACTCTGTGCCTCCCTCTGAGTCTCACACATGAACACACTCACGCGTGGTTTCCATTTCCTTGAACTTCAACACATTCACCTTCAGTTCCGTCTGACATCCTACACATTACTTAGTCAAGCGTCATTTCATTTTTTTTTTAAGCCCAAATTGTTCCTTGTTGCTAAATTCACTCCTCTGTGTGCTAAGGCTGTTTTCCATCCAGTGGGAAAGAAATGATATATACTTCAATGTAATACAAAGCTACAGAGTAGTGTGCATTGCTCATTTTTGCATAATAAGTGTTTATCCTATATGACTGGTCTTAAAAAACACAGCATGACACACATTAAACCACACTCTTCTGAAGAAGCTCTGCTGCTCTGCCAGCTTTCCTAACCACATCCAGTCAAAGGCGGGATATGTGGCTTCAAAGTGTTGGTGAAAGTCTACTATAAATGATCATTTATAATCAAGACAGGTGGAAGTTGTCCTGAGGTTAACCATAGTGTTATAAATGAGGTGGTGTGGATAACACCTTATCTATCGATCAATTTGGAAAGGTGTTCAGGCCAAACTGAAATAAAAACAAAAGGATCAGAGAGAGCTGAAAATGACAACTAAACAGTGAAAGAACATCTAAGCATGCCATGAGCAAAAACGTCCAGTAATGCAGCTCAGCTACTGCAGCACATCGACAACAATAGACTTAAACTTGATTTTGTTTCATGGCACCGTTCATGTCATTAATATGAAACAACTAAATTTCACATTTCCATTACAGTTGGGTGTAAGTGGATATAAATAATACACTTCTGTATTCTACAATCTGTATATATAATTTCAGAAATGCTAAGCTAAGCTAAGATCTGAATCTGTTCAATTGAGGGTCATAAAAGGTCACTGAAACATACATTACCTAAAAGCGCAGTAACTCTTTCGAAATGTTTTACAAATTTGGATTTTCACGATCACATATAAAGTTCTCATGTAAATGCTCCTGCAGATGATTTACAAATTGAGAGTCCGGTTTGATAAATGAGACCCAATATACTGTACAGCCCCCTCCGGAAGTATTGGAACAGCAATTCTTTTGGTTTTGCTATAAACTGAAGACATTTGGTTTGAGATCAAAAGATGAATGCAAGGCAAAATTCCATTCCAAACAGATCTGACCCCTGAATCTGCTCAAGCTCTGACCGGCTATATCCTGATTCTCGTCCAGATCTTCTCAAGGACGCCGGACCAGTTGACGATTCAGAGGTAATCTCAGTAAATGAATTGGTTATTTAATCTGGAGAGTACATGCATACAGCTGAGCCTGTGTTTATTCAACAGGCTGGAAAACATGACAACAGCTCTTCTGTCGAACCTGATGACCACACCCGCAGGGAACTCTCTGCCATTTGCGCTAGATCTCATCAGGAATGTTACTGCATCCTTGGTACAATCGTGCAAGTGCAAACCAGGAAGATAAGATGCTTGTCACAAACACAACACAACAAAGCCATTGATAGTGGGTGCTAGTTTAATTCCCATAATGAACATTCATTACTGCATTCATTTATTCACAAGAACACTGAAGGAATTAATATTATCAAGGCTAACACGTGAAATAATATAATACACCTGTATGGACTGATGTTCACTCATTCCATCATTAAATCTAATAATAAAACACTGGGTGTTGTGATGGGATAGGAAAATAATGCATCTAATACTGAGAATGTTCACTCCTGATACCTTTTATAACAGGTTATAGCAGCTATAATCACTCATTCCCTCACCAGAACCTCTTCCCTGCCTGGATGTATCAGCTATACCCATGCTTGGCCAGTGGCTCTAATCGATTAGCTCTTTTCACAGCTTCAAAATGGCATGCTTTTCTCCCCGAGACAGCTCTCTGGTCTTCATGTTGGTTTGTCCTTTTTAACAACAGTATCCACAGGTGAAACCCAGGGCTCAAACCAAGAGTAGACCATTCAGAGCTATTAACTGATTAAACACTAAATCTAACACCTGGGCTAAAAGAAACACCTGTCAGTCAAATGTTCCAATATTTTTAGATCAGGAAATGAAAGCTTAAAGTCTGATCAAAATCTTGTTGAGATGCACATTCTACTTCTAAGATATTACAGTGATCCTGACAACGGCAGGAAGGAATTTGTATTAAAACTATCATGAATTCAGAAATCATGCTGATACTTAAAAATTGCTCAAAAACACCTTGCTCTTGACTATATAGTGCACAGTTATAGAAGGGAGGTGATTTATAATCGCACTCTCTGGTGTCACCCAGATAAGGATAGGTTCCCTGGTACCTCTCAAGGTTTTTTCCTCGTATTGTCTGAGGAAGTTATTTTGTCACCAATGTTGCTTCATGCTTGCTCATTAGGGATAAATATAAATAAAAATTTTATACTATATACTATATTTCTGTAAAACTGCTTTGTGACAATGCCCATGGTTAAAAGCACTGATCAAATAAAATTAAAGTGAATTTAATTTTTTAATATCAAACCCAAATGTCTTCAGTGTATAGAGAAAAAAAATTAGCTTGCTGTTCCAATACTCCCTTAGGGAGAGTATGTTCCAAATTTACTAAGTAAGTAATAGCAGGCGGAGCAAGTAATTCAACACCTGTTATATACTTTATCGTACCCTCTCTCTGTCCTGACAGGTTGTTTAAACTAGGACAATAAATCTGTCCACAAGCTCTCATGATTAAATGGCATTAGAATGTGGAGTGGATAATACTTGAAGATGATGTTGATGATGATGATAAGTTTTCTGCCAACTGTGTGATTGCTAATATGCGAGTTGCTGTGAATACTTTAGAAACCTCATTTACATAATGAGCCTAATTCTGTAGATGCCCTGAAACCATGTTCGGCTTCCGTAGTCTGTGTCTGCCCCCTGGTGGCATTACCAGTATATACAGGTTCACTGCTCAAAAGGGCACATACACTATATTGCCAAAAATATTCGCTCACCTGCCTTGACTCGCATATGAACTTAAGTGACATCCCATTCCTAATCCATAGGGTTCAATATGACGTCGGTCCACCCTTTGCAGCTATAACAGCTTCAACTCTTCTGGGAAGGCTGTCCACAAGGTTTAGGAGTGTGTTTATGGGAATTTTTGACCATTCTTCCAGAAGCGCATTTGTGAGGTCACACACTGATGTTGGACGAGAAGGCCTGGCTCTCAGTCTCCGCTCTAATTCATCCCAAAGGTGTTCTATCGGGTTGAGGTCAGGTCTCTGTGCAGGCCAGTCAAGTTCATCCACACCAGACTCTGTCATCCATGTCTTTATGGACCTTGCTTTGTGCACTGGTGCACAGTCATGTTGGAAGAGGAAGGGGCCAGCTCCAAACTGTTCCCACAAAGTTGGGAGCATGGAATTGTCCAAAATGTCTTGGTATGCTGAAGCATTCAGAGTTCCTTTCACTGGAACTAAGGGGCCAAGCCCAGCTCCTGAAAAACAACCCCACACCATAATCCCCCCTCCACCAAACTTTACACTTGGCACAATGCAGTCAGACAAGTACCGTTCTCCTGGCAACCGCCAAACCCAGACTCGTCCATCAGATTGCCAGATGGAGAAGTGCGATTCGTCACTCCAGAGAACGCGTCTCCACTGCTCTAGAGTCCAGTGGCGGCGTGCTTTACACCACTGCATCCGACGCTTTGCATTGCACTTGGTGATGTATGGCTTGGATGCAGCTGCTCGGCCATGGAAACCCATTCCATGAAGCTCTCTGCGCACTGTTCTTGAGCTAATCTGAAGGCCACATGAAGTTTGGAGGTCTGTAGCGATTGACTCTGCAGAAAGTCGGCGACCTCTTCGCACTATGCGCCTCAGCATCCGCTGACCCCGCTCCGTCAGTTTACGTGGCCTACCACTTCGTGGCTGAGTTGCTGTCGTTCCCAAACACTTCCACGTTCTTATAATACAGCTGACAGTTGACTGTGGAATATTTAGGAGCGAGGAAATTTCACGACTGGATTTGTTGCACAGGTGGCATCCTATCACAGTTCCACGCTGGAATTCACTGAGCTCCTGAGAGCGACCCATTCTTTCACAAATGTTTGTAAAAACAGTCTGCATGCCTAGGTGCTTGATTTTATACACCTGTGGCCATGGAAGTGATTGGAACACCTGATTCTGATTATTTGGATGGGTGAGCGAATACTTTTGGCAATATAGTGTATTTTGTGAATGAATGTGACCATTTTATAGGTAAGATAAGTAGCTAAAGTAAGATAATAATAATAATAATAATAATAATAATAATAATAATAATAATAATAATAATAATAATAATAATTGTCAGGATTGTCCTTTATGTTCTTTTGTTAAGTCGCATGTTCCATTGATTACAGTTCACTTGTTCGTTGTTTAGTTGGCCTATCTAAGATGCCCTGTGTTCTCTGTTCTTTGCTTGGTTCTTAAATTCAGTTGATTGATGGGGTCTCTGGACTCTCTGTATGCCTAGACTATTTTGTATGCTAGCAAGTTCTTGGAATTATTTCTGTTTGAGTTGCATGAAGCCTACCACCCTCTCCATTCCAGGGGTGCTGTGTCATAGCTGCCCCAGGCCCCAGGAAGAGATGACAGCTAATGTGACGGAAAAGAAGCTGTTTCAAAGGTTCACACATTCTGTGTCCTGTCTGAATGGAATCTTTAATGAAGATGCTGGCCTTAGTTTGTAGTTGGCTAGCATACACATTATTCCACTGCAGGAGCTCAGTGCATATGATACGCTATTCTAATTCTAGGTTTAGTCAGAACAGAGGGATTCATTGACTTTTAAACAGCTGAAAATGAGCTCTGCAAAATCTGCAAAAAGCTGCTGCAGATGTTCTATCAGACTGATGTGGCGAGTGCCCTCTTCTATGCGGCAGTGTGCTGGGGAGGCAGCATAAAGAAGAAGGACATCTCACATCTGGACAAGCTGGTGAGGAAGGCTGGCTCGATTGTGGGCTCAGAACTGGACAGCCTGACATCAGTGGCAGAGAGGAGGGCGCTGAGCAGGCTCCTGTCCATCATGGACAATCCATTTCATCCACTGTACAGCATCATCTCCAGACAGAGAAGCAGCTTCAGTGACAGGTTGCTGTCACTGCCCTGCTCCACTGACAGAATGAGGAGGCTGTTCCTCCCCCATGCCATGCGACTCTTTAATTCCACACAGGGTGGGAGGAGTCAGTGATGACACTACTCTTACTCTCTGTCCTGGACTGTACAATAAACCACACACTACACACAATACACTCCGGTTTATACAGAACTCTCAGTAAACTGAGATTTGCACGGGACTCATAAACACACAGTTTTTGCACATAAACAGGTTTTGCACATCAACTAGGTCTGTGACCTTAAACACTTGTTTTGCACATTACTTATCTTGTTTTCATCTAATTCTCTATATTTATTCCTTATATCTCTGTATTTAGTATTTTTCTGCTATATTTTGTTAAATTGTGTAATATTTTGTTATTTGATATATTGTTTGTTATATTTTTGTACCCGAAATTTGGGCATTTTAGTATTTTTTGTTATATTCCTTCCTATTTTATCTGTTACCTGTGTTTGTTGATACTGCTGGAAGCTGTGAATTTCCCTTTGGGATGAATAAAGTAAGTATGTAAGTAAGTAAGTATGTATGTATGTATCTATCTATCTATCATCTATCTATCTATCTATCTATCTATCTATCTATCTATCTATCTATCTATCTATCTATCTATCTATCTATCTATCTATCTATCTATCTATCTATCTAAGAGTTAGTGCTACAAGCTAAACAAAAACATTTTTTTCTCCTTTTTTCCACTAAAATATTTCTATTTGTTTTTACTTGAATGCTGTTGATTGCTATATTACATTAAATGTGAATAAATATCTGACATCATTTATGACGGTTTATTTTTACACGACAAAACCCAATATAAACATTGAACTGTTTATCAGATGCATCATGTTTACTTAGAGCCGCAAATCAGTGGCGATGTTGATGCAATAACATGTAATAACAAAATTATTTACATAATTACATGTAATAACAAAAGTATCATAACCCCTTGTGAACACCTCCGTGTCTTCCGTGTTTTCATGTACCTAAAGGGTTTTTCCCCTTCAATCCAAGATGGCAGCCTTCACTGCATGTACGTGTCTTGACTACTCCCCTTATTTTTTATGTATTTGAATCCTTGTGTGCTTTAGCTCTTCATCTTCAATCTATTCTCTTCTGGTAAGGTAGGAGTCTAACTTAGTTGGTTCTAGAGTTGTGTCTTTGCCCCACTTCGATGGCAGTGAAGACCTGCTCAAAATATTTTTGCTCCACTGCCAAACGTATTTTGAGAGTCTGAAAGCTGAGGCAGATGGTGTGACCTCCAGAGACCTGCTCACTGCTATTAGCTGCACTTGTGTCCTTAATGCTCTTCATTATACAACACAATGCCTTTGTATTTGCACACTTCAATGTTGCACCCAATCTGAATATGTCTACGATATAAAATATTTTCAGGTCATTTAGGCTATTCTGCCTACCAGTGTTTAAATCTGGAGACTTTTTACAGTGTGCTAACAGTGAACAGTGCTTCTGCTCAATTTTTAAAAACAAAAACAAACCGTAATATCTCATGTTATAAAACAACTTGGCACAGAACATAAGTATTGTTCACATTTTCCTTAGAAGCCTAATGCAGGAAACCACAGCAACTAGGCAAGATGAGGAGCTTGCACACAAGAGAAAACAAAACACTCCAGGGAACCTTCATGAAGCTCACTGGTGTCTATACAGAACAAACATTAACAGTTAAATGCACTGAATTAAATACCGTAAGCTATAATGACAGTTATAACAGTGACTGGGTTGCTTTTCTTGTGGTTTTATTAAGTTGTGCTTTGATGGCCCAGAGAAATATGATAATATAAATCATCTAAATATTTCCTTAATTATTTCAACTCACGTCTGATTAAGGTGAAATGGATGGAAGTGAGAGAAAGATAAAGGCTGTGGTCCATTTTGGATTTGTTTCTGCCATCGAACTGTTCCCTTTCGATTAGATTAGAAACTAAAAGCTATTTATAGCCCTGACATTATATTTACACTTTAATACACAAGTGACAGTTTCCCTAGCTAACACCACTTTAATATTCTCCTTGTAACAAGACTAAAGTGACATCCAGGCATGTTTTCCCATCACATCAGGGAAATAACAAGAGAGCGAGAGAGAGAGATGTTAGAGAGAGAGAGAGAGAGAGAGACAGAGAGAGAGAGAGAGAGATGTTAGAGATTATTTATAAGTCAAGTTCCTGGTGTATTCAGACAGCCTGGTTCTGCTGTCCACAAGTGCATATTGATTTATTCACTATTTATTTTGCTGGGTCTTTGTGCTAGTTTTTTTTTTTTTTTCTTTGTGTATGTTGATTCAGCTACAGGAGCATTACTGAAATCAGACACTGGTTTTGGAGGTCAGGAGGTCTTGGGTGCATTCGGTGTTCCAGTTCATCCCTAAGGTGCTCAGATAGATAGATACAACTTTATTGTCATCGCAAAGCACAGGTACATATCAACGAAATGCTGTACCAGAAGTGCGAATAGTAGAAATTGTGCAAATGAACAAGTGCAGATAAATATGTACATCAATAACTAAGGCTACGTCAGAGTGTGCATAGAGAAGTATGTGCAAGTTGTATTTACAGCAGATAAAGGGTAAAGTATAATTATAAATTGTGTGTGCATTATGTACATTGTATGTACAACAGTAACAGATAATATACAGTGTTTATACAGATAGTATATAGTATGATAGTATATAGTAAGCATGAGTGTCCTAATGGTGTAGTGTACATTTCAGTAGATTTACGGTAAAGGAAAAAAAACTGTCCCTAAACCTGCTGGTTCTGGTGCGGATGGACCTGTATCTCCTCCGGAAGGAGGTTGAACAGGTTGTGTTTAGTGGGGTTGAGTTAGCCTTCTGCACTGGACACTCGAGTTACTGGACTCTAAGTGTAACATGTACATGTACATGTCGCCCTCTTATGTTTCTCTCACAACTGCGCTGATAGCGCGCGCAGTTGTGAGAAACCGTGTGTTGGGGCGTCAGCACGCATAGCGTGACACAGGAAGCCTTCGTCCTTGTTTCACTGGCAGCTTGTTTCCTCAGCGAGAAGACTTTATAAACAGAAGACATCGCAGCGTTTAGGAGACTGCTCCATTCCTCCAACCCTCGGGCATTATGGATTGTTATGGGGTTCTGAGCGCGATACTGATCACTGTAAGCTTCGCAAGTTTACACCAAGGTAAGTTTTCTTTCCATTTTTAAATCACTGTCTCGTGTTTTAATCCGATGCACCCCGATTTTCAGTTCATGTTCAGGCTTCTGCATTGACATGCCTCAAGAATGTAATAATAAGCATAATAAGATCCACTTGCAGAAAGGCGATCTAGGTAAAATGTTTGAACGTCAGTAGAAGATCTGGTATACAAATACAGCATTTGACAGACGCCATGGACGTCGCTAGGACATTTTACTCAGCCCTCCTAAAATGTCTGCGATTCTTCATAAACTGTACACAAATTCGTGAAAATTTCAAAGTCGGCAAAGTCGGCGGCGGCGGACTTCGGCTCTTCACCGGCTTTCAGCGCATTCTTCCATGCGAATGAGCGAGTGGAGCGTCGTGCGCGAGTTTGCGAGCGATTTTTCCGAAACTTAACTGTCTTTGTGGGCAAATAGTTTCATTTATTCATTTTGTTTGTTTGTGTGGCTTGTTAGTTGTTGTGTTTGTGTGTGTTTGTGTGTGTTTGGGCGTGTGTGTTTCTTGGCAAGGAGTGAGCCGGCGTTTTGGCACGCTTTGCGCCGGGAACATGGAGAAGGTGGATGACAGCGTGTACGAGTCTCTCACACGGCAGCATGGTGTGAGGATTGCGTGTAACGTTGGCGTGGAGGAGTGTGTGTTGGCGGTCGGGAAGGTGGTAGGGTACAGCAACATTTTAGCTGCCTCCCGTATGAACAGTGCTATTGTGCTTTTTCTAAACACCGTTAATAAGGTTAATGAGATTGTTAAACAGAAAGTGGTCATTAATGATTCCCTGGTAACGGTGCTTCCTCTCAGTACTCCATCTAGGAAAATAATTTTGTCGAATGTTCCTCCTTTCCTGAAAAATGACACCATTGCTAAAGAGCTCTCCCGCTATGGCAAAATGGTTTCTCTTATAAGGAAGATCCACATGGGCAGTAAAGCACCAGAGTTCCCCCTGCAGTCGAGGCTGGGTTCAGCGGAGGCAACTCTGGTGCTACTGTGGCGAAACCCGCAGGGGACAAAGCAGAAACATCTGATACTCGGAAGAGTGACAGAGATGGGTGAGACGGCATCCGAGCCCCCCTTTCAGATAAGCCAGGTGGAGGAACTGGAAAGCAGTCTCAATGCTGACATCAGAGATAATGGAGATTCAGATGCTGAGATGGAAGCAGAACCTGTTTTTAAGATCCCCACAAAACGCAAGAAAAGATCTAAAAGTAAGAGCAACAAGCAGGCTAAAAAACACGGGTCCAGTGATGGTGGCTCCACAGACTCAAGTTGGTCACAGTGTTCACAATCAGATGAAAGGGTGATGGTCTACACTGCAGAAGGAATTTCAGCATTTTTGAGAAACGCCAAGGGTAAAAGGTCAGTAAATGTTGTCGAATATTTTCCTGACACTGAACAGTTTGTCCAGGATGTTAAGAAGTTAATGCGGTGTGGAGTGTTTGAGCAAACTGAAATTTATCGTCTGAAGGCCATAGTGACGAAAATCAAAAAGAACAATGAAGGTTCTTTTTAGACTGCTTAGCTCTGTTACACTAAAACCACTGATTAATTGCACTATGTGGGTAATTTTTTTTTTTTACTATTTAATAATAATTTTTTTTTTACTATTTAATAATGTTTTCCTGCAGGATACGCATAGCGATCCCGGAAACTCCTCGGACTGGGCGAGCGAGTGGAAGGGACTTGTGTTTTTAAGTCACAATACCTCTCTTAGCGGTGGTGTTGCTCTTTTATTTTCACAGTCTTTTAACCCACAGTCTTATGATGGTGATGAAGTTGTAGAAGGCAGGCTTTTAAAAGTGCGAGCGTTTTATGAGAGAGAGGTTTTTGTTTTTATTTGTGTGTACGCTCCCACCCTAAGTGTGGAGAGAATGGTGTTCTTAGACATTTTAAGCACCGTCATTGGTTCCTGTAGTCAGAGTGAAGTTTTAATCATTGGTGGGGATTTTAACTGCACTGCAGACGTTTTAGATAGGAACCATTTAGAACCTCATGCTGCCTCTCGCAAACGCCTGTGTGAGTTAATCACAACACATGACCTGAGTGATGTTTCGAGGAATTTCCACAAAACAGAGAGACAATACACCTGGTCCCATTGTAAAGAGAACCTCCTCTCACTAGCCAGGCTTGATTGCTTTTATACTTTTAAACATCAGCTGAATATTTTTAGGTCCTGTGTTATTTATCCTGTGGGCTTTTTGGATCATTTTATGGTACAGTGCACTTTAAAGAAGAGCAATGTAAAGCCACGTAGTGCCTACTGGCATTTTAATGCTGCTCTTTTAGATGTTAATTTTAGAGAGAGTTTTATTTTCTTTTGGAATGTTTTTAGGCTTCAGAAGCCAACTTTTACATCACTGCAAGATTGGTGGGGTGTGGCAAAAGTGCACATTCAAATGTTTTGTCAACAGTACGCTCACAATGTGACTAAGGACATAACCAGATCACTTAGAGCTCTAGAGATTGAGGTAGTGGAACTCCAGGATTTGGTGGAGTCCACAGGAAATCGAGGCCATATTGAGGCTCTCAAAAGGAAAAAACATGCGTTGGGTGAGTTGTTGGACTCAAGCTGGTCCGCTCACGCTTTAAAAGTGCAACAGAGATGGACGCTCTTTCCAAGTTCTTCTTTAGTCTTGAGAAGAAAAATGGACAGAAAATGTTTATACATGCTTTGTGTACAGATTCAGGGGAGCTTGTAACTGATCCTACTGAAATTCGCAAGCAGACAGTCAGCTTTTACTCAAAGCTGTACAGGAGTGAGCTCGCAGCTGTGCAAGAGGTGGGGGAAGATTTTGTCAGGAATCTTCCTAAACTAACCGAGGAGTCAGCTAGGGAACTGGACAGGGAACTGACCCTTGAGGAGTTGGAGGTTGCGCTCAACAGCATGCAGTATGGGCGGTCACCTGGCATCGATGGGCTCTCGGTTGAGTTTTTCAAGGCTTTCTGGTCAGTGATAGGGCAGGACTTGCTGGAAGTGTTGAAGGCAAGCATATACGGAGGCAGACTGCCTCTGAGTAGCCGCTGAGCAGTCCTGACCCTACTCCCAAAGAAAGGTGATCAGACTGACCTCAGGAACTGGCGCCCTGTCTCCTTACTCTGCACAGACTGCAAGGTGCTCTCAAAAGCATTAGCAACAAGACTAGGGAAGGTAATGGAGCAAGTCATCCACTTTGACCAGACGTACTGTGTGCCTGGCAGATCTATCTACGACAATGTACACTTGATTCGTGACATTTTGGACGTCTCTAGGCTGTTGGGTTTAAAGACTGGTCTTATTTTCATGGACCAGGAAAAGACTTTCGACCGGGTTGAACACCAGTATTTGTGGAGGGCGTTAGAAAGTTTTGGGTTCAACTCTGGGTTCAAGGCCATGATCCAGGTGCTGTATAGTGACACTGAGAGTGTACTGAAAGTTAACGATGGTTTATCTGTACCTTTTAAAGTGTATAGGGGTATTAGGCAGGGCTGCTCTCTGTCCGGTATGTTATATGCCCTAGCCATAGAACCATTGTTGTGTGAAATAAGAAGAAAAATCACTGGTCTGTCAATACCAAATTGTAATACCCCATACTGTGTGTCAGCATATGCAGATGATATTGTAGTCATGGTGAATGGACAGAGAGACATTGACATTTTAACAGGTATTATAAGGAATTTAAACACTATATCATCTGCAAAAGTGAACTGGGAGAAAAGTGAAGCCCTTTTAATTGGGGATTGGCAAGGTGGGGAACCGCGTCTCCCAGATAATTTGACATGGAGGACTGGTGGTTTTAAATATCTTGGCGTGTACTTGGGGGACAGCACTTTTGTACAGAAAAATTGGGAAGGCATTTGTGTGGGAATACTGCATGGCATTGTCTCTGTAAACGCTTTTATCTGTATTTTAAACCCAGAGGTTACACATGAGTGTAAGCTCAGATAACAGTAAATGTGTGATGTCTTCACATTTAACATTCCATATGATGTAAATACACAACATAGAGATTTAGCAGCTCCTATGCAATTTATAAAGAAAAAATAGATGATGGATGTTGAAAATACAAGCACACACCAAAAAAAGCTCAACTAAACTAAGGTCGCTGCTTGTGTTGAACTTCAGTTCACTGAGATGTCGATCAAACAATTCACCCAAATGCTGGTCACACATAGCCGATACATAGGCTCTCAGGTAAGATGGCTGTTTTCTCTCTCTCTTACTACATCTAAGATATGTAGTTCCAGCGTCAGTGTTAATTTATCTCTGTCAAATCTGTGATCATTTACACCATTCGCACTCCTTCCTCCTCCTTCCTTGGGCTCTTGAATCTCTAGAGGAAGTGCTGTTTTGACATCTGTGATGATTGAGACCTGTCAGCATTGGTTGTAGCTGGTGTCATTATAGGTGTTTGTACGGCGTCTTTCTTCAGTTGTTCAGTCATCTCAGCATTATCAGCTGCATTCTTTGACGGCATGTAGAGTCGTTTGAATAATGTAAAATTTTGTGTCATTTGCATTTATTTGTCATTTAAATCAAGAGCGCCGAAAAGAAATTGTAAACTATCCAGCCACTTTTCCCAGCTGCTGGACCAATGCGGGTCATTTGTTGCATCAAACTTCTCAAAATGCGGTGAAGACATTGCCATCTTGAATTTCAAGATTATCCTCGTTGCCATGTGTAGTATATCCGATGACATGTTTACTTAAAGATACACCAGGATATATTGTGAATAAATGCGACCTAGCCTTTTTACTCAGTAACAGATTTTTTTTATTAACGTAAAACAGCTCCAAACATGTATGTTGCAAAACAAATGACATAAAGCATTCTGTTTATCTCTCTTTTGTTGTTGTTCATACTAGTAAGCTGTTAAGGGTGAAAGGTGAAGCTTCTCTTTGCTCAAAGCCTTTTGAGCTCACAAGCTCTGAACTCAAAAGCCTTCACTTTCCAGCCCTTTAAGTTAAGGTACACTGTATAAATGTTGTACAATCAAGATACAGTGTAGCTACAGCGGTTGTCTGACTGATTTATTTGTGGATTATTTGATTTGTCATTGTCATTGACAATGTCATTCGTCCATTGTTTAAACAAAGTGGTTTCCCTTTCACCTTTCGCTTCCGCATAAGGGTCGTGCTGCACATAAATAACTCGGATCACTTCCTGTGATCTTACAGCACAGTCTGAAGTGAGTCCGATTCAGAGTTCAGTAACAGGTTATTTACCACTTTAACCAGTGCCGTCTCGGTGCTGTGATGAGGCCTAAATCGTGACTGATACTTTTTATGAATGTTATTCCTATGTAGGTTTCAGCATAACTGCTGTGCTACAACCTTTTCTAGGATCTTAGAGATAAAGGGGAGATTTGATATTGGCCTATACACCGATCAGCCATAACATTATGACCTCTGATAGGTGGAGTGAATAACACTGATTATCTCCTCATCAAGGCACCTGTTAGTGGGTGGGATATATTAGGCAGCAAGTGAACATTTTGTCCTCAAAGTTGATGTGTTAGAAGCAGGAATATGGACAAGCGTAAGGATTTGAGCAAATTTGATGAAGGGCCAAACTGTGATGGCTAGACCACTGGATCAGAGCATCTCCAAAACTGCAGCTCTTGTGGGGTGTTCCCGGTCTGCAGTGGTCAGTATCTATCAAAAGTAGTCCAAGGAAGGAACAGTGGTGAACCGGAGACAGGGTCATGGAAGGTCAAGGCTCACTGATGGACGTGGGGAGTGAAGGCTGCCCTGTGTGATCCGATCCAACAGACGAGCGACTGTTACTCAAATTGCTAAAGAAGTTAATACTGGTTCTCATAGAAAGGTGTCAGAATACACAGTGTATCGCAGTTTGTTATGTATGGGGCTGCATAGCCGCAGACCAGTCAGGGTGCCTATGCTGACCCCTGTGCACAGCCGAAAGTGTCAACAATGGGAACGTGAGGTTGAGGTCAGGTTTTTTAAATCGGGTTTGATTACCGCTAAAAGATTTAGGCACACAGCCAGTGCTAAGGGAAGAATTTATCATTTTTAGAAGGGGTTCGGTAGCTACTAGTATTATTTGTTTAAGGAAACATATAGGTAAGGGACTACCTTAGTTAGTAGTTAGGAGTTAGTATGCAGGATGAAAGTTTTGAAGAAGAAATCAGTGAAATTAGATCAGGCTCTTGAAGGGGAGTAAAGCATTCTAAGCACTGATCAGATATAGTTATATTATCTACAGGGTTATCTATCAGATTGTTTGGTTGTAAATTAATAGTCTGATTTTTCTTCCTGATGTTATCAATCTTTCCATTAGAATAATTGATGACGTCATTGGTGCTGCATATAGATGCTGTGTGCTTTTCTACTCCTATTGGATTTACACCTAGTTTGTTTTGCCACAATACTAAATAAAAATTTAGGATTGTTTTTGTTATCTTCAATTAGGGCAGAGATACAATGATCTGGCAGTACTAATGGGTTTTTTGTAGCTCAGAAAGCTTTCCTCCCACACTAATTGAAATATTGCCAATTTAGTTTGACTCCATCCACGTTCTAATGTCCTAGCTGATTGTTTTAAGGTGGTCAGTACCAGGATGCTAGTTTCTTCTCTTTAATTACTTTCCTTTTAAGTGGAGCTATAGTATCTATGGTGCAGCGAAATGCTTACTTCACGTAATCAGTTGCCTGATCAATTTCTGGACTGATGGATGGTCTGATGGATGATAATTCTGGGTGACTGTTGGTAAATCTCTCTGCAGTAGCAGGTGAAAATATATGCTTAATACAGTGACATGGCAAATTGCATGTCTAATATTTATTTTAGTCCCTGTATGGGACTGTGGAGTGAAATTTTCTGTTTATTTAATGTTTAATGAAGGAGTGTGGATGACATGGCTGTGTTAGAGTGACATTTTCCGGCAGATGTTACAGGCACACTGGAGCAGTTGTTCCCTCAGTTGGTTTTCTCACTTGAATTTATAGAGATGAATAAATAATTAAATAAAAACACAGCTTCTAATATTACTGAGAAAACGAAAGATGCAAACCGTGAGAAAGTATCCTAGCTTCAAGGACTTTCATAAATGACCAGATGTGTGTGTGTGTGTGTGTGAGAGAGAAATGTTGATGTTATAAGGCTCCACTTCCTTCTTTTTAGATGGTATCCTTGCGCAATTCCATTGTGCATGCACGTTTTAGGCTTTAATGCAGACGCCCATGTCTTTGTGACTGGTGGCTGAAGGAAAAGCAATTCTTTTAGGTGTGGTTTGTGTGTGTGTGTGTTTTTGTGTGTGTTTGTGTGATAGAGAGAGATAAAGGAGAGAGAAAGAGAGAGAACACGTTCTTGTTAATCTTTCCTCAGAGTTTGGGTAACTTGTCCAGACAAGTATTCTTACAAGACAATTTCAACACAAACCTTATCCAGCATAGTTTATTATTTGTGTATAATGTTTCTTGCCGTCTTTTCCTGTGCTGTGGCGCATTATAAGAAGTAATTTTTTTCCTTTTTAAAGCCTCTGATTGGTCTTAGATATGAAGTACTTTGGTTTTCATTTCTGATTCAGGCTCATTCACTTAATCAGGCTAATGAAAATAGATTTGGCTACAATTTTTCAAGGATTGCAAATGACTGTCATCGCAGGACACATTCTGCACGTTCATTCTCCCAAGCCCATCTCCCAATCCCTGTACCTTACAGCTACAGGATGGTGTTTGACAGGTGGGACAGTTAAGACAGGGGGTACACTCCAGGACGAAGGTTACAGAGATCTAATCAGTTGGTGGAAGTTAACCAAGAAAATAATCCATGCTTTTATTGAGAGGCAGACAGCCATTCCGACATGTAGGGAAAGTTAATTCCACCAACGTGGTGCCAGAACAGAGATGACTTGTCTTGATACGTGCCCGTCATGACACACCCTACGACACTGTGGGTCCAGTACTGGAGGATCAGATGGTATGTGGTGCCGTGCACAGTGTGATAAATGCCTTAACTCTTTTTACCAGAGGTGTTTTGTTGTGTCCATGTTCAGAATTGAATTTCTTTGTCATGTCACATCCCAAAGTGGTGGTTGACATGAAGCTCAGATGAAAGTAAACACGTAGGGCACGTAGGAATTTGTAGTATTTCATAAGTCTGTTTTTACGTCACGTACTAGCAGCTATGTCTTCAGAGTAAATATTGATATCAAACCCCATTTCTGATGCCACAAGTGCTTGTTCATAAGCAGCTATAATTTGTATAAGTTTTGCAAAATCAAGGCAAAGCGGAGCACGTGCAGGCGAGTGACAATCGCACAGTGTAAATGACCAAAAACTCGATCTGACCGACTCGCCCGTGAAATATTTGGCATGCTAAATATCTGGACTTGTCGGCGACTCAAAGTCGTGCAGTGTGAAAGGAGCTCTGACCTCGGCGACGACCTACAGCCAGTGAGAGAGCAAGATACAGGGCAGCGGTCCGTTCGGGGAGGAGTTATAGACCACAATATCAGAAAGCATGGCTCCGTTTGGAATAATAATATAATAGTTTAATAAAAAAAAAGGAGTTCATAGGTTTTTATCAGACAAAAATGTCTCAAATATAGTTATATCAGAATAAATAAGCTTTACAATTGCATCAAACAGAAATGAAGCAGAAATATTTGGTTGACCAGCAGCAGCACACAGCAAAATTATCCATTTGTTCAATTATACAGAATGCGCGAGAACTCTGACATCACGTGTGATCTTGCGTTATTTCCTCGTTTTTTTCTCCCACACGTTCGGTTGTGAAACGAAGTTTGCGTAACAGACAGAGTTGTTGGTGATTCTTCCTATTGTGAAGTCATGCAGTGTGAAAGCTCCCGTCACTGATCCATCGTGCAGAGTGAACACAGCAGAGACTGAATGCTCCCCTAGATAGTCGTGCAGTGTGAAAGCAGCAGCGATCCGAAATCGTGCAGTGTGAACCCGGCATTAAGTTCTGTGTAAGGTTATTCAACAGATGGATCTCGCTAACTCGCTAGTCCTGACTTAATTTATATCAGACTCATAGCCAGAAAATCATTCATTTGTTAACAGTGAATAAAAATGTCTTATAAGGTAATTTGGTGCTGGCTCATTTTTAGCTTTGTATGCCAAAATGACTAAATTATGAAGGGGTTTTTGAGGGGTTTTTTTTTTGCTTAAATGCCATTGCCATGGTGAGGCAATCAAATAACATTTTATGCAGAAAAAACTGGAAGTATAATATTTAAGACTGAAACAACGAATCGATTAAATCGATAATAAAAATCGTTGTCGACGAATGACAACATCGATTAGTCGGCCAGCGCACGTCAACACGCATTCAATCACAGCGTTGTTCCAGGCGCACATCGGAAGAATGGTGGAGAGTACAAGCACGTCGGATAAAAGTGTGCGACCGAAGTCCTCTAAGGCATGGGAGCATTTCATATTAATGAAATTAATATTAATATTAAATTAATTAATATTAACATCTTGCCTTTGTAGACACAAACATGCCTTCTGTGTGAATGCTTTATTCTTTGTGAATGCTTTATTCTGTGTGAATATGCTTACCTTCGGATGTTTTACTGTTCATTGATGATATTCTCTTTCTTTGTAAATAATATTCATAACAATATGTAAAAAAAAAAAAAAAAGTCTTGGCTAGATATGAATATATTTTTCTTTGTTTTCTTGTGGCCCGCAGGAATTGAACCTTGAATTAATCTGGAATGTATTAGCTTGCTTATCTGGGCATCTTGGCCAACAATTTTTCATAAGCCACACCCTCATGGCACACAATGGCACTAGGGTTAACAGTAGGGTTAACTACCCTGTACACCCCCACTCTTTTAATCATACCAACATCTGGAAACGCTTGGCTGTAGTAGGAAAAATACCAGATAACACACACAAAGCATATTAGGATGAATCATGAAGAGCCCTTTATTAAACGTCTATGATTGCAAGGAGAAAATATTTTCTAACCACACAGCAACGTGATACATGAGTTGGCTCATTGTCTATTTTAAGTAGGCAGATTATTCTCTTGTCATGATTAGTTAGGTGAATGGTTTTTATGGTTTCAGCTAAACCACATATAATGCGTTTTATTACTACATTGCCAGTGACACTGATTGTAAAAGAAGAAGAATGAAAGAGTCTGATATTTTTTTTAGAAATGCTGTATATATAACTGTTTAATGAAATGAGTACATGTTATTAATACATTTGTAAGAATTCACACTACCCTGTCATAGCCAGAAAAAAAAGGATTTAGTAGGTTTGCGAGTGCAGAAATCAATGCAAAATCAACAAACTGCAATATTTCAAGTTAAGTCAAGAAGCTTTTATTGTCATTTCAAGCCTATATAGCTGACAGCATTTCTCCAGGACCAACACAGAGCTACATAAAATGACACAAAGTTAAGGACTTAAAGTTAGTTGTCCTAGTCACATGAAGTGCATCATGTGCAACCTAGTGCAAACAGAGCAAGACAAAAGAGTGCAAACAGACGATACAAAACACAGCAGTACGGAAAACTTCACCTGGTGACTCAACACCAGCTCCATCAGTAGGAAATCCCAGTAGAGTCTCTACGTCCTTTGAAGGCTGAGGCAAGCCCATCTCCCTTTCCCCATCCTGACCGTTTTCTACAGAAAAGCATCCTGAGCATCTGCATCACTGCAGCTTTGGGAATTGCACCGTCTCGGATCGCAAGACTCTGCATAGTTTAGTGAGTGCAGCTGAGATCATCACTAGAGTCTATCAGCTGAGAAGATCACTAGAGTCTATCACAGACATTTAAACCACATGCTGTATCTGCAAAGCCCACAGACTCACACACATTCTTTAATTTCTTGCCATCTGGAAAAAGGTACCGAAGCATTTGGACCCTGACAACCAAACAATTTCTTCCCACAAGTCGTCAGGTTGCACAACACCCAGAACTGAACTCACACACACACACACACATACACTCACTCAACTGTGTGAACTGAACTGAACTGAACTGTTTAGAACACACTCAGTACACTCTCATTCAATATACATCATGTACAATGCTTACTTGGTGCTATTTTATTTTTTTATTACTTTTGAGTTTTGAATTGTGTTTGCGCTGTCTTTTGTCTTGCACTGGTTGCACTAGGTTGCACACGATGCATGTTAATGTGGCTAGGACAACTTACTTTAAGTCCGTAGCTCTGTGTTGCTTTATGTAGCACCAGGGTCCTGGAGAAAAGTTTTATTTCACTATATACTGGGTCAGCTATATATGGTTGAAATGGCAATAAAAGCTTCTTGACTTGACTTGGAATCATAGTAAACAGGACGTACCAGGAGGTGTTTGGTGGCGGAGGATGGAGTCGGGGAAATCTGTGGTATGGATGGTTAGAATGACCCTGTGAGGAATTTACTAATACATGTTTTGTGTTTCAGTGAGCAGTGGAGAGGAGGCAATGGTGGAGTTGAGCCAAGAGGCAAGAACTGAATATCTAGGTATGTAAAAAAAAAAAAAGAAGCACAAAACAGAAACAAACCAAATGAAATAGCTGAATATCACATCTGCAATCTCCATGGGTTTTTTATTCATTTTATTTTTATATAATAATGCTTTATTTGTGTAATTATTATTATTATTATTGTCATTGTTAATATTCTTATTTTTATTATTATTATTATTATTATTATTATTATTATTAAAAATAAATAGAACGATTTGGTGTGAATATATATCAATATATTCTTAACATTTACATTTTTAACTTTTAAAATTTAAACATAAATTATTAGATTAGATTAGATTCAACTTTGTCACTGCACATCTGGGTACAAGGCAACGAAATACAGTTAGCATCTAACCAGAAGTGCATTTTCGCAGTGCAAATAATTAGCATATATAAACAGTATATAAACAAATAAATAAATTGCATATATAAACAATATATAAAAATATATAAATAATTTGCATATATAAACAGTATATTAACAAATAAATAAATTGCATATATAAACAATATATAAAAATATATAAATAATTTTGCATATATAAACAGTATACAGAGGGAGGTAAGTACGATGAGTGCAAAATGAGCAAATGATTATAGGTGGTGCAATAAAGAAGGTATTGTATACCATGAAAATAATTAAATATGTAAACAGTATTCAGAGAAGGAGTTATGTACAATGAGTGCAATGATTTAGATGTACAGTATGCAATGAGGAAGATATTGTACACCATGATAAATATTTGCATATGTAAACTGTACACAGAATGGGTTATATACAGAAAAAGGTTATATACACTGGTAATAGTGTTCAGTCAATCTGTGTGTGATTGGGTGGAGGCAGAGTTCAGCAAAGAAACAGCTGTGGGGAAGAAACTGTTCCTAAACATGCTTGTCTTGGTCCGGAGGCTCATGTAGCGCCTCCCAGAAGGCAGGAGGGCAAAGAGCCTATTGGCAGGGTGAGAGAAGTCCTTTATGATTATTGCGTGCTCTGCTGAGACTGCTCTGCTATAAAATAAAGCAAGCACCCAATTCCAAAAATTGTCACCTTTAAACAGCCATATTTCATAAACATTCAAGTGTTTTTGTCACAGGAAAAAAAAATAGATCATTTTAGAATTAATGGAATAAAAGAAACTGACACACATACCCTGCATCACAAAAGATGTATTGTACCAATAGGAGCAGGAGTATATTAATCAAAAAAGAGGAGGGAGTTTTTTTAAAAGTGCCATTCTGACAAATATTCCTAATGCACCAGCTCCCGGTCCGTGAAGGTGTAGTGCGCTGTAATAGTCACAGAGGAGTTTTCCGTCATAAGCCATAAGCGGATAATAGATGCCGTTATTGCCTTAGACTTCGCCAAGTTGTGTTCAGGCTGAAGCTGAGGTGTGTAATATACCACTGTCTCTTTCTTTTCTTTAGAAACTTCCACTTTGTATGAAAGTTTAATAAAGGGGCCCCAGGTGTGCTAAAGGAAAGAAAGAAATAGAAATAGAAATAACAATAATAATAATAATAATAATAATAATAATAATAATAATAATAATAAGGAAAGAAAGAAACAGCACAAACCATCTTTAACAATATTGACTTTCAATAATATTCATAATAAATAAATAATGATAATTATTATTATTTCTTGTTAATAAATAATATTTATTATTGTTATTGTTATTATTATTATTATTATTATTATTATTCCTTTTTAGGAAATTAAAAGAATATAAAAATAATATTTACAATAATAATATTTACAGTCTGTCACTGATGAGGTGTTCTATATCCTAGTGGCAGTAGAATAATAGAAAAAGGCATAGAAGGAGAGTAAATAAAAAATAAAATGGCTTTTAAATGAAATTAAAAAAAGACGCACAGCTGCAAAGCAACTTAAAAGTAATGAGGTTTTGACATGATCTTCTCCTACACATTTGTGTATATGACAGTGCAGTGCATTATATTTATTAGTGTTTTATAACTATAACTGTACCTAGAAAGGAGTGCTATATGGAATTGAAAAATGCCACAGGACTTCCATAAGAGCGCTGTAAAGGGAAAAGAATTTCTGCCTTGTACATTCAAAGGGAAAAAAAAGAACAGAGCCCTACTATGAGGACACCAAACCACTAATAAGTGTTAGCTTCCGTGGTGAAAAGCCCTCATGCACATAATTTATTTCATATTTCACATATTTCATGTTTCCTGCAGTTCCGGTTGTGGTTCGTGTAACTACTGAAACTGCTGAGGTTTACGAGTGTGTTCATGGAGGTGATCCAGAAAATGTGAACTACACGTGGTACAGGTAAGAGAGAGAAAACTGCTCCTGGGTTTAATTGGGAAATGACCAGAATCGGAATTTTGTTTTTGAAGTCGCAAACAAAATATTCATTATCAAAATGATGAATGCAAATACATATTATGGCATTTGGCAGACACCCTTATCCAGAGTGAGTTACGTTTAACTCATTTTTATTTATACAGGTGAGGGTTAAGTGCCTTGCAGCAGCAGTTTGGTAAACCACAGCATTCTGCTCATTCCCCCAAACTGACTGGCAGCCTTTATTTGTGGCAGATACATTACAGCACACTTTATTTGTCACATATATACAGATCTGGAAAAAAATGAGAGAGCACTGCCCAATCTCCAGATTTGAACGCTATTGAAAACCTCTGGAATGTCATCAAGAGGAAGATGGATGGTCACAAACCATCAAGCAAAGCTGAGCTGTTTGCTTTTTTGCAAAAAGAGTGGTATAAAGTTCCCCAACAGCAATGTGAAAGACTGGTGGAGATCACGGAGCCAAAACGCATGCAGATCGGGGTTATTCCACCAAATACTGATTTCTTAATGTTATTTAGCCAAAGCATTAACACAATTTGTTTACAAATTATTTGCATTTTGTTTTATTTGAGTTATTAAAGCTCTGCAAATACTGCATGATCTTGGGTTATTTTGATGTGTTGTCATTTCCTTTAAATATACACTCTAAATAACAATAGTTATATTTTGAATTTAGGAGAAATATTGTCAGCAGTTCACAAAAAATGAAACAAAACCCTTCATCTCACCAATACATGAACCTGGAAGAAAAAAACATAAGAAACTAATTATATTATTATTTCAGAGCTGTATATATACAGTAAGGGAAAAAATGATTTGATCCCCTGCTGATTTTGTACGTTTGCCCACTGACAAAGAAATGATCAGTCTGTAATTTTAAGGGTAGGTGTATTTGAACAGCAAGGCAGAATAACAACAAAAAAATCCAGAAAAACGCATTTCAGAAAAGTTCTACATTGATTTGCATTTTAATGAGTGAAATAAGTATTTGATCCCCTATCAATCAGAAAGATTTCTGGCTCCCAGGTGTCTTTTATACAGGTAATGAGCTGAGATTACAGTAGGAGCACTCTCGGGGAGGGCTCTTAATCTCAGCTTGTTACCTGTATGAAAGACACCTGTCCACAGAAGGAAGCAATCAATCAGATTCCAAACTCTCCATCATGGCCAAGACCAAAGAGCTGTCCATGGATGTCAGGGACAAGATTGTAGACCTACACAAGGCTGGAATGAGCTACAAGACCATCGCCAAGCAGCTTGGTGAGAAGGTGACAACAGCTGGTGCGATTATTCCCAAATGGAAGAAACACAAAAGGACTGTCAATCTTCCTCGGTCTGGGGCTCCATGCAAGATCTCACCTCATGGAGTTTCAGTGATCATGAGAACGGCGAGGAATCAGCTCAGAATTACACTGGAGGATTTTGTCAATGATCTCAAGGCAGCTGGGACCATAGACACCAAGAAAACAATTGGTAACACACTACGCCATGAAAGACTGAAGTCCAGTAGCGCCCGCAAGGTCCCCCTGCTAAAGAAAGCACATGTACAGGCTCATCTGAAGTTTGCCAGTGAACATCTGAATGATTCAGAGGAGAACTGGGTGAAAGTGTTGTGGTCAAATGAGACCAAAATCCAGCTCTTTGGCATCAACTCAACTCGTCGTGTTTGGAGGAGGAGGAATGCTGCCTATGACCCCAAGAAGACCATCGCCACCGTCAAACATGGAGGTGGAAACATTATGCTTTGGGGGTGTTTTTCTGCTAAGGGGGCCAGGACAACCGCACCGCATCAACGGGACGATGGACGGAGCCATGTACCGTCAAATCTTGAGTGAGAACCTCCTTCCCTCAGCCAGGGCATTGAAAATGGGTTGTGGATGGATATTCCAGCCTGACAATGACCCAAAACACACGGCCAAGGCAACAAAGGAGCGGTTCAAAAAGAAGCAAAAAGGTCCTGTAGTGGCCTATCCAGTCTCCAGACCTTAATCCCATAGAAAATCTGTGGAGGGAGCTGAAGGGTCAGCCACAAATCCTTAATGACTTGGAGAGGATCTGTTGTTATTCTGTCTCTCACTGTTCAGATAAACCTACCATTAAAATTACAGACTGATCATTTCTTTGTCAGTGGGCAAACGTACAAAATCAGTAGGGGATCAAATAATTTTTTTCCCTCAATGTATGTGTATATATATATATACACAAACCCAAAGGTTCACATACGTTTTCCACCCTGCACTGTGAATGTTTACATGTTGTGTTCAATAAAAACATGAAAACATATAATGTTTGTGTGGTATTAGTTTAAGCAGACTGTGTTTTTCTATTGTTGTGACTTAGATGAAGATCAGAACACATTTTATGACCAATTTATGCAGAAATCCAAGTAATCCCAAAGGGTTCACATACTTTTTCTTGCAACTGTATATACACTACCAGTCAAAGGTTTGGACACATCTTTTAATTCAGTGTTTTTTGTTTAGGGATTTATTTTCTACATTCTAGAACAATACTGGAGATTTCAAAACTATGAAATCACACACATGGACTTAAGTAATCCATATGTAATGACAACAAAAAACAGTCAGTTGTTATTTTAAGACACGAAGGTCAGGTGTTCTGGAATAGTTCTTGCAAGAACAGTATTGTCAAGTGCATTTGCAAAACCCATCAAGCACCATGATGAAACTGGCTCACATGAAGACCATCCCAGTAAAGCAAGACCAAAACTTACCTCTGCTGCAGAGGAGAAGTTCATTTAGAGTGACCAGCCTCAGAAATCACCAATTAACAGCGCCTCAGATTAGAGGCGTTATGAAGGCTTTACAGAGCATCAGTAGCAGACATATCTCAATATCAACTGCTCAAACGACATTATTGTGGATTTCGGCCGCCTTCAGCATTGTTTTACAATGTAGAAAGAAATAAACATCAGGAAAGACCGTGGAATTAGAAGGTGTGTCCAAACTTTTGACTGGTAGTGTATATTACAGCACTATTTGTCACATAAATATTACAGCACACTTTACACAGTACTGGGGCTTGAACCCTGATCCTCCGATCAACAACCCACAGCCACTATTGCCCCTCATGATGGGGCAATAATGGGAATCAAAACAAATTTCATTTTTAAAAAGTTTACTTCTAATTCACTTCTCTTCTTAAATAACTTTTCTGTGTCTGGAATCACTTTTTCCTTCTGATGAAGGACATTTTAACTGAAACATCTTAATTGTACCATGCCATATGCTGAAACAGCAGACTTCACAAAGACTTAACCCGATCCAGAGCTCTGTATATTTTTGTACTCGGAATTCTGTTTGAAGATGATATCCAAAGCCTAGAGCCAGAAGTAAACTGTAACTTGTCACATTTCAAACAAAACCTAACCCAAAACCCTAACCCAGTCCAGATCTCAGCATAAAATCCCTTTAAATCTTTCCATATGTCATTATCGTACACATGACTGTGTTGCAGTGGTTCAAAGTGAACAATGGAGCATGTTAATAACTAAAGAAGTGGAATTGAAGAGGCTTTGTTTCCTAAATCTATTACAGCAGAGTGAATCAATACTGTAGATAGATTCATAAGATTTCATATGATCATAAGCTATCATAGCAGAGTGAATCAATACTGTAGTTCAATTCAGTTCAATTTATTTGTATAGTTCTCAAAGCAGTTTTACAGAACATAATATCAAGATTAATATTAGACAAAAAGTTCAAGATTAATATTAGACTTAAATATAAATTCATTTCTATTAATACATAATCCCAAATGAAGAAGCCTGAGGTGACTGTGGCAAGGTAAAACTCTAACCTTGAGAAAGACCTTGAGAGGAACCAGATAGATAGATAGATAGATAGATAGATAGACAGACAGACAGACAGACAGACAGACAGACACCAACTCCTCCATGCCGAAGCCTTCAAATGCTCAATGATGGAGATACAGCATAGATATAGATACAGATATAAAATGTTATACACATGGGGTTGGCATCTTCTCTTCGTATGTCCGAAATCTTCATGAAGCAGTATCCAACTGGAGCTTGTCCATCGAGCAGGGTTGGCCTCTTCTCACTGAAGGTCCAAAATCTTAATCAACACAACTGGAGCAGGCACAATCTCAAGATGCCTCAGGATGGGGCAAAAAAAGAGAAGCAAGTAGAGAGGAATTAGCATAGCTGCTGTTCATAATATTAGCAATGCACTAGATGATGATGTGCATTTGATCAGATGTACTGAAGCACAAGGTTATGGGATGTAATCCTAATAGGATTATTTTTTTAACACAATATGAAATAATAGCTAATAGCGACACATTCATGATGGGCAAACTACGATTTCATTATCTAATTCATTTTCATACATATTTCAAGAGGAAACCAGAGAAGATGTAGGAAGCCACATGACTGTAACCAGGTGTCAGAATTGACCTTGTGTAGCTTCACATGGTGAGATCTGCAAAAACACTGTGGCATAAAAGAAGTCTTTTGTGTTTATTAAAAGGGGGGGGCATTCAAGACTTGTTATATATTAATTAAAAATTATTATTAATCTTCTCTTAGACAGGACACACAGCAGGGGCTATGGTACAGACAAACAGGGTCATCAGAGGCATTCCCAAAATAATTGCTTGTAGTTTTTAAAAACTACAACTTGTAGTTTTTAAAGCACCTCGAGTAATTCTGCTGCATCATTACACTCTACATCTCTGTCAGCTCCGATATGATTCAGCTTAGTAGAGTAAACAGTGCGTAGGAGTGTGTTTGTGCTCCAAAAACAAGGCCTTGTTCTATCACATTATTGGTTGTTAAATATCTAGTGGAGCTTAATTAGTTACAATGCAGGAAAATTTGTCATGACAGCACAGAGAACACTTCGCAGCACACAGCGCAGCTTATAGAAATTGCCGCTAAGTGCTACAACACCCGCGACCCCCTTTCACACTCCTCCAAGTACTAGTCACACACCTGCACTCAGTCACATCCCAGCACACTCTCAGTATAACAGAGCATTCAGTTCACTATACACTGTCCACGTGTACCAGCCATTACCAAGACATTGTTTCCTGTACTCTATCCTGTATTTAACCTTAGTCTCATTATAATTTCCTGGTCTTGCAATAACCCTGTTCCTGCTGTTTGTACATCACCTGACCTGTGGCTGTTAGTTTACTATGTTTTTGGATCACATCTGTGTTTTGTTTGCTACGTATTAATCCCTGCACTGGTGTCCACGCCTGAATCCTGACAACAGCCTTACAAATACTGACTCATAGTTTTGAGTAAGAAGAGCCCTATTTACTTAGGGTTTCACAGTTTTGTCAGAGTAAGGTTATGTACTGTTATGTTATGTAGGATTTGTGTAGGGTTATGTAGGGTTTGTGTAGGATTGTGTAGGGTTACGTAGGGTTATGTATTGCTCATGCAGGGTTTATGTAGGGTCATGTAGGGTTATGTAGGGCTCATGTAGGGTTCTGTAAGGCTCATGTAGGGTTCTGTAAGGCTCATGTAGGGTTTTGCAGGTTTATGTAGGGTGAAGTAGGGTTATGAAGGGTTTATGTAGGGTAATGTAGGGTTTGTGTGGGACTATGTAGAGTTAAGAAGGGGTATGTGTTGCTCATGCATGGTTTATGTAGGGTCATGTAGGGTTTGTGTAGGGTCATGTAGGGTTTATGTAGAGTCATTTAGGGTTTGTGTAGGGTCATGTAGGGTTTATGTAGGGTCATGTAGAGTTTGTGTAGGTCATGTAGGGTTTGTGTAGGGTCATGCATGGTTTATGTAGGGTCATTTAGGGTTTATGTAGGGTCATATATTGCTCGTGCAGGGTTTGTGTAGGGTTTGTGTAGGGTCATGAATGGTTTATGTAGGGTCATGTAGGGTTTATGTAGGGTCATATATTGCTCATGCAGGGTTTGTGTAGGGTCATGTAGGGCTCTGTAAGGCTCATGTAGGGTTTTGCAGGTTTATGTAGTTATTTTGTGTATGGTTTATGCAGGGTCAAGTAGGGTTTATGTTGGGTTAAGTCGGGTTTATGTAGGGCTTTTTAGTTAACTGTCAGCATGTGTAGATGAAAACGAAACGAAACAGCCTTTATTTGTCACATATACATTACAGCACAGTGAAATTCTTTCTTCGCATATCCCATCCTTGGAGGTTAGGGTCAGAGCACAGGGTCAGCCATGATACGGCGCCCCTGGAGCAGAGAGGGTTAAGGGCCTTGCTCAAGGGCCCAACAGTGGCAACTTGGCGGTGCTGGGGCTTGAACCCCTGATCTTCCGGTCAACGACCCAGAGCCTTAACCACTTGAGCCATCACTGCCCCAGATGGCCTAATCTTACCATTATCAAGCAAATATGACTAAAAATCTCAATATTACAACTCATTTACTGACTTAGAATATAGCTTCAGAAATCTTAAAGACCTTAAAGGTCATGTCACGAATGTGCCCCAATCCCATCTCTCGCCAAGACTTTATTGTATTTAACCCGCATTTTTTATGCCACATATTCTCAGTCTTTCCTCTGCATACCAAGCCTTATTACTGTTCCTGTTTATTGCTTTTGTGAATGTTTTTCCGTTTTGTTTTGTTTTTTTGCTTTACCCGTTTTGTATTTTGCCGTTTGTTTGTTGCTTCACAGACAGCTTTTCCTAGTTATATCTGATCCTCCCCTGTTTCTTTGAAGTGTTTCCTGCCTTTGTCTTACGTTTTTGGATATTTCTGCCTTTATTCATTAAACTGTGTTATTCGCACATGGATCCTACTCCACATTTGTTACAGGTCATAGTGCGAGTATACTAAATATAGACACTCTTAGAATAAGTACCACCTTCCCTTACCGGAAACTGTTCAATCATTCCAGATCAAACCTCCCTGCTTCTTCTTGAATTCCATTTATCCATGTGACAAGATCCAAGTGCCTGTTTTTTTGTGTCTCTTTAGACTGGCAAAAATAAAATAAAAAAACTGTACTGGAAAGATTATGATGATGGAATCAGAAACAGGCCAATGCCTTGGAATATTTCCCGAAAACTCAGTTTCTGGAACATAACACCTCTTTGTTATTCTCTGCGAAATTGCTGGAACATCATCAGCACAGACTTAATAAATTCTGGCTCCAGTAGTTAAGGACAATGATATTCTTGGCCAGAGTATAAAATTCAGTCTGCACTCTGAGTTTAAAAATCTGTGTCTCACACTTTACTGAATCCAATTAAACTCTTTAAATATGTTCTTTAAATGTGTTTATGGCGGAGTTTGCATGTTCTCCCCGTGCTTGCGTGGGTTTACTCCAGGTACTCCGGTTTCCTCCCACAGTCCAAAGACATGTACATTAGGTTGATTGGTAATTCTAAATTGCCCATAGGAGTGTGTGTGTGTGGTTGTTTGTCTATGTGTGGCCCTGCGATGGACTGGAGACCTGTCCAGGGTGTACCCCTGCCTTTCGCCCTATGTGGGCTGGGATAGGCTCCAGCAGACCCCCGTGACCCTAGGAGTCCTAGGAATAAGCGGGTATAGACAATGAATGAATGAATGAATATGTTTATGGCATTTGGCAGGCACACTTATCCAGAGCGACTTACATTTATCTCATTTATACAACTGTTGAGAGTTAAGGGCTTTGCTCAGGGCTCTGTGGGAGCTTGGTGGTTCTGGGATTTGAACTCACAACCTATTAAAATACCTTAACCACTGAGGTACCCCTTTTCTTCTTTATTGCAGGCGTTCCCTAACTAGGGGTCACTTGATAGCTTAAAACTTGGTCTTGTTTTTTGTTTTGTTTTATTAATTACTACAAATCATTTCATCTCTTTGTAGATCTAACCAAATCTATCTGTTTTTTGTTTATTTTTTGAAATCTTATTAGGAGTTACTATATGTAGAGTTTATGTGCCATTTCTACTTTTTTGTCCCCTTTCTATTCTAACACGCCGCTCTCTGCTACAAGTTCAGTAGTAATAACGGACAAATTTCTCTATCCATCTATTTCTGGTTATTCCTTAACCACATTGAGTGGCTAAGAAGAACAACAAGGGTGAACAAAAAAAAATAACCATGTGTGAATATTTATAAGCCCTAAATCATAAGTCTGGAATGGTAAAATAAATATGGTGGTTGTGGTTTTAAGTCGGTACGGGTTTAAACTATTGGTAAAGTACTTGACTAAGTTAAATGGAATTGAACAGACACCTTATAATGAACCTTGTGCTTTTCTCTGTCTGTCCAGACAGGACTGGCCGTCACTTCCCGATGGAACCAAAGTAGAAGGAAACAAACTACATTTCACACACTCAACCTCCGACCTGAACGGGCTGTACGGCTGCATTGTTATAAATGAGAGAGGCACATCCATCGCTTATCTCTACAGAAATGTCCAAGAGTGCTTTCTGAATTGGATTTTAAAAAGATGTAAGTTGATAAAGTACACTGACCAGGGACAAGTTTAAACTATGTATGCATATTGTGAAGACGCTTCACCCAGGAGGCTTTTCTTAAACTTCTCACACAGGCACATGTTGAGTACTTCTACATAAACACTACTGTTTGATTGAGAAACAATTTAATTTTAGGTAAAAAACTATTTATTTAAAATACACATTGTTTTGTACAGATAATTTCTTAAAATTAAATATTCCAAAGTAATAATCCAAACTGCTGACTAAAACACACACACACACACACACACAATACATATTGTTTTATACAAATTATTTATTAAAATTAAAAATTAAATATTCAAAACTAATAATCCAGACTGCTGACAAACACACACACACACACAATACATGTTGTTTTATATGAATAATTTCTTAAAAATAAATATTCAAAACTAATAATCCAAAATGTTGACTAAAACACACACAAAATACATAGTGTTTTTTACAAATCATTTATTAAAATGAAATATTCAAAATTAATAATCCAAACTGTTGACTAAATCACACACACACTGGTTGTGAGGCAGGAATAAATTCAGGATGGGACCCAATCGATTGTATCATTCACACACACACACACACAGATACTGGTTGTGAGGCAGGAATAAATTCTGGGTAAGACCCAGTCAATTGCATCATTCACACACACACACACACACAAACACACATGATTATTTACCTAGATGCAATTTAGATAATTTAACTTGCTGAGACTGAGGCTGACCCAAATCTCAGTACGAACCTGGCGTCAATCATCTTGTCAGTGGTTGCAGAGGGAAGAGTCAGGAGATTCAGGTTGAACAGACTTCACTTTATTAAACTCCAGAGAAGAGAATAGCAAACTCAAAAACAGTCAACAATGCTCGCCACCGTCTCTGACGAGTATGGCCTTTAAATAGTCTTTGGGCTAATTGTCAGCAGGTACACCGGCGGCGCTCAGGTGACTGGGGCGTGATGACGGAGTCCTGCAGATCCCTGACACATCTCTAATTTGCATTTCCTTTTTACATAATATATCACAGACAAACCTCTGCTAACCTGTTTAGATATAGAAGCATATTTGTTACATGCCTGTTTTAAAATAAACTTTTCTTTTACAGTTTTGGATCTGTGGATGCTGCCGGCTTTCCTTTTTCTTCAGTGAAGTCCTCAAGTTGAAGTCAACGGAGGTCTAGAAAATGTGTGCGTTTGAGGGAATTATTGTGAGTTGGGGAAAGCCTGTAACCTAGGTCCAGATCTTAAATCTTAAAATTTGTATACATTAATATCTGCAGTTAAACTGATCTATATGTATGACGACTTTTTTCAGTTGCTAACAAGCATCGTTCTGAAGCCACAATAGCAAAACTTTCATACTGTTCATCTCCAAAAAAACCACTAAAGCACTTAAAACATGCCTCAGAAGAAACACTCAAACAAGCACACACACTAACCTGAAAGTCACTGACAACAGGAGCACTCCAGAAATGGTGGACTTTTGAGTTCTTTAAAGTGATTTTTCACCCAAGTCAGTATTTCATTAAAGAACAACAGGACTGTGAAAACGTTACTGATTTATATGTACTGTAACGAGAACAACAAATCAGAAATACAGTAATCCCCCACTATATCGCGGTTCATTTATCGCGGTCCCGGTATATCGCAGATTTTTATTTGGAACATAACTAATTTTCTTCACAGATTTTCCTGGTATATCGCGGTATTCGCAAACCTTATAGTGAATTGTTTTTATGTTGAAATAATGTAATTTATTAATAAAAAATATAATTAATAATTACAAAATATAACCATTAATTGAAAATGAAGTAAACTGTTAATAAGAACACGTAGCGTTGTTTAGGAAAGCGTGGTGCTGGGATGCTGAAAATCAAAATACAGTACGGCTGGAGGAATGAGTCCGGCCAATCGGAATGCCCCATTCATTTAATCACGGTTGTGCTGGCTACGCGAGCAGTTGGGGGGAAAAGGGAAGCAGAATTCTCCACTATCCCAGATTTTCACGTGTCACTTTCATTTTGTTCTGCGTACGCTGTATTTTTACGGTTTTTCTGCGAGCCCTATTATGTCGCCCAAACTCTCTGCACCTTCTAAGGCTTCTGGCAGGGAACATACATACATACAGTACTCACTATAAATGTGATATTTCTACGAATTTACCCCAAATCCATCTCACTATATGCTTGCAAATGTGTTCTGTGTGTGTTTAAAGAGTGTGGGAGGGTCATTTACGGCTTAAACAATAGCATTTGGGGGTGGCGTCCGCGTATCACGGATTTTCATTTCACGATAAACGGGGCATTACTGTACTGCAATTTGGTAATGAGATATCCTTTATTTTTTCCCTAGATCTTAATGGAAATATATCATTATCGCTCTGTCTCCATTTTTCTCTCCCCACCAACCATCCTGTCTTCCTTCATCCGTGTTTTCAAACAAAATCATTCCATTTTATGAAACATGAAAAAAGGGAGCAGGTTGAGCAGGCTTTCAGCTTTAACTGCAGCTAGCTGTGTGGTTATGATTAACATAATAAAAATAATCATAAAATAATCAATTCATTCATTAATTAATCAAATTACTGCAGACTGTCATGAAAATTGCCAGCAGCAGTTTTGAAAGCACTGTGTTAGCGTGTAAAAGCAAAGATTGGCATTTTGTCCTGCATAGACGCCCTGTCCGGTTTCGCTGACCGTGCGAAGAGTTTTGAGAGTTTTAAACGATGCGTGTTAACAATTGGAAAAATATACACTTACATCTACATTTATGATGCCTCATCCAGAGCAAACTACAAAAGTGCTATGAAGCCTCTATCAATAAACACAACACTGGTTCACTAGGACACAGACCAAGGAAATATGGGAGGGAATAAAGCACAGTTGTTTTTGATGTAAAAAGATCAATTTATTGCCTCAGGGGAAATTTGTGCTTTATATCTTAGACCTCCTGTGTGAGCCAGAAAAAAAAAGAAAAAAGACTAAAGAAAAATGCACTAAATTAGATAGCAGTCTTTCTTTTATTGTTCCAAACTTTTGACTTATTATTCAATCTTTATTCAGTCAGGATTGTATGTATATTGCATGCTTTATTAATTACAAAAGTAATTTATTGATGATGTAGAATAGATTGATTTATTACAGTTACCTTTTAAAGCCATCATTAAAGGCTGTTCAATTCATTTTAGACACCACTCCATTTGCAGTATGAAATAAATGCTGAACTTTTGGTGTTTTGGACGCCTATGAAAATTTGTCATTTCGATATAAATTTATGCTGTTCATTCCAGGGCATTGAAAAGTTTAATAAAAAAATATATATTTCCTTGGATTTTTTGTAATGTGTGTAATATTAGAAGCGAGACACAAGTAGGTATACTCAGCATATATTTTATTAGGGGAAATCCTGTATTCCTCAACCATATTCCATGGTTGAGCCAAATAGAATTTTAGTATTTGTTTGTTTTTGTTTTTTTGTTTTTTTAGAAAAAAGGTTCGCCTGCTTTATATTTATAAATTCGTTTATTTATTTTTTTATTATTTATACACTATATTGCCAAAAGTATTCGCTCACCTGCCTTGACTCGCATATGAACTTAAGTGACATCCCATTCCTAATCCATAGGGTTCAAAATGACGTCGGTCCACCCTTTGCAGCTATAACAGCTTCAACTCTTCTGGGAAGGCTGTCCACAAGGTTTAGGAGTGTGTTTATGGGAATTTTTGACCATTCTTCCAGAAGCGCATTTGTGAGGTCACACACTGATGTTGGACGAGAAGGCCTGGCTCTCAGTCTCCGCTCTAATTCATCCCAAAGGTGTTCTATCGGGTTGAGGTCAGGACTCTGTGCAGGCCAGTCAAGTTCATCCACACCAGACTCTGTCATCCATGTCTTTATGGACCTTGCTTTGTGCACTGGTGCACAGTCATGTTGGAAGAGGAAGGGGCCAGCTCCAAACTGTTCCCACAAAGTTGGGAGCATGGAATTGTCCAAAATGTCTTGGTATGCTGAAGCATTCAGAGTTCCTTTCACTGGAACTAAGGGGCCAAGCCCAGCTCCTGAAAAACAACCCCACACCATAATCCCCCCTCCACCAAACTTTACACTTGGCACAATGCAGTCAGACAAGTACCGTTCTCCTGGCAACCGCCAAACCCAGACTCGTCCATCAGATTGCCAGATGGAGAAGCGCGATTCGTCACTCCAGAGAACGCGTCTCCACTGCTCTAGAGTCCAGTGGCGGCGTGCTTTACACCACTGCATCCGACGCTTTGCATTGCACTTGGTGATGTATGGCTTGGATGCAGCTGCTCGGCCATGGAAACCCATTCCATGAAGCTCTCTGCGCACTGTTCTTGAGATAATCTGAAGGCCACATGAAGTTTGGAGGTCTGTAGCGATTGACTCTGCAGAAAGTTGGCGACCTCTTTGCACTATGCGCCTCAGCATCCGCTGACCCCGCTCCGTCAGTTTACGTGGCCTACCACTTCGTGGCTGAGTTGCTGTCGTTCCCAAACACTTCCACGTTCTTATAATACAGCTGACAGTTGACTGTGGAATATTTAGGAGCGAGGAAATTTCACGACTGGATTTGTTGCACAGGTCGCATCCTATCACAGTTCCACGCTGGAATTCACTGAGCTCCTGAGAGCGACCCATTCTTTCACAAATGTTTGTAAAAACAGTCTGCATGCCTAGGTGCTTGATTTTATACACCTGTGGCCATGAAAGTGATTGGAACACCTGATTCTGATTATTTGGATGGGTGAGCGAATACTTTTGGCAATATAGTGTATTTCTTTCTTGTTTTCTTGTGATCTCGACATAAAAAACAGTTTTCCCCACGACGTAATTGTAATAAAATAATTTTATGCCTTCCGAATGTTTCTGGTGCATATTACGGTGTTCGTGCCTCGTTCCCAAGTGTCAAACACTTATGAGGACGTTGTCGATCACTGACTGACAAAGATACAGTATACATGCTATTGCAGTTTTGAGTGAAACACTGATTAAAGTACAAGCGAGTGCAATCATTCATGATGCTGTGCTACTGCTCTTTTGCTGACTCTAGAACATGTTCTTCTAAACTAAGACGTTATCACGAGAAAACAGCTTGTTATGTCGAGATCACAAGGAAATTCATTTCTGTGTATTACATTGTGGCTTCCTATAGGCTTTATAATGTTTAAGCGTATCTAACCCTGTAAATGCATGGGTTAACTCGTTTTTTCTCATGCCATATCATGGGAAAAAATGTCAGTGTATGCATTTACCCATGCTTTGCATACACAGGCTTAATGCCACAGACCACATCCTGGAAGCATTGCGTGTCTATACAGAATGCCAAAGTGGCTAGTGATAGACTTGTGTCTGGTTTGATTCTTTAAATCTAAACAATGAGATAAAACACAGAGGATATAAGTGGCTAATTTTTAGCAATTTTAAATCATCCTGTGCCACTAGCTTTTTTTCTCAAGACTCTGAAGCTTTCAAGCATCACAAGTTGAAATATCAGGGCTGAATGGAGTCAGGGTGTATACCACAGTGGTGTACTAGGAACAAAAAACAAGGTTATACCATATGTAGCTATCCATTATAACATGAACTTAAACACGAAAATATGAAAATTAGCAAATTTATAATTTAACTTACTTCAGTTTTGTGATTGGCACTTTTGGTTGGACCTTAAAAAAGGAAAATGAATTTTAGTATAGTGTAATAATGCATCATCAGAGCAGCAATAAATTACAGAATGGCATAATTTCACTCACATGCATATCGGCATTTGCTCAGATAAGAGATCAGCGTCACTGTCGAGAGCACCAGGAGAATTCCCAAGATGGTGAACACATAGGAAAGCCAACTGAGTTGTGGTGTATTTACTGCAGTTGGGACTAGGGGGAAAAAATGTGGTTACATTATGACTTAGGTGTCTATACAAGTTTTAAATGTTTTGTTTACTGACATGAGAGATGATTTTCAGTTAATTTTCTCATTAAATGATTTCATGCAATTTCATACTTATTCATTAAAGTGGAACAGATAATATGTTCTAAATGCATATGAATATAGACAAAAAAAGGATGCATGCATTTGGTGTGTGTGTGTGTGTGTGTGTGCTTGCAGTGGTCTTACAAGATATCTGGGTCATGCTAGAGGTGTGCATTTCACAGGAAGTAACAAACGTGCAAAATGTTTTGCTTCTGGTTTGGAGTTCATTATATGTGAAGCTTATGGGACAAAAAAATAGATTTAAAAGATTTATTTATATTCATGAACACAATCTTTAGTAACTTCCTGCTCAGAATCAAATTTAGTTATTAGTCTGTAAATAGTTGGGGAAATAATTGTTGTTGTCACAACTGCCATTACTGTTCCAGGAGGATACAGATACACTGCTCTACACCCATTCAGTAATTCAGATCACAATCTTGTCTTTTTCATCCAGTATGTTCCTGCAGTTGAAAGGCAGCCTGTCTCCATAAACGCTGAGGAGTGGATACAGGAAGCCGGTGAGACCCTGCCAGACTGCTTTGAGTCAGAAGACTGGAATGGATAGTATTCTGTGAACCACATGGTTGTAACATTAACAGCATCACAAACTGCATCGCTGACTATATTAATGATTATCCCTACTAGAACTGTATACTGCTATCCGATCAATAAACTTTGGATCACCAGTGACTTGAATTCCTTCAGGTCTGGTGACAAGGAAGTCCTTACAAGGATATAGTGGTAACTGAAGACAAGAGTGAGGGAGTTTAGAGAGTCGTCCTGGCAGAAACTGGAGGGTAAACTGCAGCTTAGACAGACAATGTGGCTATTAATCGTTCCGCTATTAAAAAGTTCAGCACAGAATCCCCTGTTGGGCCGTCCCACACTGGAACATTCTTCTGCAGAAACCGTCTTGCTGAGTATCCCTGACCACTCGAGGCAGCAGGATCAGAATCCATAATGCAGATCTTTATTAGAAAACGGCAGGCAAAAGATCAAAAACCGGAAAACCAAACACACTGAGAAAATCGACACCAAAACCGAAAACCAAATACTCGTAGTCAACTAGGGTAGGCAAGGATCATGCACAGAGCAATCTAGGAACAGTGATATAAGGCTTGGTACATACTCTAAAGAGAAAACGAGTTGCCTTTGTGTAAAACAAAGGCAAGCATGCTGTTTAAAAAAGCCTAGAAACACCGTAAATAAGCACACAATGTTAAAACTCAGGTGAGGTCTCCCTCTGGCATATGGGTTGCTACACCATTTCAGTAAATTTTGAAGAGTTTTGCTATTCTTCTCAGAGTGAAATTCTCACTGCAAACAAAATCCCACTATCAAACCTTTAACGGACCAAAATAGCCCAGCAGTGCTGTTACACCACCTTGTGCACTCCTATTCAGAGGAATACGCCTGTCTGGCTGAGATTTCAGAATCATCATCTCACTATGCAGATCTGTCACAAGATCTGTTGAAGGGCGGGGCACACAGATTTGTTTAGTTTAGTTTACATTTACATTTCGGCAGACGCCCTTAGTCATAGCGACTTATCTCCGATCAGTGGTACAACACCTTCATCACCAAGCTACCACATCCACCATATTTGTAGATTGCTTATGTTCTAAACCCAATGATAATACCACCTTATGGTGGTACTCAGTCTGTTCTTTGCCTAATGTTGTACACAAAGCTCACTCTATGCTCAAGCGGTGGAACTTGTTGCTTAACAAGGGCATGCAGTCTGTATAAAGATCAAGTAGTAACCATTTATACTGCTTCACGATATGCTTTTGGTGTAGCTCACTGGTTTCTGATCTTTTAGAGGCCCAAATGTTACCTAAACGTCTATCTGCCATCAATGTCAGGGGTCACAACCCAGGAGATTCTGAAATGGCTCAGAATTGGCTCTAAAATGGTGGCAACTCTCTAGCTGATGAAGTAGCAAATTGGGCTGCCAAAGATGGCACACCCTTGCCTTTTGTGCACAAAACAGCCACAGCATATTCTCAGTTTATACAGATTTTGACTAGATGGTCATTTATCTTTTCGCCATACACAGGCTACAAACAGCATCACTGTCTCTGTGTGGTTCTTTAGCATCTCTTCCCTGAATTCAGCCCTGGAGGTAGTGACAGCACTGCAGCTCAGGCTTCTTCTCCAAATGAACCCGAAATTTTAATACCCACTCTACACAACACTACAGAGTCTGCGGAGCTCATTCTCCAAAAGACAGGTGCGTTGTCACAGAGAACATTCCAGAAGGTCATTCCATCTGCAATAACGTTGTACAACAACTCACCTGTGTGTGTGTGTGTGTGTGTGCACTACTACAACCATTAACATCATTATATTCTAGACTCTCCAGGTTCTTCATATTCATTATGCTGCCAGTTTGTTCATGTTTACTGTGATGGAAATATGGTTAGATCCACAACTGTGTTTCATATCTGCACTACTATGTTTAAATTAATCTTATGAATCTTAACCTAATATTCACTTATTGTATTCTATATTTAATATATATTATTCTTTTTTCTTAGTCTTATGTTTGTGTGTGTGTGTGCATATATATATATATATATATATATATGTATCTTGTTACTGACTTAGCTGCATGCAGATACATATACAGATACAGACACGAACGCAGATACAGATACAGTTAGTTATAGAGATACCGTTACAGATACAGTTAGTGATAGAGATACAGTTACAGACACATATACAGTTAGTGATAGAGATACAGTTACAGACACAGATACAGTTAGTGATAGAAATACAGTTACAGACACAGATACAGTTAGTGATAGAGATACAGTTACAGACACAGATACAGTTAGTGATAGAGATACAGTTACAGACACAGATACAGTTAGTGATAGAGATACAGTTACAGACACAGATACAGTTAGTGATACAGATACAGTTACAGACACAGATACAGTTAGTGATACAGATACAGTTACAGACACAGATACAGTTAGTGATAGAAATACAGTTACAGACACAGATACAGTTAGTGATAGAGATACAGTTACAGACACAGATACAGTTAGTGATAGAGATACAGTTACAGATACAGTTAGTGATAGAGATACAGTTATAGACACAGATACAGTTAGTGATAGAGATACAGTTACAGACACAGATACAGTTAGTGATAGAGATACAGTTACAGATACAGTTAGTGATAGAGATACAGTTACAGACACAGATACAGTTAGTGATAGAGATACAGTTACAGATACAGTTAGTGATAGAGATACAGTTACAGACACAGATACAGTTAGTGATAGAGATACAGTTACAGACACAGATACAGTTAGTGATAGAGATACAGTTACAGACACAGATACAGTTAGTGATAGAGATACAGACACAGATACAGTTAGTGATAGAGATACAGTTACAGACACAGATACAGTTAGTGATAGAGATACAGACACAGATACAGTTAGTGATAGAGATACAGACACAGATACAGTTAGTGATAGAGATACAGTTACAGACACAGATACAGTTAGTGATAGAGATACAGTTACAGACACAGATACAGTTAGTGATAGAGATACAGACACAGATACAGTTAGTGATAGAGATACAGTTACAGATACAGTTAGTGATAGAGATACAGTTACAGACACAGATACAGTTAGTGATAGAGATACAGTTACAGACACATATACAGTTAGTGATAGAGATACAGTTACAGACACAGATACAGTTAGTGATAGAGATACAGTTACAGACACAGATACAGTTAGTGATAGAGATACAGTTACAGACACAGATACAGTTAGTGATAGAGATACAGTTACAGACACATATACAGTTAGTGATAGAGATACAGTTACAGACACAGATACAGTTAGTGATAGAGATACAGTTACAGACACATATACAGTTAGTGATAGAGATACAGTTACAGACACAGATACAGTTAGTGATAGAGATACAGTTACAGACACAGATACAGTTAGTGATAGAGATACAGTTACAGACACAGATACAGTTAGTGATAGAGATACAGTTACAGACACAGATACAGTTAGTGATAGAGATACAGTTACAGACACAGATACAGTTAGTGATAGAGATACAGTTACAGACACATATACAGTTAGTGATAGAGATACAGTTACAGACACAGATACAGTTAGTGATAGAGATACAGTTACAGATACAGATACAGTTAGTGATAGAGATACAGTTACAGACACAGATACAGTTAGTGATAGAGATACAGTTACAGACACATATACAGTTAGTGATAGAGATACAGTTACAGACACAGATACAGTTAGTGATAGAGATACAGTTACAGATACAGTTAGTGATAGAGATACAGTTACAGACACAGATACAGTTAGTGATAGAGATACAGTTACAGACACAGATACAGTTAGTGATACAGATACAGTTACAGACACAGATACAGTTAGTGATACAGATACAGTTACAGACACAGATACAGTTAGTGATAGAAATACAGTTACAGACACAGATACAGTTAGTGATAGAGATACAGTTACAGACACAGATACAGTTAGTGATAGAGATACAGTTACAGACACAGATACAGTTAGTGATACAGATACAGTTACAGACACAGATACAGTTAGTGATACAGATACAGTTACAGACACAGATACAGTTAGTGATAGAGATACAGTTACAGACACAGATACAGTTAGTGATACAGATACAGTTACAGACACAGATACAGTTAGTGATAGAGATACAGTTACAGACACAGATACAGTTAGTGATACAGATACAGTTACAGACACAGATACAGTTAGTGATAGAGATACAGTTACAGACACAGATACAGTTAGTGATACAGATACAGTTACAGACACAGATACAGTTACAGATACAGTTAGTGATAGAGATACAGTTACAGACACAGATACAGTTAGTGATAGAGATACAGTTACAGACACAGATACAGTTAGTGATAGAGATACAGTTACAGATACAGTTAGTGATAGAGATACAGTTACAGACACAGATACAGTTAGTGATACAGATACAGTTACAGACACAGATACAGTTAGTGATAGAGATACAGTTACAGATACAGTTAGTGATAGAGATACAGTTATAGACACAGATACAGTTAGTGATAGAGATACAGTTACAGACACAGATACAGTTAGTGATAGAGATACAGTTACAGATACAGTTAGTGATAGAGATACAGTTACAGACACAGATACAGTTAGTGATAGAGATACAGTTACAGATACAGTTAGTGATAGAGATACAGTTACAGACACAGATACAGTTAGTGATAGAGATACAGTTACAGACACAGATACAGTTAGTGATAGAGATACAGTTACAGACACAGATACAGTTAGTGATAGAGATACAGACACAGATACAGTTAGTGATAGAGATACAGTTACAGACACAGATACAGTTAGTGATAGAGATACAGTTACAGACACAGATACAGTTAGTGATAGAGATACAGACACAGATACAGTTAGTGATAGAGATACAGTTACAGACACAGATACAGTTAGTGATAGAGATACAGTTACAGACACAGATACAGTTAGTGATAGAGATACAGACACAGATACAGTTAGTGATAGAGATACAGTTACAGATACAGTTAGTGATAGAGATACAGTTACAGACACAGATACAGTTAGTGATAGAGATACAGTTACAGACACATATACAGTTAGTGATAGAGATACAGTTACAGACACAGATACAGTTAGTGATAGAGATACAGTTACAGACACAGATACAGTTAGTGATAGAGATACAGTTACAGACACAGATACAGTTAGTGATAGAGATACAGTTACAGACACATATACAGTTAGTGATAGAGATACAGTTACAGACACAGATACAGTTAGTGATAGAGATACAGTTACAGACACATATACAGTTAGTGATAGAGATACAGTTACAGACACATATACAGTTAGTGATAGAGATACAGTTACAGACACAGATACAGTTAGTGATAGAGATACAGTTACAGACACATATACAGTTAGTGATAGAGATACAGTTACAGACACAGATACAGTTAGTGATAGAGATACAGTTACAGACACAGATACAGTTAGTGATAGAGATACCGTTACAGATACAGTTAGTGATAGAGATACAGTTACAGACACAGATACAGTTAGTGATAGAGATACAGTTACAGACACAGATACAGTTAGTGATAGAGATACAGTTACAGACACATATACAGTTAGTGATAGAGATACAGTTACAGACACAGATACAGTTAGTGATAGAGATACAGTTACAGACACAGATACAGTTAGTGATAGAGATACAGACACAGATACAGTTAGTGATAGAGATACAGTTACAGATACAGTTAGTGATAGAGATACAGTTACAGACACAGATACAGTTAGTGATAGAGATACAGTTACAGACACATATACAGTTAGTGATAGAGATACAGTTACAGACACAGATACAGTTAGTGATAGAGATACAGTTACAGACACAGATACAGTTAGTGATAGAGATACAGTTACAGACACAGATACAGTTAGTGATAGAGATACAGTTACAGACACATATACAGTTAGTGATAGAGATACAGTTACAGACACATATACAGTTAGTGATAGAGATACAGTTACAGACACATATACAGTTAGTGATAGAGATACAGTTACAGACACAGATACAGTTAGTGATAGAGATACAGTTACAGACACAGATACAGTTAGTGATAGAGATACCGTTACAGATACAGTTAGTGATAGAGATACAGTTACAGACACAGATACAGTTAGTGATAGAGATACAGTTACAGACACAGATACAGTTAGTGATAGAGATACAGTTACAGACACATATACAGTTAGTGATAGAGATACAGTTACAGACACAGATACAGTTAGTGATAGAGATACAGTTACAGATACAGATACAGTTAGTGATAGAGATACAGTTACAGACACAGATACAGTTAGTGATAGAGATACAGTTACAGACACATATACAGTTAGTGATAGAGATACAGTTACAGACACAGATACAGTTAGTGATAGAGATACAGTTACAGATACAGTTAGTGATAGAGATACAGTTACAGACACAGATACAGTTAGTGATAGAGATACAGTTACAGACACAGATACAGTTAGTGATACAGATACAGTTACAGACACAGATACAGTTAGTGATACAGATACAGTTACAGACACAGATACAGTTAGTGATAGAAATACAGTTACAGACACAGATACAGTTAGTGATAGAGATACAGTTACAGACACAGATACAGTTAGTGATAGAGATACAGTTACAGACACAGATACAGTTAGTGATACAGATACAGTTACAGACACAGATACAGTTAGTGATACAGATACAGTTAGTGATAGAGATACAGTTACAGACACAGATACAGTTAGTGATACAGATACAGTTACAGACACAGATACAGTTAGTGATAGAGATACAGTTACAGACACAGATACAGTTAGTGATACAGATACAGTTACAGACACAGATACAGTTAGTGATAGAGATACAGTTACAGACACAGATACAGTTAGTGATACAGATACAGTTACAGACACAGATACAGTTACAGATACAGTTAGTGATAGAGATACAGTTACAGACACAGATACAGTTAGTGATAGAGATACAGTTACAGACACAGATACAGTTAGTGATAGAGATACAGTTACAGATACAGTTAGTGATAGAGATACAGTTACAGACACAGATACAGTTAGTGATACAGATACAGTTACAGACACAGATACAGTTAGTGATAGAGATACAGTTACAGATACAGTTAGTGATAGAGATACAGTTATAGACACAGATACAGTTAGTGATAGAGATACAGTTACAGACACAGATACAGTTAGTGATAGAGATACAGTTACAGATACAGTTAGTGATAGAGATACAGTTACAGACACAGATACAGTTAGTGATAGAGATACAGTTACAGACACATATACAGTTAGTGATAGAGATACAGTTACAGACACAGATACAGTTAGTGATAGAGATACAGTTACAGACACAGATACAGTTAGTGATAGAGATACAGTTACAGACACAGATACAGTTAGTGATAGAGATACAGTTACAGACACATATACAGTTAGTGATAGAGATACAGTTACAGACACAGATACAGTTAGTGATAGAGATACAGTTACAGACACAGATACAGTTAGTGATAGAGATACAGTTACAGACACATATACAGTTAGTGATAGAGATACAGTTACAGACACAGATACAGTTAGTGATAGAGATACAGTTACAGACACATATACAGTTAGTGATAGAGATACAGTTACAGACACAGATACAGTTAGTGATAGAGATACAGTTACAGACACAGATACAGTTAGTGATAGAGATACAGTTACAGATACAGTTAGTGATAGAGATACAGTTACAGACACAGATACAGTTAGTGATAGAGATACAGTTACAGACACAGATACAGTTAGTGATAGAGATACAGTTACAGACACATATACAGTTAGTGATAGAGATACAGTTACAGACACAGATACAGTTAGTGATAGAGATACAGTTACAGATACAGATACAGTTAGTGATAGAGATACAGTTACAGACACAGATACAGTTAGTGATAGAGATACAGTTACAGACACATATACAGTTAGTGATAGAGATACAGTTACAGACACAGATACAGTTAGTGATAGAGATACAGTTACAGACACAGATACAGTTAGTGATAGAGATACAGTTACAGACACAGATACAGTTAGTGATAGAGATACAGTTACAGATACAGTTAGTGATAGAGATACAGTTACAGACACAGATACAGTTAGTGATAGAGATACAGTTACAGACACAGCTACACATCAGTGAAAAGACTACACTGCTAACTACTAACTGGCAATTTAAGAAAGTAAGGAAATATACAGTGTGCTTCCATATTCAAAATGTAGGTTCTTACTTTCAACAGTAGTTTCCAGAATTCTTCCTGCGGCAAAGAGTTTGAGAAACTTTTAAAACCTATAAACACTCCAGAGTAGTTTACATTATTATAACTAAGTTCACCCTAAACAACAATAAAAAGAGATTTGATTCTATTCCTTACCTGAAACAGTGAGGTTGATGTTGTGGCTTTCTGATGAAAAGCCTGTTGTAGAAACTTTACATCGATAAATGGCATTATCATCTGGTAAAATGTTCTTGAAGCTCAAATATGAGATAATCTCCTTCAAGCCTGTTTGTTCCTCTATAATTGTTACTTGATTTGTTTTATTGATGTGTAGAAAATTGTTTCTGTCATCAATTTTCATCCATTCGACAACAGGAATCTCATTACAATATGTCACAGGGCAAGAGATGTTAAACTGGTGTTCTCTGAAGGCCGTGTAAACAGTGTTCTTCCGAACTTTGTTTTCAGGGACACATGAAACACCAGGATCTACAGAAAGCAGAGATTTTTCAATAATAATAATAATAATAATAATAATAATAATAATAATAATAATAATAATAATAATAATAATAATAATAATAATATAGTTGACCTTATAATTGCACCTCAAACATATTGTGAGTTTAGAATTATGAGGTGTAAAAATGAACAAAAAACCATACTACAGTCACAATATAGCAAATGGCAAGTGTGATACATTTGGCTCTTGTGGCAGTCGGTTTTGCGCTCGGGTCTCCATCATTAAACATTTGATGGCTTCAGCAGAAAGGAATTAGTGTTTAATCTATAATAAACTTAGAAATGATGATAATGATGTATAAATGACTCAAAAGCACAATTCCACTTGGCAATATAAAAGTTGTAAAAAGTAAATGATTTATAATCGCACTCTTGGGTGTCACCGAGATGAAAATGGCTTCCCTTTTGAGTCTGTTTCCTCTCAAGGTTTCTTCCTCATATCATCGCAGCGAGTTTTTCCTCACCATCGTTAGCTCTGGCTTGCTCATTCGGGATAAATATACATTTAAATTAATTTCTATTCTAAATTTTTATATGTCCGTAAAGCTGCTTTGAGACAATGCCCACTGGTAAAAGCACTATACAAATAAAATGGAATTAAATTGAATACACTGAGTGGGGATTGTGTAATTTTTCCTTTGTACAGAATGCTGATCAAACCTGCAAATAAAACTTAAAGGAACATAACCCCAAAGTCTAGTGGGTTAATGGTCGATCTGCTAAACATCAAGAGTCCGCCTTACCTTGCGCATGTACAGTGACAAAGAAGACGAAAGCCACGATTAATCCATTAAACACTGACATCTTGTGTAGAAAATCTCTGTTTACTGCGTACAATTAATAAAGAAGTGTCCGATTACCTAAAGCGGGTCAACCTCACGATCTGACTCTGTATTAAAGGCAATCGTGTAGTATATTTCTAACAAACTCACAAACCTCTCATTCTCTTTCTTTCTCTTCCTCCCCCTCTTCCTGTCTGTCTCCTCTAATGTTAAATTAACTCATCTTTACCCTACTGCAACATACACACTGGTCAGTTTATTAGGAACACCTGTATGTATGTGCATTCCTGCGAATATTCATAGGGAAGCAGCTCAGGAACACAGTTGATGTGAATGTTAAACTCAAACATCAGTACAGAGCCAGGAGAGAGAGTCAGTAGAGTCCTTTATTGCTCTATATAAGATCACCCTAAACAGCAATAAAAAGAGATGCGATTCTATTTCTTATCTGAAACCCTGAGGTTAATGCTGTGGCTCTCTGGTGTAGGGACTTTAAATGGCATTATCACCAGGTAAAATGTGCTTGGAAGATCAAATATAAGATCATCCCCTTCAAGCCTGTTTGTTCCTCTGTAATTATTACTTGATTCGTTTCACTCATGTGTAAAAAATTGTTTCTGTATCACAGGGCAAGCGATGTTAAACTGGTGTTCTGTGGAGGCTGTGTAACCAGTGTCAAGTACACAGATAATGTTAATGTTAAACTCATAAGAAGCACGTTCTAGCACGTGTCACAAGAATGTTCCCAAACTGGTTAGTGATTTCTTGTTTAGTTAGCTACGTAAACATATGACCGTGATTACATAGCGTTGGAAAGCGAGCTACTGACACATTCGCTTGTGTGCTTAGATAAGTATTTTTCCCTTCTCTACATTCCTTTACTTTTTGCTTCCTGTCAAGATTTCTAAAGAGTCTCTCAAGACTATGTAGAGTCATTGGCCAGTCACTCTGGCTGACAGTCAAACCTTCAATTCAGTTTCTATTCACATTGTCTCATAATAACACCAAATACTTTCTTATTAAATGTATTACCATCATAACAAGCATAATAAACCTGTGGCTAACCACAGTGCCATTAATACCTGATGTCACGAGGCAGGTGCTTGGAGTTTGGATGCAAGTGCCAAGGGTTTATTAACAAAAAATCACTCAAATAGGAGAGTCGAAATAATAGGAACAAGAAAATTAGGAACACTCCCAAAACAATCCAAACGTGTCAGGCAAAGAGCAGGTATAAGCCGCTCAGACAGGTATAAACAGGTTATGTAAGGTCAAAACATTTTTACTAAAACAATAGCACTAGGGAAGCTTGTGGACTGTGAACTGAAAGACTAGTGTTTATAAAGAGTGCTAACCAAACATGCATTATTAAAATGATGTTTTGAAACTCTTCCTTGTTTCAGCAGGTGGAGCGAACTTTCTCTAGAACAGCACTAGGGTCACTGGCTGTCTTCAAATGACGTGTAAAGACCCATATCTTCCTGAAACACTTAAACTAGCACAAGTCTTATTTAAAAACAAAAGATTGAAAGTAATCTTAGTATAAGTAATCTTGTGAACCAATTTGTGAACCAAGGTGTTCATTAATTCACTCTGGATAAGGAAGTCTGCCTAATGACATAAATGTAAATGTAAATGTCAAACAGTGAGTGAAAGAGTGAAAGTGTTGCTGAAAGTCGGAATCCATGCTAGCTATGTTTATGGCTGCAGTGAGTAAGCGACATAACACAACGTGACACGAGACGAGATGGAAAGATTACGTCAAGGTTGTTTTCCCACTTATGCGGACCGTGTCTTCCTTGTAGCCGTCATTCATGTCAATTCAGTTCAGTTTCTGTTCAATGCTATTTGTATATTCCGCTTTTGTCGCAGAAAATGTCCAGGGATATATGAACATTACATTCTACCTCAGCTGATTGTTGCACACACAAATTGCACTACTTGTATACTCTGCACTACTCTACACACACAAAAACCACACTCACTGCACATCTTCGTGTGCATACTGCACCGACACTTTACATACCGTATTATTTATTGTCATTACATTTATATTTATATTTGACTTTTTTTTTTATCTACATACATGTATATACTATTTATTATAGATGTTTATACATATATATTAATTATTTATATATATTATTTATTATGTTTATATTATATACATACTTTTATTTTTATTTTTATATATACTGTATATATTTTATATATTTTTATATACATATATATTTGTATATGTATATCCGATACACCATTGGCTTTACGTAACTATTGGTGTTTTTTCATAAACTATCATGTCTTTAATTTCTACTATGATAGTTTTTATTCTTCCTATATTTCTATATATATTTGTATTACCTATATCCCTATACTTTTCTTTTCTTGTCCACACACTTTACTGTAGGACAGTCGTAAAAAGCGTTTCACTACATGTCGTACTGTGTATGATTTCGTATGTGACCAATAAAATTGAATTTGAAATATGAAAAACTATGACATAAAGGCGGTGAATTTTCTGATCTCAGAAACGCTGTGTAATAATCAGTAATAAATCAAGAGTTTCAAATTCTCAATTATTCACAAGTTTGTTGGTCATCACACATGATGTAGTTCTTACTTAAATTCAGTTACAAAATGAGTTATTACACATACTGTGATGCAATTACTGTAATATTCCTATTTCTTGCACACAGGGTAATTATTGTACCTATTACACCAAGTGCTTGTTATGTAGTGTGTGTATTGACATGATCCTCGTACCTGATGGGAAGAGAGTCACAAGATGATGACCTGTGTGTGCAGACAAAAATCTCGGAAGCAGTGTGAGGTCTACCCGCCCTCAGTGTTTAGCACCAATGATGTCCTTTGAAATTATCGTGTTCACATTAGGCATCACTTCAGACTGTCATTTATGCTTCACCTTTTATTCTTCTACCTTTTATTCCAATTTTAATGGGACGTATAGAAATACGTAAAAGAGCTCAGTTTTCTTCATCCCATGATCAGAAGGCTAGCCCATCTTGTCCGATCCCACAGAAGAGGTTCTGTAAAAACCAGGGGCCAAAAAAATGAAGCTTCTGTTTTAGGGGTGCCCATGTCATGTCACACTCCATAAAAACATCAGAACTGGACCACGGAGCAGTAGAAGAATGTGTCCTGGTCTGATGTAATGTTCTCTTTTACATAATATTTATTTCTGAAACTTGTGTAGAAATGGAGCCAGGATGCACTGTGGGAAGAAGTCAAGTAGATGGAGGCAGTGTGATGCTCTGGTTAATGTTCTGCTGGAAATATCTTGGGTCCTAGTATTCATGTAGATAAAATGACTGACTCATACCACCTACCTAAACACACAGTTGCACTCCTTCCAAATGACAGTGGTATCTTTTTTGCTGATTTTGCTCTTTGACACACCACAAATAGGAGGTGGGTGAAGACTCTTATCTCTCACGTTCTCTCTCTTTCTCTCTCTCTCTCTCTCTCTCTCTCTCTGTTTGATTGTAAAAAGAAAAATGTCGCCAGATTGGAATGTCACACTGCAACTCCATTTTAAATCCACCCAGTAACGTATAAAATAGATAGCCTGGATTATCACTCCCAGTTAATTGCATTTAATTTTTATTGATTTATTATTCATTGTTTTGTTATTGCTTTTAAACCCTTCCCTGTCAGGCATAAAAGAAACAATAATGATGCAATCATTGTCAAGGAAGTTAGAGGTGGAACTAGGCTACGACATTGTAGGAGGAGGAACTATTAGTATACACTTGTATTCACACACACACACACACACACACACAGAGCCCATAATTACACAGCCAAGATCATGCAGCTCTACCAGCCTCAGCTTTTTATCATCTTTTTTTTTGTCCTCTTTGACATGACTCAGGGTAAGTCTGAATGCTTAATACTAATATTCTTTTTAAAATATTGTCCTATGTAGAATTATAAAAAAAAAATTTTTTTTACTTTAGCAAAAACTTTAGCAGAATTAATTATAATTAAATATAATTCAATGATATGAATAAACTGCTGTGAAAGAGGTATATTTTTAATATATTTGCAATGAGTCTGTAGTTTTATTCCAAGTAAGCAGTTCTCCATGTAGACAGTACAGCACTGCAGGTTATAGGTCATGAATGTACAAGAATGTGTGCTATTCTTTGTTTGTCATATCAGATTTAGATGTTTACACTGGCTCCGGTATTTTATCAGATGTTTGGTGATGCACATGATACCAAAACATGATTTGCATTAACTTTGCATGTGATAATGACAAAAAAGAGATACCTGAAGATGTGATTTGAACCAGGGGCCCTAAACAGGAAGCTGAGTGGGACGTTTTGAGGGGGCGCATGGTAGACACTCAGGGCTTTGACAATTTGTAGTTTTTCACTGCTTGTTGCCTAGCCTATTAGCTGCAATATATATATTTATTGAAAAAGTGTTTTTGTAAATGAAATTATATTGTAGCAACCCAGAAAAAAAATATGTACACAAACGGGAAACGGTTGGGTTTCCAAAAAGATTATTGCCAAATAAATGTTTGTTATTAAATTAATATTAAAAATAAAAAAACAAAGGTATGTCAAATTCTCGTCTCCACACTGGCCGGAGCCCCGCCCCCGCACTTAGCGCTCCAATCACATGCAAGATCTACGCAAACGACTCTATTCAGATGGCATAAATGCTAATTTCTGTGTTGTTTGGGGGGGGTGGAGTGATGTGCTGATGCCTGCCCGTGTCCAGTGGAATAAAAAGGTGTGTACAATTTCAAATAATAGCTGTTTGTGTCCAGCATCGAATAATTATCTGACCCTGAAAGTCCGGAATGTGGTTTTGTGAATTCATGACTGAAATAAAGCTGCTCACTTCGGCGCGCGCTATCACTTTGCAAAAGGCAGCGTTTATTTAGCGAGTATATATTTGTGCTGTGTTGTTTTTCTAGAGTACCATGGTTTTATTACGATGTTACATTCCGTCTGCTTTGCAAAAGTTGCCACTCTTTGTGATCTGAGTATATAATGACTGAAATACAGCTGCTCACATCGTCGCGCGCTTTCACGTTGCGAACCGGGGCGCATTCAAAACGCCGGGGTCCGATGAGAGCGCGCGCCGATGTGAACGGCTTTATTTCAGTCATAAACAGTGGCAACTTTTGCTAAGCAGACGAAATGTAAAATCAATAATTGTACCACAGAAAAACAACATAGCACAAATATATACTCGCTAAATAAAAGTGAAAGCGCGCGCCGATGTGAGCAGCTGTGCTCCAGTCATCATATACTCATATAATCCCCCCCCAAAAAAAAATATGCCTTTGTTCTAAAAGAATTGCATTTCATTGAACATTTAAGACACCATGCTTTATTTTTTGTTTCTCTCAACAAAACCTGGCTTCAGTGTACCCTGGTTTTGTATGAAGAATGTGAATGTATAGGTGCGAACAGCTTGAGACATCAGTCTCAGTCCTGGGGAAACCTGGTGTCACCTGAGCCATGTGTCAATAGGTCTTACATATTCATGAATAGTCATTGATTATTCAGCGAAACAGAGGCTCTGCTGAAAAAAGTTAGGCACATCAGTCACTTTACCCCCAAATAAAAGGTCTTTCTGAGTGTTATAATTTTGCTGTTTTTCTATGGGCCACACCCAAGACTTTCATGAACTCAGTCCTGTGTTCAAAACAATCTGCCCGGTTTGTTTATTCTCCATTTTCACTGTTTTTCCGCTAGAGTTCAAAATTGTATTTTCGTATATGTATACTTTGACATAAGCTTAAAAGTCGCACATGAATGTATCATATTTACATCAGCCATATTATGAAAGCCCAGTTTGTGCTCTATGTAAATAAGTTGAAATGTATTAGCTACTATTTTGGTAAAGATTTGAAATTTACACAAATTTAAGAAGAGCCTCCGATTCACAGGTCTTCAGAAAGGCCTCGGACCCCAGAGGGATACAATGAGCTGAAAAATAAATATGTCTCACACAGAAGGCCAACAGATCTTAGTCATGACTGAATTTCTGTCAGGGGAGTTGTCAGCTGGGCACTGGAAGGTGCTGAGAGGGATGAATGGAAGCGTGTGTGTGTGTGTGTGTGTGTGTGTGTGTCGCCCTTTGCTAGCTTGTATTCATAATTACATCCTGGGATAAACTCCCGATTCATGACCAGGATAAGGCAGATATGGAACTTAAATGAATGATTCTCAGCATTAATTGTTTTAAATAAAACAAACGTAGCCTGTCTGGTGAGCAGGGTGAACGTGACAATTGTTAACTAGGCACCTGAAAGACTGTTTTTTACAATACGCCTTACCAACATCCACACCAAATCAGAAGCGGTACATTGTACCACAACAGTGCAAAGCAAACCTGTTTAGATTTTTAAAAAAAAGGATCTTAATGATATCAGATCAGCTGTTCATTTTCACAAAATGCTTTCAGGCTCATAAATAATTGTTGATATTGTAATTAATTTAGCAAAAAATCAAACAAACAAACATCTATTTAAAAGGCATTCAGTCATTTATTGTATATTATATTCTATATATTATAATCGTACATACTGTATATTATATATAAAATCAACTTTACAATAACCATCCTGGTCAGTGGATCCGGGATTGGGCATCTGTTTCGGATGCCTCCTGGACGTCTCCCAGGGGAGGTGTTCCGGGCATGCCCCAATGGGAAGAGCCCCTGGGGAAGACCCAGGACACGCTGGAGGGACTATGTCTCTCGGCTGACCTGGAAACGCCTTGTAATTCCCCTGGAAGGGCTGGAGGAAGTGGAATGGGCAACATGGAATGGGCATGAGGTTTGAATACATATAGGATTGTATGTCAGTCCATCGCAGAGTGCCACACACATACAATCACACGCTCATTTAGAACAGCCAGTTCATTCTGAGAAAACAGAGTCTGAGGACCACCAGAAAACTCAAAGAAAAGGAGGAAGATGAAGAGAAACTTCAAAGGAACAGTAACAATTCAATTCAATTCAATTTATTTTGTATATCGCCTTTTACAATGGACATTGTAAAAGTTTATAAGGTCATTATAGACACTAATTCTTTGCTGTCACAAGCTGACAGATGAAATGGCAGATCTGTAACGGTGTGAAAGTCCCCAAGTGGCTCTGACCATGGCTGTCTCCTGGTCCACACAGATCCATCCACAGCATCAGTGGGCACCACCAAGTGACGAGACCAGGGGAAGAGGCAGCGGTCACCCTGGAAACTGACAAACACTGGGAGCTCAGGAGTGGGGTATGCAGCTCGACAGAGAAAGACAGAGAGAGTGAGAAAGATATTAAGTATGATTCTGATCATGTGATGTTTAAGGACAATGTAGATTATGTGTAAAGTGCAGGCAGGGACTCCGGCAAGACTAGCTATGACAGCATAACTAAAAGGGAGAGCCAGAAGGTGACAGACATGAAGGCTTCCCGGGACATAAAGCATCCAACCACTTCACAGTCAGCAAATCTGAGCGACTTGCGAGGGTGGTAAGGCGACAGCATCCAAACAAATAATTTAAGTCTCATTAGAGGTAGGGCAAAATGTATCATGGTGCAAAATACAGAGCAGTCTAATGTGAGAAATGACACTGTGTGTCTTCCATCAGCTGCCTAATCCATGGCAGAAAAGGAGTGGTTGCTAGACAGAGACACTGGTGTTCATTATTCAAGCTAATGAATAGGTTTTAGTCTGTGTTTTGAGACATTTCTACTCTTCACAAACCCAACTGTCTCTTTGCAAATCAAACAGAACGGCTTTGTGCTGGATTGGAGCAAAATAAACGAATACCTCTCTGTCCAATCATCTTTGAAAACTCTATTTTCTTTGTCAACTTTTCTTTTCCTGGAAACTGATATCCTCACCTATCCAAACGTTCACTGCGGTGAAGTGTCGCCGGATTACCGCGCTCAAACGTCATACACATTCGCTTTGATTTTCATTCATCTCCAAAAACACAACAAATGATTTACAAGTTTAACATCGTTTGGTCTAACGCAGTACATGTAGCATGGTTTTTTTATAATGAATAAAAAGAATAAAAAATAGATAGCAAAGAAATACAGTAGAGTGTAAGTGTTAGAGGGTCAAGATATATTTTTTTTTAATAAATAAAAATTAATTACCTACACACACACGCATGTCTACAGCATGGCTAACTATCGCCTAATAAGTCCACTTTGTGCAAGCTAATGGTGTTCACAAAATATATAAAACATATAGATAACGATAGGAGTTTTAAAAGAGCATGTTGCAACATCTTAGAAAATGACAAACTAGCACAGTGTTTCAGAGAGGGGATACAGTATTTTCTAGTGCAAAATTTGACAAGGAATTTCTTTTATGAAAAGGTGAGGAAGGAAGCAGCAACAGCAGTTCTGCTGCAAGTGCTATTATGATTTATGAGATCATCAGTAGAAGGACTGTAATCATGGGGGCATACAATTGATGGCTGCACAATAAATATAAATATAGATAGTATACTATCCCTTTTTAAAAGTGTAAGCCAATTTCCTTGTGTTTACCTTCCACTTATTATATTTATTCTCTCTGTGTGCCAAATTGACCCGGCCTGTTTTGACCGCTTATAAAAAATGAGGTATGTATGATCACCATTTTTTTTTTTGTTTCACCTTTTTAGTCAGCTTGTTTCCAACACATTAACATATATTTTGCACTTTTTTTTTTTTATAATATTTGGTATTATAAATCTCATTTATATAAAATTATACTTCATTTTTTGATGCCAATTTCCTAAGTATAATGACAATTTCCTAAGTATAATATAAGTATAGATAGTATATTATCCGTTTTTTAAAAGTGTAAGCCAATTTCCTAAGTATAATGACAATTTCCTAAGTATATTATCCCTTTTATAAAAGTGTAAGCCAATTTTATATTTGTCTGTGGTGTGGTAGCATAGATGGTGTATTTCTAGTAAGTTTTTGACAGTTCATTTGTCTGGTAGTCTACCTGTTACATCAACTAATAGGGTTAGTCTACAAAATTAGCAGTCTGGTGGATTACATGAATAGGGTGGCGGTGACGGCAGCAACAAAGGTGATCTGGGATAGAGTCAAATTCCCGGCCTGAATCATTGCCCCAGTCCGCCACTGGTGTAAAGTAATGGAGGTCTAAGACAGGTGAAATTGCAGAAAACGGTATTTTTTAATGAGAGACAAGTGAACAAATCCAAAACATTAGGCAATATGATGGTTAACAACAGGCTTTATTCAGGGATCTACTTTACAAAGCGGATGTACTGGGCTGACGCATAATAAAAACAGCTGGAGTCTTGTGCAACCAGGTGACACAGAATTTAATGACTCACAAAAGGTCAAGAGCACAATCAAACTGAGTGTTTATTATAAAACGTGGGCATGTCAGTGAGAGTCATGTTTGAACCATGTGTGTATGTGCATGTGATCAAAAGTGTGGTGACAGGGAATGGGTTAGTGGCAGTAGATCCTGGGGCAGGTGCTCTGTGGTATGTTAGGAGGTGTGTTCTGGGAATTTATGGACTGGGTGTTCTGGAGTTTATGGTGTAATAAGGTGATTTAACACAGTAGGAAACTATTACAGCTCAAACATTGTCACAAAGCAGCTTTAAAGAAATATATCAATTCAGGATTATATTAAGTCGCCAGATTAAGATGGTTTGGACATGTTCAGAGGAGGGAGAGTGAGTATATTGGTAGGAGAATGTTGGACATGGAGCTGCCAGGCAGGAGGCAAAGAGGAGGTATATGGATGGAATAAATGAGGATATGAAGCTAGTGGGTGCAAGTGTTGAGGATGCAGAAGATAGGGATAGGTGGAGAGACATGATTCGCTGTGGAGACCCCTGAAGGGAAAAGCCGAGAGAAGAAGACGATATCAATTCAAGATTCAAGATTCAAGAAGCTTTATTGTCATTTCAACCACATATAGCTGACGCAGTACGTAGTGAAATGAAACAACGTTTCTCCAGGACCTGGTGCTACATAAACATACAACATAAAGATCAAAATACAAAAAAAACAACACAGAGCTAGGACCAAGGTTTTTGTCCCAGCCACATAAAGTGCAAAGTGTGCAACTAGGTGCAAACAGTGCAAAGACAATACAGTGCAAAAACAGTAGGTGCAAAAAGAAAAAGACAACACAAGAACAAGACACTTAGCGCCAAAAGAAAAAAGGCATGAAACCCTAGGCATGAAAATTAAGAGAAGGGATCTGTTCAGTTTTATGGTTTTTATTCTGTTTCGTTGTTGACTTGCATGAGTTTATATAAAAAGTAATTAGATTAGTTTAGTTTAGATTAGATTAAACTCTATTGTCTTTGCACAGAGTACAAAGGAAATGCAGTTAGCATCTAACCAGAATTGCAAATAGTAATATGTATATAAATAAACATAGATATATACAGTATATGTGTACATACAATATGATACCAGGCTGAGAAGCAGAGACTAGTCCAATGCAAATGACTGTGGAGGTAATACACATGGAGAAGTATAAACACAGAGAGGTGCATTATACAGAAATGAAGTATATAAATATTGTATATACTCTATATAACCAACAAATTCAAGGTTCAGATGGAGAAGTATGAACACAGAGGGTCCAGATAATCCAGTTACTTTCCTGATGAGTGCTCCACAAGTGTTGTTTGCTTTCATACTCATACCTCATACTCATTTCAAATGCATACCTTTCCTATGAATCTGTCTCTGTGGCTTTTTCTTACAGGCTCCTGGCAGCTGGTCAAAGTTATTCCTGCTGAGAACGACAACGTGTATCAATGTATAACAGAACCGGAGATGGAAAACCCAAAATACACCTGGAGAAGGTAAATGCATGCTTTTAACTGGATAAAGTTCATAACATAAACATAAAAACATATAAACATAACGTAAGAGAAAAGGATTTTAGTTTTATAGTAACTATAAATTATATTTGATGCAGATGTGCCACAGCGGCACCATCTAATTCCGTATAGGGGCAAGTTTGCATTTACAGAACATCTGCTTAGAGTGCAAAGTAAATGGACGCATGAAGACATTATTGTAGCAACTTTATAGCTGAGATAAACTTAATGGCTGAAATAAGATTTTTGTCTACTCCACTGTTATGTGATCCTTAGAAACAATGAAAAAGGTTTAAGCCCTGTCCACTCTGCACAATCTCCAGGAATGTTTGTTTCCTAGTAAATATTTTAAGTGTTCGAGAGAGTGTGAGAAAGAAAGAAAGAAAGAAAGAAAGAAGAAGAGAGAGAGAGAGAGAGAGAGAGAGAGAGAGAGATGTGGGAGTGAAATGTCATAGTCAGCATATGACCAGGAAAGGAGGAAGTGAATGGATGGTAACAGCAGAAGAACAGCAGTAGTGTGTGGTCAGGATTGGGAAAGTGAATGTTCAGGAGTCATGGTTTTTAGTTACCTTAACTGGCAGCAACATTTCAGCATGTTTAAGGGAACCAGATATGAAAACACATGTAAAGTCCGAAGTCTTGTCTACCTGTCTACTGAAAGAAAGAAAGAAAGAAAGAAAGAAAGAAAGAAAGAAGTGTTAGCGAGAGTGTAAGAGAGAGAAGGTGAGAACTGTCTGAAATGAGATTAGATCATCATTGATTTTAGATCAGGTTAAATAACTGATAATCATCAGTCATTAACGTTATTGCTAATGTAAGCTACTCTCACTTTGTTCACTGCTGTTGCTGTGCTGCAATTTGAGTCCACCATGTTGCACAAGTGTTCATTACATTCATTTCATTACAGTAAATTCATTATGAGCTTAGCATGCTCTGACCGATTAAACAAAAGACATGCTGTTGTAAAGGTGGCATTCTTTCTTCTTTTTTTTTGTGCGTATGTCATTTTTGTCCACTTCTCATATCTAATGACGTCATTGGAAATTTCCACTAACAGCACACCAGTCAGCGCGGTCAGTCTCCACACCTTACTTTTTCTGACTTCCTACACAGAGAGCACCAATCTGGACTTCCAAAAGGAGTCAGAGCAGAAGGGGACAGGCTGTATTTCATGCACTTTAATCCAGAACACACCGGTCTATACATCTGTGAGGTTGTGAACCATGAAGGTGCTGCATCTGGTGCAATCTATCGGCACATCAGAGAGGTGCATTCCGAGCTTTAACAGGTAACAGCTACCTACTGGATGTTTTAATGGGATGCAGAACTTTTAAGGCTGCTCTTAAAAATGTTCAGTAACTTCTGGCCAGTCCAGAAGATCGGCCAGTCCATCATGTTCTGAGAGTGGGACAGACCTTTTCGAAGAGAGACGTAAGAGGAGAATGGACAGACTTGTTTGAGCCTGTAGTAACTTGAATCATTATTATTATTATATATATACGTTATTTGCCACACGCCTTTATTGAAATTGACTTGCAGAAGAGATTTTTGTAGTCTCTATTAAAAACACATCGTCAGGCTAGTTCACTAGGTACAGGACTAAAAAAACCACCAGTCTAAAACCCTGTTACCCTGCTGAGCGTTTTAGCACAGAATAAAAAATTAAAACACAATACACGGATGTAGACAAGAAATCTAACGCTACAGCTTGCACAAGTTCTGTACCCTGGTCTTTTTCCATCCCTTATCTGTCGTCTAGTCTGATCTTTCTCATTAATAAGGCATTTCCACCCTTGGAACTAAACTGTCACTTATTAGATGTACCATTTTGTGTTATTTTTTGTGTAAAATGTCCAAGATCAGCAGTAAGTAGTCACACGATATCTCTCGACCCAACTGTGCACGAAATAGCATTCTCCTCCAGTTCTAAATCTTCCCGGAAGATCAAAACACTGCGATTTCACCAAAAATAAGATTAAGAACCAGGAGACTAAGGGTCAGGATAAAATAATAAAGATTATCAAAGACAGCCTGGCCACCCAATAGCAGGATGTCTGCCTTTACATGCACATGAACTTTAATGACTCATTCTTAACCAAAGGGATTAATATGGAGTCGTCCCGCCCTTTACAGCTATAACAGCTTCAACTCTTCTGGGAAGGCTTTCCACAAGGTTCACGAATTTGTTTATGGGAATTTTTGACCATTCCTCTAGAGAGCATTTGTGAGGTCAGGCACTGATGTTGGACGAGAAGGCCTGGCTCGCAGTCTCCGCTCTAATTCATCACAAAGGTGTTCTATCAGGGTGAGGTCAGGACTCTGTGCAGTCCAGTCAGGTTCCTCCACACCAAACTCACTCATCCATGTCTTTATGGACCTTGCTTTGTGCACTGGTGCACAGTCATGTTGGAACAGGAAGGGGTCATCCCCAAACTGTTTCCACAAAGAAGCATGAAACTGCCCAACATGTTTTGGTATGAAGCTGAAGCATTAAGTGTTCCTGTCACTGGAACTAAAGGGCCGAGCCCAACCCCTAAAAAAATCCCCTCACACCATAGATGTTATACTTGGCACAATGCATTGCTTTCCTCACAAACACAGACTCGTCCATGGATTGCCAGACAGAGAAGCCTGATTTGTCACACCAGAGAACACATAGCCTACCACTTTGTGGCTGAGTTGCTGTTGTTCCCAATGACTTCCACTTTGTTATAATACCAATAACAGCTGATTGTGAAATATATAGTAGTGAGTAAAAGCTTGAGTTCACTGAGCTCCTAAGAGCAACCTATTCTTTCACAAATGCTTGTAGAAGCAGTCTGCATGGCTAGGTGCATTATTTCCACACCTGTAGTCATGGAAGTGATTGTAACATCTGAATTCAATGATTTGAAGGGGTGTCCCAAAACGTTTGGCAACACAGTGTAAGTTAAAGGCAGTCGACTTTATTCTTAGGTTAATAAAAACAAAAAGTTGAATAATTGAACAATGGCAAAAATATCACGAGTGAACAAAGAACACGTATATATCATGAGTAAACAAATATCACATTAAATTGATCTTTCTTTACATAACCATGGAAAAATAGATATAAACAAATAAATTCCACAAACTCCCCGTTTTTGGATAAAATCATAAATGAAAGCACGATTAAACTTCTTGTAGTTATTCATACTTCAACCAATGGCCAGGTGATTATCCATCTATGTGTCCCACGTATAAAATAAAATATCCTATCAAACATAGCCTTTCTATGATGGCTGTACTTATGCTTGACCTATGTGAATCTAAGAGAGCTTTGGCTAAATGCACACTGCGATATCAAGGCAGGATACACCCTGGATGGAGTGCCAACCCATCGCAGGACGCGGGCACACACACACAATGGAAGTCTTTAGAATTTAGAGACTTCAGTCAGCATGAAGCATGTTTTTGGACCGTGGGAGGAAACCCACACAGGCACGGGGAGAACATGCAAACTCCACACAGAAAGGCCCCTGCCCCTGCCACCAGGCTGCCCTACATGCGGCTTAAAAATAATAATAATTATTGTATATCTATTTATTTAGGAATATGTAAAACAAAAAAAAGAATAAGAAATGGGAGTCAAATGTGTTTTATTGACTAGCTGCTTTACAAAGTCGGTTGCGTTTTGTTTTTACACTGTACCTTGTTTTTGTTTCCCATTTGTTTTTTTCTAGAAATCGTGAAACAGCTTCCATGAAGAATGTGAAAAAATACTCCTGAAAATAAAGAAGACTGAGGATGAAACTTCTGTTCTATTAATGCTCCAAATATAACCCATGTGCTGCGAAATATTTAGCTAGTATTATTATTGTTATTAATGCTGTCCTGTGAATGTGACAGGATAAAGACAGCTTTGTCAAAGACTGATACAAGTTTCAAAATACAATATTTCTTCATAAAATTAAAAACACCAGTATTTCATGATATAAAGTTACTCACATTGATTTCATAGTACTGTTGATTCATTGGGCTAAGAAATATTTATTAGTATGTTGAAATTTCATTTACGCCACAATAGATGTGTATTTCATTTTGTCTCATGTGGGTTTTGGTAAGGATCTATGACTCCCAAATCAGTCAGTGCTCATTTCCTCATTCCAGTAAAATCCTTGGCCAATAAAATGTACCTACTCTTCAGTCAGGAAGTTTTGCAGGGGTTTAACAGAAACAGCTTTTTCAATCTGAGCTGTCATCTAACCTTGACCCCTCTGTAGATTCTCTGAATAATTCCATCCTTACTCAAAGTGTGTTAGTGAATGGCCTCCTTAAATCTTCGAGTTGAGCTTATTGTTTATTATTTCCATCCACAGAAACAGCTGTTTTTATGTGGTCATTGTGATATAAATTCCACTCAGCTAATTATATGACTTGTGATGACTGCCGGTCAAACTAATTAAGAGCTTGCAAAACAACAGTGGTGGAAGTGGTAGCTTAGCACTTAAGGTGGACTTTCGTTCCAAAAGTTGTGAGTTTGAATCCCTGGACCACCAAGCTGGAACCCTGAACAAGGCCCTTAACCCTCAATTGCTCACGGATATAAATAAGATCAATGTAAGTTGCTCTAGAAAGGACTAAATGCTTGAAATATATATATATTTATCTCCAGCTTTGCAATATTATGTGCAGTGTTATTATGAAATGAAATAAATGTAAGCACTCTATATAGTTAATTTAAAGTAGGTTATTTTTAAAGTAAAGTAAGGAAGCATGTCACATGTTAAGTCACATGATTTCACAGAAAGGTGGTGTACATGTGTGATATGTTGTGTAATATGTACTACTAATGTACTCATCTGCCAAAATCACCTACATTATATTAAAGATGGTTTCTCATATAGTGCAGTAATGAAAGGTAGCATGTAGATAAGTGTAGGTAGCGTACGTTTGCTTGCTACTGGGCAAGAGGACTCTATATACTTAATAAAAATGTACTGTAGCAAGTATCTTGAATATAGTCTGAATGATCTAGTAGTATTTCCTATTAAACGATCAAGATGATTAATCCTGTTACTAGTGTGGGAAAACAAATTTTCTAGTGTTCTGGCAGAGGAAGGATCACTAACCTATTCGGGAAAGGTCTCGCAACCAAATGGGTCGCAAATCTTAGTGGGTAAACATAGTCTCTAATAGGGGTACGGGAAATGAGGGGTTTATATTAACATACACTGCATGAAAAGAGGTGTATCTGTACCAGGATACTCCTGTATACACCACTGATTTTCGGAAGTATCTGCAAGTACCACTGACTGTATACATCAAATTCCACCAAGCTAGGATACTTCCAGAATGATACCAATTCGGATGAATCTTGCTGAGGTATTCTACCATGGTACAGCCATTTGTTGCCATGGCAAGTAATCCACTCAAAGATTTTGTCAGGAGACATTCACACCTCAAGACCCATTTGCATTTTACACCTTTGCACAATTCTGCTGTTCGCTATTGGTCTTTTATCTCAACATTGATTGGTTGTCTAGTGGGACATTACCCAGTCCCTTTCCTGTTAATATTATTTATTTATATTATTATACTTTTTATTTAGCCCAACCCAAGCCCTCATAGCTTAGTGACTCGATTGGTTATTGGGCAGGTATGTAGATAGACCCTATCCACACACCCCCACTGTACTATACATCCCCCACACCCTTCAAAAAATGAGAACAGAATTGATTCAGAAATTTTTTATTAAAATTAAACCAAACACTAATAAATATAAAAAGCAAAGTAAGAATAAGGGAAAAACAGAAAATACGGAAAAAATGAACAAATGTGCGATTATAAAAAGGTGCAATACTAAAACAAACACATGCACCAGTATGTTAGAGTTCCAAAAACGAATGTCTTTCTGGCTCGGTTCTATTAACTCTTACACACTGAAGGTGTGTAAGAGTGTAGCACATATCCGCCTCCAGTCTGCGTTGAAGCTGCTGGCAAAGCTCCGACAATTGTGGGTTCCTGTGAGGTGGAGACCTTGCAACCCACACCGGTCTTCCATCAACCATGGCATCCTCCTCATCGGACATCAGTTCCAGCATTGCAGTCTGCCACAGTTCTCTCTCTGTATCTGTTTGAATGACCCTAGTCCTGGACTCCAGCAACTGCAAAACACACAATACGTTAACCCCTAAAAACACCCAGAGATGTACCGAACTTAATACATAGATGAATTTCTATACTTACTCATCTTTTCCTTTGTCTGTTTTTAGCCCCTGCCTTAATGGAGTCTCTTAGCTGGGACTTTCCTGGCTGAGACAAAGAGTATTTCCTGCGCAATGTCTCATAGTCCTGCAACATGCTGAATAAAAAAAAATAATTCAGATAAGTGACAGAAACAATTAAAATTATTAGATGGACAAAAATTAATGGGACACGAAAATAATTACAGTAACAGTTTCTGATTCCCCTTTATACACTCAGGGTCTGTAAAAGTCGTCTTTAATTCCTCCAGCAGATATTTCATCACTGCCTGTTTATGAGGTGAACTTATTCTGTGTGGAAAGAGAGTAGTATCATTAATTACACTTAAAATGATTATGTAAAACCTCATACATAGCATGTAAAAAACAGCATTCTTACCCAGTTTGTGGATCATATTTATGTGGGTTGTTTTCCGAATTATGGAGGCGCCTTACAGCTTCCTGTAACGTTGAATTAAAAACACTTTAATACATACACACATACATACAACAAAGACTTTTCAAACATCGTATAATTGAACAAACTGTTAAATAATCTGGACACCTACACCCACGTTATGCACCCTCTTAACTCTTTTATGCCCATGGCTCGACTCTTCCTGAGGTCTTTCCTCGTCGAACTTGCGCAGCTTGCTTCTCCATCAAACCCTCAAGCTGACGAGACAAAGCGCTCTGACCGGAGATCAGCTGCTTCATCAAGTCATTCATTCTCAGTGGGCTTGATGCTGTTTGCTGACCCTTAGTCACGGGAGTAGAAAAGCTTAGGTTTCTTTTGCACGCCATCACAAATAGTATTTCGTACTTCCACCAAGACGCATTTCGTGAGAATAACTTCCGTAAACAATGCTGACAATTTAAAAACAACCTTCCCCATTCGATGGTTTCCACGACACCCCGCCCACCCCTGTCAATGAATTGTTTGTATTTATTCTGGGGGAAAATATAATACATGTTGCCTGTCATCATGGAATGGCGTTTGAGGTCGCCTGTGGATCTGTTGAGAAGAAAGAGAGCCCGGCGGTTTTGTGATCACTGCAACAATATTGTTTCACATGCCAATTTTTATCGTCACAAAAAAATGTTTTTTCGCAATGGAGTTTGGATCAAAGATGCTACAACCCAAGACAACTCAAGAGTGGAAAAAAACTATTGAGTTAGAAGATTGTGCACGTGATGAAAGCCTTGATCCATCAGAAGTGGAAAACGCAGTCTGGGATGTCCACTTAGGTAAGTTATTGAATTTATTTTATCTATGTCAGCAAGCAAAATGATTTATAAATGTTTGACTTAATTCGCACAGAATATTCAGATATATAGTCTGTTTGTTTCTGTAGGCCTAAGGATGTTTGAATCACAGCTTACCCCAAAAGAACTTCATTTATTCATTTGTTCATTTATGTGCTCTTTTTGTTAGGAATAGTGTATGTTCATAATCTAGTTAAGTTGTTTTTATAGCATATAAAATTAACCATTTGTTGAAACTTGTATATATTATACAACTTAGGATATATGTTATATAAATATATAACTGTTATGATCTTCAACATTTGACAATGTACAATAAAACTATATAAAATCTAGAGCACTGAAGAGCACAATAATGTTAAAAAGAGAAGAATCCTGTTAGGCTTAGGTAATAAACTGTTTCTATCTTGATTTGCAAATGTGGCCATTAGACGTAATGTCTGCTGACCAAATAGCTTTAGTTATTGTTATGAATGGCCCATCAGCACATACATATGATAATGCAGTGATGAAGTGCCTGTTAACAGTAACCTACGGTGAACATTGACATGACAATACATATTACCATGGTTTTGTGATTGTAATGGTATTGTGATCTTTGGGTGTTTGGGTTGATTAGCTTGTAAACACAAATAATCTTTTTTTACAGAGAACTTTAGCAGCCTAGAAGAAGGAAATCTGTGCATGCCTGAGGAAGACATGCATTTCAATGAAAATCCAGATTCACTGGAAGGACAGCTTAATTTATCATCAGTTTCTGATGGTATGTATGTATGTATATCTATATATCTATATATATATATATATATATATATATATATATATATATCTATATATCTATCTATATATATCTATCTATCTATCTATCTATCTATATATATATATATATATATATATATATATATATATATATATCTATATATCTATATATATATATATATATATATATATATATAGTGTGTTATTACATATACATCATTGTTTGTTCTGTGCTTAAAAAATAATGTTTCTCTTTTTGTCATTTGATAAGAAGACAGCAATGAGCTCAGGCTTTTCCTGGAGCCCAGTGAAACATAGTCTTCAGATGATGATAGTGACAGTGAAGAGGCAGTCTTTACAGATGAGCAGGACCATGAAGATTCGGATTTGGCTGAAGATGATAACACTGAAGCAGATACAACCAATGGTGATGACGCCAGGCTCCTAGCATTCATGCTTTTAACCTGGCAAGCTGTATTCAACATATCAGACAATGCCATCACTGCATTGCTGCTATGCCTCAGACACTTTATGTGGGTAATTGGAAATATTCTTTCTGCTGATTTGCTTAGCAGTTTTGCTGATATGATTCCCAAGATTTACATTCACTAAGGAAATTGACCAATATTAACAGAGACAACTTCTGCGAATATGCTGTCTGTCCCAAGTGTAAGTCCACATATACACTTACTGAGTGTTATCATATCGCCAGGAATGGTTCAGCTACTAGTAAAATATGTGGATATATTCCATTTTACAAGCATCCACACAAGACATCTGCCCTGAGAAAGAAATGTGGCTCTCTCTTAATGACCAAAGTTACACGTTTCAATGGCACAGAAAGTCTTTACCCAAAATAAACCTATTGTTATAAGAAAGTAATTCAGTCTTTGGAAACTTTGATTAGAAGACCTGGATTTTTGGAAAGTGTGAGAAGTGGAGACAAAGACGAATTCCTGACTCTGTTATGGCAGATGTTTATGATGGACAGATTTGGACAGACTTTCAGTATGTAAATTGGACAGCCATTTTTAGCAGAGCCAAACCGTTTTGCTCTTATGATGAATGTTGATTGGTATCAACCCTTCAAGAATTCCCCATATTCAGTAGGGGTCATATACCTGGCCATTTTGAATATGCCATGAGAGGAGTGTTTTAAGGAGATCATAATTTTAGTTGGAGTTATACCAGGACCTACAGAACCGAAGAACATTATTAACACTTATCTTGACCCTTTGGTGGATAAGCTTCGTGAGCTGTGGGATGGAGTTCCCATATTTAATCCTTCAATTTTGGGGTGCCAAGTGTACAGAGCGGCTCTTCTGTGCCTTTCATCAGACATTCAAGCTTCACACAAGTGTGGTGGCTTTGTGGGCCATGGAGCTTTAAGAGGTTAGTTTTCTGCTATTGTGCCATTACATCTGTTGTTTTAAACTTAAAAGTACATCTGTTTTTAAGATACATCATCCATTCATTGTTGTATTTGTGTTCTATAGGATGTAACAAATGTCTGAAAACATTCAAGAAAACATCCTTTGGGGGGGAAACAGACTTCTCTGGCTTTGACCGTTCATCTTGGGCCCCTCACACTTCAGAGGCGTACAAGCTGTGTGCTAAAATGACAGAGAAGGCAACCGCAAAGGCAGCCCAAAAAAGACTGGAAGCTCAGTATGGTGCCAGGTGGTCTGAACTTTTTCACCTTAAGTATTATAATGCCATAAGATTTGTTGTCATTGACCCAATGCATAATCTACTTGGACAGCCAGGCACATATTCAGGTTATGGACTGAACTTGGTCACACTAAAGAGAAGGTCTCAGTAGTAATTCCACTATGCACAGTGGTTGAGATTTAGGCCAATGTAATTACAAAACCTTGTTTGTTTATATTGTTATTGTGCATTTTCATTATTTTTTGTCATTATCTGTAAATGTAAACCTTTACAATAAACCTTTTTTGTGATATTCTGAAACAACGTTTGTTGCATTCCTCCTCGACTACTATAATCCATGAACACATAACAAAAAGTAATTTTTACACATTAAAAAAGGTAATCATGTCTATTGAATTTCAGTTATTTTGAATGATGTACAAATTTTCTCAAATATACAAATTAAACCTTATTAATAATAAACATATTTAGTAAATACATTTGTACAGACAGGGTGTTTTATCCAGTTTTTATGTACTATAATGAAGTATGTGCTGTCCTCTAGAAGGCACACCATGGCTAATCCCCCCCACTCGGCTATGATAACAAAGACACCTCTGCCTGCTAGTCATTAACATACGAAAGGCTTTTACACCTCACAGCCCTCACTCAAGCTGTGAGGATTCCTAGGAATTTCACTGATTCCGTATACATCCACATACATAAGGTATCTGGTTGTTTCAGGGAATTTACTTTTGCATGCTACCTTTCCAAGCACTCTGCCTCATACATCTGGCAAACATGAAGTTTAGCGGGGATTTCCCATACCCATGTTTGTCCGGATACAGCTCTTTTCATGCAGTGATAGCCTGAAGGACAGCCTACCAAAATCTGTATAAATACCAGAGGTTTCTTGTCTGTTTGGTGGCGATCTTGATGACCACAGAACTGCTGAGTGTGTTCTTATCTTCAATAAAAGATTCCTGCAACATACTTCCAAGTCTCCTCTTCTACTGGTCTTCGGTTAATTTGCAACACTAGACATATTTTATTGTTTTTTTTGCTGATTATTTTGCTCATTTTAAACATTAATTTCCAAGAAGTAGCAAAATGATCTGCCAATAGTACAGGAAAACTTCATTTTGTATGCCATTTTTGCACAAGGTAATCGAAAAATTCATAATAAAAATGATAAAAAATCTTTAATTAAAATTTGTGTTTATCCCCAAACAGCAAGCCAGAGATGGGCCAAAATGTTAAAATATGCCTAGAAATCGTATAATAAGAAAAAGTACGTTCATTTGACTAAATTCAGGATGTTATCACCGGCTAAGATGTTATTTGTTTGCAGTGTACTGGGGCAGTAGTAGCTCAAGGCTTATGGTATGGGGCTCCTGGGCTACTGCTGTGATGGTGACAAGTTTATATCCCAGCATTGCCAAGCTAAACAAACTCAAAATGTGATTTTGAACGCTGTGAATTTTGATTTTGAATAAAAGACAATTAGCAATTAGCACAAATTAGAGACTTCTGTTATTTTCTTTTCTTTTTAGCTCTAAGGTTTTTCGTTCCTGATATCCATTTCCTGTAGCTAGGCTGTAATTTGGATTCCTTAGTGACTGCAAGATGATAATGTTAACGTTACAGGACGACAACAAGACAGTTTAATGTCTGTTCAGACATTTCTATAGAGATCCACACAATGGCAACTCGAATATATTCACCTATGTAAACGGACAACTCAGTTTAGATTGCACAATAGCAATTCAATTAATAGTCTCCGTAACATAAAGACACAACAAATAAACAAACAAATGTCTAAACAGCACATCCTGCCTTTTGTAACGTCGCATACTGTCTTTGAAGCAGAAATCCGAATAATGTAACCACACTCTACAGTTTTATCATGCCTCATGTCGACAAACAGACATGCAAAAAAGGGGCAAAAATGCGCCAGGGAGCCTGAGATGATCTGAAGATCAGACGGACGTCTTTATCAGCAATCTCTTTCACCGTCTACTTACAGTGACAGACACAACAAAGACACACGATGCTCATTCAGACGATCTGCATTCCTGGCACACACACACACACACACAAGTTATAATAATGCAGTGCAACAAATACAGGAATAAAACAGAAGTATACCAAGACACTGATCAAACACAGATATAAAAAGAAGGCCAGGGTGGAGTTGCTGTAATCATGACACCAGAGACATTAGTCAATAGTGACAAGACAATGGTGCTGAATCATAGCCAGCAGGGCCTTGACTTTGTCTTTTATTTTGTTAAAATGATGGACATCAAAACCAACCATTATCATTATCATATAACGATAAGAAGTGGAATTTAATGACAATCAGCAATGTGAATTATAGGCTGGGTGGTGAAGTTAAAAAAAAAATCAATAAATGAAAACGCATAACAAATAATCATTTTACTAAAATGAAAATAAATTTGTAATAATTTAGTGTTTATTGTCTATAGCTTCCCTTGCATCTCCCCCTGTATGTCGGACTACACCTCTCACTCACTCCTGGGGCATTCTCTCAGTTAAGCTGGGGGCGCTTCAGGAGCCGTGCCTTAGAGAGGGGGGCTATGTCAGGAACCACTGGGACAGACAACCAGAGGGGGTGCTGGCAGGTGATTTATCACAGCCTCCTTTGGTGTTTGTGTATCTAACACGTGTTTCTGCCACACCTCTCCCATTGTTCTGATTTCCTGTCTGTTCATCTGTTTCCTATTAGCCCTAATGCCCCGGACTACATATAGGATTGTGTACCCATCATTGATGTCTGTCTGTTCGTCCAGTCGTTCTGTTTGGTGTTTGTTTGTTTATTTGTTGTTAAGCCATAGTTTCCATGTCTACGTTGTAGTTTTGTAGCTATGTTAGCCTTGTTCCGTGTTAATAAAGCAGTGCTTTGTTTTAACCTGCATACAGGTCTGATACTCGGCATGTGGCAGCTCACTACCACCAGAGATCCAGGTTAGATCCCTGCTTCAGGTGGGGTTTCCCAGATGTTACAGAATGACCAAGTTCAGAGCAGGTTGGATTTCCTTACTCCATTTCCTACGGAGGTGCTTCTACTTCTGTTCTAGCCGAGGGACGCTGCTCCCAGAGGGGGGTGATTCATCACAGGCTGCTTTGGTATTTGTGTATCTCCCACATGTTTGTCCCACGCACCTCCCATTTTTCTGGTTCTCCGCCTGTTTACCTGATTCCCATTAACCCTAATGCCCCAGACTACATACAGGACCACGCTTCAGGTGGGGTTTCCTGGATGTTGCAGTGGGTGTGTGGTATAGTCTGCTAGACCACATGTGGGATCTTCAGAATGTGGGTCAGCCTGTGCATGAATACATAATGCTGAGTAACAGTTAAAAACTGATTTCATAAATAGCCACAGATGCCACTTCCTTGGCGCTAAAATTAGCACAAAAGGTCTGAGTGGGTATCAGGGTGTGTTCGCTGAGTTCAAAGTAATTTTTAGGCCAAATGGCATTAAAATTAAATAGAACACTTACTCAAACATAAATTATCCCACTGTGCTGTAATGTATGTGTGTACTTTTCTTCTAAAAGTAAATGCCTAGTGAACCAGTTTCAGGATGTTCTCACTGACATTCACTGTAAACCACTCAGGATTAAGCCAGACTAAACAAACTAAATAAAACACTCACTTGAACACTCTTTCATGGTTGTTGGTTTTGAATTAATTTTCATGCTGCACAATGACAACAGTACAGTCTCACAAGCTGAGGCGTGAAGGAGGTTGAACGCTCTATTGCATGAAGTCATGTTTGTTTATTCAACATGCTTATTTTCAGAATTGTTCAGCTATGGAAGGATATGGGCAATTAAGTGAAGCTATAAATTCACTTCAAACACCGGGTGGGGAACATTTGGGAATTCTTTAACTTGTTGGTTGACTTAGCTGGTCCATAAATTGACAAAAGGCTTCAGTTTTGTTTACAGGGCTTAATGTCATTGGAATGTTGAGTTTGTGTGTGTACCTGTACATCCTCTCTAACTTCACTCCCTCTTAGAAAGTCTTCATTGGTAGGAGAAGAAAATGTCCTTGCAATTTTTTTTGTACCAATTTGAGTTCTTTTCCACAAATAAAGCATACAACTTCGCATTCCAAATTAATTATTTTATTTTATGTCTGTAAAATCCTAGAGGTAACATGACACCCACAATCCTCTTTCCTTTCATCCACTTGCTCAGAAGATGTCAAATTACATTCCTGGTTGAGGGCCCAGTCCATTAAACTCTGATCGAATTGATCTAATTAAAACTGATCTAATTGACCTAGCAGTCAAGAACTCTGGAGTACATTTCTGCTTGATTGCTACTGTTAATTATAGCCTTTCCCACAATACAGCATAATGACGCTTTTACGTCAAACCTCCTTTCAGCATCCTTGACTACAGAACCTGCTCAACTTCTTTTAAAGGTCCTAGTTATTTATAGATTTATGTACAGACTTCTGCAACTCTTGACATACTGGTGTTGTTATTGATCATGCTGCTGCATGCCTGATTCATAGTTTTCCTCATGTGACACCCTTAAGCACGTTCGTAGCACACAGCACATGTCTTTTGCAATATCTGATTTTAAGAGGTTGTGGTGGATTGGATGGAAAGATGGTAGAATCCTGTATGATTGCAAATGGATGCAATCTAGCAGAGCAAAGCAGAAGAGTTGAGGTTTGGACACACGGCGCTTTGACTTAACAAACAAACATGTACCGAGAAGCAGTATGTTTGCTATATATGCTAAACAAGATGATGGCTTTGCTATTAGTATTCCACAAGGGAACGAGCGAATCAAAATACTCCACTGGTTCCCAAAGTAGACTGACCGAGCCAGTGAGCAGGGAGAACGAACAAGGTCCTTAATCCTCAGTTGTATAAAATGAGGTAATTGTCAGTCAATCTGGATATAGTTGTCTGCCAAATGCTGTAAATGTAAAGCACATTGACCCCATTTTATAAGTGTAGTGAGAATTCTTGATTAGAATACTGCTAGTACACTGTTTGTGATGGGCAGTCTGACGATCTCAAAATAGTCAGCACATTTTCATGCTCAAATTTATCATTGTGCAGAGTTTTTGTTTTACACTGTTAAGCATTCACTTGACATTTTAATGATAAACCAGTTTGAATACCAAGCCTTAAGTATATGTAGCAGGCTTGGGAAAGTCCAAATCTCAACAGGGAACAGATGTTAGATGTAGCTGGTGCCAAAGAAGTCAGCTAATTAAAAGATTCATGATTACTGATAGTTAGATACTGCAGTCATCCCAATGGGCACTTTTTTTTTCCACATAAATGAGTATTTCCAATTTTCATTGGCTGAAGTGGTTAAGGCTCTGGGTCAGCACTCCCAACTCTGACCCTTACCTCCAAAGATAAGATATGCAAAGAAAGAATTTCACTGTGCTGTAATGTATATATATATAATATAAAGGCTATTTCTATTTCGTTAAAGAATAAGAAGAACACTGTTTCACATTACTGACCCTATTAAAGTGTATGTTCTAGATCTTCTTTAACAAAATCAATATCATTATTCCGCTTCACTTTCCTCACCAAAAATCCCGTCTTCTGTCATTCATGTTTCCGAACAAAATCATTCCAAAGCTGAACCCTTTTACCTGAACGTGATAATATGGTAATGAGACTGAAAACAGGAAACCTGAGTAGGCTTTCGGCTGAAAACGCAATCAGCTGTTCTGGCAATGATTATTTTCTTTTTTGGTAAACAGTATTGAAAGCAGTGTGTTAGCATTTGAAACGTGTGCTGCAGATGGAGTGTAAATGGCAAAAGAGTTCAGGGTTCAGAGACTGAATGCAATACACTGAATGCAATAAAAAAATGACTTAGAGACACTGACTGTGTGGAGTTAAGCTAGAAAAGCCTCCTTGGCTAAACTGTCTGTACTAACTATAAATAGAAAGAAAAAAAATCACCATTGACCTACGCTTTGCATTCTTGAATTTACTTCATACTTCCTGTCTGAGAACACTATATCGTTTTATTAGCTAGTCACATGGTCAAATGGAAAGACTCCATCAGCTGAGTATCTAATACTGCTATAAAACATTGCCATCAAATGGCACAAACAGCAGCTCCTTCATAGACAAATGGGTGTGTAGTAATGTTTGAGGAGTGAGCACATTTCTATAGTGAACACACAAAAAAAGAATCATTTCAGGAACTTTAATGGGGTCAACAGTTTAATGGGGTCAAACAAATAATATTATCATGCCTAACATACTACAACAGGCTATTTTTCTGGGTGTTTAAATCACAAAAGTATAATATAATAAATAGTAGTATAGTATAGTACAGTATAGCATAGCACAGCACAGCATAGTACAGTATAGTATAGTATAGTATAGTACAATATAGTATAGTATAGTACAGTACAGTACAGCATAGCATAGTATAGTATAGTATAGTATAGTATAGTATAGTATAGTATAGTACAATATAGTATAGTATAGTACAGTACAGCATAGCATAGTATAGTATAGTATAGTATAGTACAGTACAGTACAGTATAGCATAGTACAGTACAGTATAGCATAGTACAGTACAGTACAGTATAGCATAGTACAGTACCGTATAGCATAGCATAGCATAGCATAGCATAGTATAGTATAGTATAGAATAATATAGTATAGTATAGTACAGTACAGTACAGTACAGCATAGCATAGTATAGTATAGTATAGTACAGTACAGTACAGTACAGCATAGCATAGCATAGTATAGTATAGTACAATATAGTATAGTATAGTATAGTACAGTACAGTACAGTACAGTACAGCATAGTATAGTATAGTAAAGTACAATATAGTATAGTACAGTACAGTACAGTACAGTACAGTACAGTACAGTACAGCATAGCATAGTATAGTATAGTATAGTACAGTACAGTATAGCATAGTACAGTACAGTATAGCATAGTACAGTACCGTATAGCATAGCATAGTATAGTATAGTATAGTATAGTATAATATAGTATAGTATAGTACAGTACAGCATAGCATAGTATAGTATAGTACAATATAGTATAGTATAGTATAGTACAGTACAGTACAGTACAGTACAGCATAGCATAGTATAGTATAGTATAGTATAGTACAATATAGTATAGTATAGTACAGTACAGTACAGCATAGTATAGTATAGTATAGTACAGTATAGTACAATATAGTATAGTATAGTACAGTACAGTACAGTACAGCATAGCATAGTATAGTATAGTATAGTATAGTACAATATAGTATAGTATAGTACAGTACAGTACAGTACAGTACAGTACAGCATAGTATAGTATAGTATAGTACAGTACAGTACAGTACAGCATAGTATAGTATAGTATAGTATAGTATAGTACAATATAGTATAGTATAGTACAGTACAGTACAGCATAGCATAGTATAGTATAGTATAGTACAATATAGTATAGTATAGTATAGTACAGTACAGTACAGCATAGTATAGTATAGTATAGTACAGTATAGTACAATATAGTATAGTATAGTACAGTACAGTACAGCATAGCATAGTATAGTATAGTATAGTATAGTATAGTATAGTATAGTATAGTACAATATAGTATAGTACAGTACAGTACAGTACAGCATAGCATAGTATAGTATAGTATAGTACAATATAGTATAGTATAGTACAGTACAGTACAGTACAGTACAGTACAGTACAGCATAGCATAGTATAGTATAGTATAGTATAGTACAGTACAGTACAGTACAGTATAGCATAGTACAGTACAGTATAGCATAGTACAGTACAGTACAGTATAGCATAGTACAGTACAGTATAGCATAGTACAGTACCGTATAGCATAGCATAGCATAGTATAGTATAATATAGTATAGTACAGTACAGTACAGCATAGCATAGTATAGTATAGTATAGTATAGTATAGTATAGTATAGTACAATATAGTATAGTATAGTACAGTACAGTACAGTACAGTACAGTATAGTACAGTACAGTACAGTACAGTACAGTACAGCATAGTACAGTACAGTACAGTACAGTACAGTACAGTATAGTATAGTATAGTACAGTACAGTACAGTACAGTATAGTATAGTATAGTATAGTACAGTACAGTATAGCATAGTACAGTACAGTATAGCATAGTACAGTACCGTATAGCATAGTATAGTATAGTATAGTATAGTACAGTACAGTACAGCATAGCATAGTATAGTACAATATAGTATAGTATAGTACAGTACAGTACAGTACAGTACAGCATAGCATATTATAGTATAGTATAGTATAGTATAGTACAATATAGTATAGTATAGTACAGTACAGTACAGCATAGTATAGTATAATATAGTATAGTATAGTACAGTATAGTACAATATAGTATAGTACAGTACAGTACAGCATAGCATAGTATAGTATAGTACAATATAGTATAGTATAGTATAGTATAGTACAGTACAGTACAGCATAGTATAGTGTAGTATAGTATAGTATAGTATAGTACAGTATAGTACAATATAGTATAGTATAGTATAGTACAGTACAGTACAGTACAGCATAGCATAGTATAGTATAGTATAGTATAGTATAGTATAGTATAGTATAGTACAGTACAGTACAGTACAGTACAGCATAGTATAGTATAGTATAGTACAATATAGTATAGTATAGTACAGTACAGTACAGTACAGTACAGCATAGCATAGTATAGTATAGTATAGTACAGTACAGTATAGCATAGTACAGTACAGTATAGCATAGTACAGTACAGTATAGCATAGTATAGTATAGTATAGTATAGTATAATATAGTATAGTATAGTATAGTATAGTATAGTACAGTACAGTACAGTACAGCATAGCATAGTATAGTATAGTATAGTATAGTATAGTATAGTACAGTACAATATAGTATAGTATAGTATAGTATAGTACAGTACAGTACAGTACAGTACAGTACAGCATAGCATAGTATAGTATAGTATAGTATAGTACAATATAGTATAGTACAGTACAGTACAGTACAGCATAGTATAGTATAGTATAGTACAGTATAGTACAATATAGTATAGTATAGTATAGTACAGTACAGTACAGTACAGCATAGCATAGTATAGTACAATATAGTATAGTATAGTATAGTATAGTACAGTACAGTACAGTACAGCATAGCATAGTATAGTATAGTATAGTACAATATAGTATAGTATAGTACAGTACAGTACAGCATAGTATAGTATAGTATAGTATAGTATAGTATAGTACAATATAGTATAGTATAGTATAGTACAGTACAGTACAGCATAGTATAGTATAGTATAGTACAATATAGTATAGTATAGTACAGTACAGTACAGCATAGTATAGTATAGTATAGTATAGTACAATATAGTATAGTATAGTACAGTACAGTACAGCATAGTATAGTATAGTATAGTATAGTACAATATAGTATAGTATAGTACAGTACAGTACAGCATAGTATAGTATAGTATAGTATAGTACAGTACAGTACAGTACAGCATAGCATAGTATAGTATAGTATAGTACAATATAGTATAGTACAGTACAGTACAGTACAGCATAGTATAGTATAGTACAGTATAGTACAATATAGTATAGTATAGTATAGTACAGTACAGTACAGTACAGCATAGCATAGTATAGTACAATATAGTATAGTATAGTATAGTATAGTACAGTACAGTACAGTACAGCATAGCATAGTATAGTATAGTATAGTACAATATAGTATAGTATAGTACAGTACAGTACAGTACAGTACAGCATAGTATAGTATAGTATAGTATAGTATAGTATAGTACAATATAGTATAGTATAGTATAGTATAGTACAGTACAGCATAGTATAGTATAGTATAGTACAATATAGTATAGTATAGTACAGTACAGTACAGCATAGTATAGTATAGTATAGTATAGTACAATATAGTATAGTATAGTACAGTACAGTACAGCATAGTATAGTATAGTATAGTATAGTACAATATAGTATAGTATAGTACAGTACAGTACAGTACAGCATAGTATAGTATAGTATAGTATAGTATAGTATAGTATAGTACAGTATATAGCTCTAAAAACAGCCTCAATTCTTTGTGGCATGGATCTACCAAGATATAAGTAACCTTCATTTGAGATTCTGGCCCATGTTAATATGAATGCATCACAAAATTCCTGTAGATTTGCCAGGTCCACTTTTATGCTATGAGCCTTCAGTTCAAACACATCCCACGGTTGATTAGATAATTGTATGTGTACAGGTTTTTCTAAAGTTGTGCAAACAAGTGTTCATAAAGTGCTTGGGGAGTATAGTAGAGTAGAGTAGAGTAGTAACCGGTCTTGCTGATGGGTTAAGGACCTTCTATGGCCCTGTCCAGCTCTCCTAGAGTAACTGCCTGCCTCCTGGAATCTCCTCCATGCTCTTGAGACTGTGCTGGGAGACACAGCCAACCTTTTGGCAATGGCACGTATTGATGTGCCATCCTGGAGGAGTTGGACTGCCTGTGCAACCTCTGTAGGGTCCAGGTATCACCTCATGCTACCAGTAGTGACACTGACCCTAGCCAAATGCAAAACTAGTGAAAAGATAATAGAAAAGATGAGTAGGGAAAAAATGTCAGTGGCCTCCACCTGTAAAACCATTCCTGTTTTGGGGGTCGTCTCATTGTTGCCCATCTAGTGCACCTGTGTTAATTTTATTAACACCAAAGCAGCTGAAACTGATTAACAATCCCATCTGCTACTTAACTGACCAGATCAATATCCCAGGAGTTTAATTGACTTGATGAAAAAATATCAGCGAGAATCAAGGGGAAGGTGTACAAGACAGTGGTGAGACCGGCCATGCTGTATGGTTTAGAGACAGAGTCACTGAGGAAGAGACAGGAGTCAGAGCTGGAGGTAGCAGAGCTGAAGATGTTGAGGTTCTCTTTGGGAGTGACAAGGTTGGACAAGATTAGATTAGAAACGAGTACATCAGAGGGACGGCTCATGTTGGATGTTTGGGGGACAAAGTCAGGGAGGCCAGATTAAGATGGTTTGGACATGTTCAGAGGAGGGAGAGTGAGTATATTGGTAGGAGAATGTTGGACATGGAGCTGCCAGGAAGGAGGCAAAGAGGAAGGCCAAAGAGGAGGTATATGGATGGAATAAATGAAGATATGAAGCTAGTGTTGAGGATGCAGAAGATAGGGATAGGTGGAGAGAGATGATTCGCTGTGGGGACCCCTGAAGGGAAAAGCCAAAAGAAGAAGAAGAAGAAGAAGAAGATGCTATACTCTGATTAAAAATTGTTCCTTTGATTTTTTTTTTTGTCTGAGCAGTGTTGTGACATTGCCTCTTGTCAAAAGAGCTATGCAAATAAAAAATAATTAGAATCCACTGAAATGATTTTTTACCAAGCAAGCATATAAGCTTATTATTATACAATACAACATGTCGCGTGTGTGAAATTATTAGATTTCATATACAACCGTATTTTAAGATATTAGTTGAGTGATAAAGTTTCATGTTATGCTGTATAAGCCTTTTGCATAGACGTATTCTGGATACTTTTATTTTGAAACGCCTGGGCGCGCTTTGATGATGTCAACGGTGAACAGCGTTGACTGTTCAGCTCGCGGGAAATTCTGCTGATAGGTGGGTATATTATATGGTCTTTATTAAAAATGGTGTTTTTGATGTTATTTAAAACACTTGTTGTAGATGGACACTGTGTAATAGGCGTCGGATGGTATATATGTGTTAGTACTTTGCACTGAGGGTATGAATTAGTTTTTTATTATGAGCATTATTTTATTTAATAATAATAATAATAATAATAAAAATAATAATAATAATAATAATATAGATTAGCGCTAGCTGGTGTAATATGGCGGTCTTACAGCAGGCTGTGTATGAAACAGAGACAGATGCTGTGTCTCAAATCACTCCTCGATCACTCGTGCACTATTCACTATGTAGGCTTTATGGAGTGTTTTATATATATATATATATATATATATATATATAGGGGAAGGGACACCGGAAACACTTCCACTGTGACGTGGAATTCCTATGGTACAAGTTACCTAGCAACCAGACACCACAAGGATGCATAAATATTGCATGAGGTTTTATAGAAAAAATAAATACACATATTACCTTTTTTTTGTATTGGAACATCAATCAATCAATTAATCAATTAATTAATTAAGTATTAGAATGCATTTATTATGCATTTGTTTATATATGCATATTAGGCCTTGAATAATTAAATATGCAACAATACTGTAGTATAATTTTTTTTAATGACAGTATTACACATCTAGACACACACACACACACACACACACACACACATACAAACAAATGAAATTAACTTTGTTTCTTTTGGGCACAGTGCCGCTGGAAAGTTTATGAACCCTTGACTGTATTTGACCAGAAATGTAATCAGATCTTCAGCTTGATCCTAAAACTAAATAAAGTGCAAAATGATATTGGATCAAATTAAATATCTTTAATGCAGAATCTTTAGAGAAAAGTTCATGCAAGCAGGCGTTATATACAGTATAATTCAACAGTTAGATCAGACCGGTCAACTAATCTGACTGGTCAAACAGCCTTCCAGGAATGCTGATGGGAGTTTCCTATGACCACACTGAGACATTCCACTGTGTGTATGACTCCACTCGTCTGTGTTCACCACTTAACACTCCACTTCCTAGTGATAGTTCAAAGTTGTTAGTGGCTTCATCATCATCATCATCATCATCAGCAGCAGCAGCAGCAGAAGCAGACATGACAATTAAAATGTTTTCCAAGAATATGAGTTAAAATCTTTAAGCTTGTCAGATGAAAATGAAGATGATGAAGAAGGAAAGCAGATTTTATCAGAGGCACATTTACATGAAGGGTACAAATCAATCTGAGCTATCTAGCCAACCAGACATATAGTCTAGTCTAGACACACACACACACACACACACACACACAGATATGCAGTATTCTTAGTGTACACATACACTATATTGCCAAAAGTCATTGTGTTGTTGTTCAGGGGTTAGGCTTGTCCCCTTAGTGCCAGTGAAAGGAACTCTTAATGCTTCCGCATAACAAGACATTTTGGACAATTTCCTGGCTATTTCCTGACAATTTCCTAACTATAACAACATCAACTCTCCTGGGAAGGCTTTCCACAAGGTTTATGGGATTTTATGGGTTTATGGGAATTTTTGACCATTCCACTAGAAGCGCATTTGTGAGGTCAGGCACTGATGTTGGACGAGAAGGTCTGGCTCACAGTCTCTGCTCTAATTCATCACAAAGGTGTTCCATCAGGTTGAGGTCAGGACTCTGTGCAGGCCGGTCAAGTTCCTCCACACCAAACTCCCTAATCCATGTCTTCATGGACCTTGCTTTGTGCACTGGTGTGCAGTCATGTTGGAACAGGAAGGGGTCATCCCCAAACTATATATAGATATATCACCAAAAGTAGATGGCTGTTAATATAAATTGTCTTAAAGCATATTCTCTTAACAATTCTTTTAAAATGCTAATAATTTGGGTTAATTCAGTGCTCTAGATGCGATCATGTCTTTCACTGAAATCTCTGTTGTTGTTTCTCTGTTATATAGACTTGGGTTGAATCTTTGTCCTTTCTTTTCCTCAGGATGATGGTGTGGATGATTTAACCGTCTCTATCAGCAGTAGACCTTCATATGGTGATGGGAACTGATTCTCTTTCAGGAGAATTCTTTACAGGATGTTAATCAGAAACTGCGTGACGTCGTAGACTTTTATTAGTTGCTTTTTAAGATTCTGTAATATTTGGGTGTCTGTTAAAATAGGGGAACATTTGAAGGACAAACCTGAGCTAATGAACGGAGAAGCCAAATGCAGATGATTCCAGCGCAGTGTAAATTCCTCATCCTACCGTCATGTATAAAAATGCTGAGCAGACGCACATGACCTCAGTTTCGGATCAAAATGGTAAGAGGAAAAGATCTGAGTGACTTCGAAAGAGGGTTCATCATTGGGGCACGGATGGCAGGAGCTTCAGTCACAAAGATCGCTCAGCTGGCTTGCGTTGCCATAGGAACGGTGACTAAAGTGACCTCTGCGTTCAGGTCTATGGGAAAGACGTCAGTAAACAGAGCTGGAAATTGTGGGCGAAAACGCAGGTTCAGTGAGTGTGACGCTCGCGCGCTAGTGCGCTACGTCGAGAAAAACAAAACGGCGACGGTTATTCAGGTGACGGAGAATATTAACGCTAAGCGCGATCAGACCGTGTCCACAAGAACGGTCCGTCGACAGCTTCAACGAGAGGGATACAGCAGGGTTCCGGTGTATAAACCCCTGATAACGAACACAAAACAAACAGAGGTCTACAGTGACACGGAAAAAAAGTGATCTAGTCTGATGATGAGTCAACCTTCTTCATATTTTAACACCTGATGTTAAAGATGCCTCCGTTATGGTTTAGGTGGTATTTATTTACGTTGCTAGAATGGGTCCCCTAAGAGGGAAAAACACTGCAAATGCATATAAAATTCTCCTAACTGATCACCTTCTGATCATCCATCGATGAAACCTTACTTTCCTGATCGGCGTGGTCTCTTCAAAGCTGACTCCGCCCCCTCCCTCAGTCATTCAAATGACTCGGTGAACTGTACATTGAAGATGTAAATGATGTAACTCATACTGTATGCTATGGCCAGATCCCAGGCCAGTCGAACACTTAGGAGAGGTTTTGGATGGATGTGTTAGACCACCATCCTCCACCACCATCATCAAGATACCAACTGATGGAATATCATTTGGAGGAACTTTGTTCACTGAACTCAAATGCAGTTCCAGAGACTTGCACTGAAATTGATGCACTGAAACGTCACTGAAGCTGTTTCTGGTAGCTCGTAGTAGACCCTAACACCATACTAAGGCCATGTCCACACTAATATGTTTTTCATTTAAAAACGCATATTTTCCTATCCGTTTTGGCCTTGAGTCCACACTCGGATGGCGTCGACGAAAACGTATCTTTTTGTAAACGCTCTCCGAAGTGGATAAATGCGAAAATGCAGTTTTCGCGTCGCAGTGTGGACTGTGAAAACGGAGGCTGTCGAAAGAACGATGACGCATTTTTAGTCATGTGACCAATTTAGCATACATTCAGAATACATTCTCACTCGCTCCTGCAACTCTATACTCCTGTGTTCCTCGCAGCAACAACTCCACTCCACCTCACTCCACCTCACCTCACCTCACTTCACCGTCGGTCCATTTAAAAAACTCAGTGCTTTTCCTCGACATATCGCCGTGGAGTTTCAGAGAGCCGGAAAGTAAATAAACGCCAGGCGGATACGACGCAGGTTGAAGCGTCTCACATTTTGCTCACGCGCAGTACAGGGACGTAAACGTTTTCAGACGTTTCAGTGTGGATGACCAACTTTTGGGGAAATGATTCGAAAACGATAACAGTGTTTTTAGCCGAAAACGGTGTTTTCAGATTTATCCAGATTAGTGTAGATGTAACCTAAGACACTTTATGTTAAGACTGTTCAACCTTATCTGCAAAGAGCCAGTGTGGGTCCAGGTGTTCATTCCAGTCAAGCAGGATCCACATCTGATTCCACACGGTCTGGGCTTTCGTTAGGCTCACGTGTGGCTTCTGCTTGGTTGGAATGAAAACCTGCACCCACACTGATCCTTTCTGGATAAGATTGGACAGCACTGCTTTATATCATTTTTTCCCCCTTAAACATACTACTATCACATTAACTACTATAACATTGTGCTAGTTGGTATGGTGCGTCTCTGCCACAACCACAAGCCTCTGCAAGCTCTGCGAACCCAGGAAATGTTTTTCTATGCTTTGTAAGCAATGAACTGTGCTTGTAGTAATTTTAATCATTTGTTCCCATCACTTGCAGGCTCTCAGGCTCTTGTACAACTCTGTATTTGTGGTAACAAGCAGTTACTTGGTGTGAGAACTAAGAAAGTTTTCAGACTGTAGAGTCAGCAGATGTTTCTTAAATACCACAGGGTAAAGCTTAGTTCTTTAAAAAGGAAATTGATTTTAATAAATAAATAAATTAAAAACTCAAAAAAGCAAGACTTGGCAGACATTATTTTTTACAGCAGCATGAGTGAGGCTTGGAAAATACGCAGGTTAAGAAAAGCCCTTCAGGACATCCATGTGGAGGGTGATTTAGGAGCCAAGAGTTTTCAGGATCAGCCACCAGGATGACTTCAATCAGCATGTAACTCTCAGTAGCGATAGATTAATTATGCTCTCATCCTGTGGTTGTTCTAAAAGCCTGTAACTTGTGAACATGTGGGATCTCCTGCAGGCTTAGCCATGACCGCAATGACCGCACTAGAAGAAAGAATCAGAATATAATACAGGTATGAGGACACACACTGGGATGTCAGCACTTTCACCAGTCAACAAATCAGACTGATCAGGGAGCATCTACAACGGTACTTAAAACCTATTTCCCAAAAATGCCTGACTTGTATAAAAATTGAGACCAATCGCTGTTCAGATGCTTGAGTGTATGGAATAGATTTCAAATGTATATCCCAAAAGGTATAGCTATATAAACAAAATTGAACTAATAAAGATCCAGCACCGTTTCATTAAAGCAGTCATTGCAGATTAGCTTGTTGTCATACTTCAGCTGCTTCCTGATCAGGGTTGACTAGTGTAACTATTAATATTTTCTACATCAGCTTCGAATGAGACACTGTGATGAATAGACACAACAAGGCTTTCACTGTTGAACATGTCTGACTTCTAGCTGCTGGTGCTCTTAGTAGACATGGTTTCGATGAAATACACAGGACTGTAAGCTACTTCTATGTTTATGATCGTTTTTCACAGATAGCATAGGGTGGATACAAAGTTTATACTTTGATTCTGTCATCCTTTTTCCATCTTTAAAGGGAAATAGCAACCAACCAAATTCATGCAAAAACAAATTATTTTAATGAAGGTTTCCGGGTATCATTCTGAGACATCAGAGACAGCTGGCTGATCAACGGTGCATGCTAAAACAGGAAGTAAAACCACATATTTCCTTTCCTTTTACTTTCCTTACTAGCTGCACATTAGCATTATGCAAATTATACATTCGATATATTTTATTATAAATATAAATGAAATAATCTATATATACAAAGGTATTGAGAAGTACAAAATGTATTCGAAAATAGAAATTAAATATAAGATATAAATGAAAAATTAAAAAATAAATATTCTATATGTACCAAATGTATTCAAAGTTCAAAAAAGAAAGAAAGAAAGATATTTAAAGATATTTCTTACCTTTTAAACCCAACGACTGCTGGGGTTACTGTGTAGGGTGACAAAAGCTTCCAGAGAGAGTGACATGCGCCAACAGTGTTTAGTGTTCTAGTGGATATGAAAAAGACTTCCGTCGACAAAAAGATATTAGATTGATTTTAATAAGAAAAACATGGAATGTAAGACTACTAGGTCACCTGATGTCTACAAAAGCAACCGGTCTTAGTTTGTATATAAATATTTGCATACAACAAACTGAGAAATGAGGGAAACATATTTTCTATCTTGCATTTAAAAGTTAACTCATACATCGATCAGGCATAACATTATGACCACCTGCCTTATATTTTGTTGGTCCCCCTTTTGCTGCCAAAACAGCCCTGACCCGTCGAGGCATGGACTCCACTAGATCCCTGAAAGTGTGCTGGCACCAAGATGTTAGCAGCAGATCCTTTAAGTCCTCTAAGATGTGAGGTGTGGCCTCCACCACACAAATCACAGGACTTAATGGATACTTTTGATAGATACTGACCACAGCAGACCGGGAACACCCCACAAGAGCTGCAGTTTTGGAGATGCTCTGATCCAGTGGTCTAGCCACCACAATTTGGCCCCAAATCCTTACGCTTGTCCATTTTTCCTGCTTCTAACACATCAACTTTGAGGACAAAATGTTCACTTGCTGCCTAATATATCCCACCCACTAACAGGTGCCATGATGAGGAGATCATCATCAGTCTTATTCACTTCACCTGTCAGTAGTCATAATGTTATTCCAGATCGGTGTATCTGTCGTAAATTCCCTTTGTGAACACTCACTGAATAAGACAGATTTATCTAAATCTATTAAAAGCAAGTTGTTTATATGATACAATCCTGACGAATGGAAATCCTCAAGGATAGGCTTCGATGTGTCTTAAATTCCCTTTGTGAACGCTTTGCAACAAAGTCAGATTAATCCGAGTCCATTAAAAGCAAGTCGTTTATTAAGAAAAATCATGTTAACATAGGACAAAAAGCCATGTCAGCTGATTGCTCGGAACATTCATTAACAGGTTCGACACTGAGGGAAACCACATGTGCTTTGTAATCCTGGAAAACTGCAAAAACCAGTCCCTGCGTCCTCCCAGTGTGTTGTAACAGAAAGAAAACAAAAACAAACAGCATACATATAGATTGCTGATGTTTGGTGAAGAAACGATGAACTTTTGGTTAGCTCTGAGGCTTCTTCTGTTCCTACCATGTTCTAGGATCTCAGTAATAACTTACACAAATTCTGTACATAATTACAGCAGGCTTAATGCCTGACACAGCTCACAAAAGAAAAGAAAACGGGAAAAAAATTACAGAATGCAGCCATGGAAATAAGCGTCCTCTTTACAATGCTGGCCTTTTCAATATACAGCGTATAATGGATCTGAAAAATACAAGCGACTATTCTTCCACTCAGAAACAAGCACTGAAACGAAGCCCTTTACACCTGCGATTTTTCCTGAAGTTACTCCGCTGTTTCTGCTCGTTCGATCTGATGTCCTGGGAAAAGGTGGGTGTGGATTGATAATTAGCTTCTGTATCAGTAAAGCACAGTACGTAAGTCACTTTGGAAAATGTCACCCCAATACATTCATTTTCAAGTGTGATGCATGCGAGTGGTCATGAAGCTCAAGCCGAAAACTTAAGACATGGATAAATCTGCTGTTTCGATACAAAAAACTCGCCAAATAAACACAAACTAAATGCCTGACACGATGACGTATAGATTTAGATGGGGATCATGTCAATAATATCTTTAATATGATTCACACGGCACCCTTGATAGGAATGACTGAAGAAAGAGCATGGGGATGAAATGTGTCTACAGGTAACAGGACAGATTTAAGGCTCGGGCCGAGATGGCGGATGAGGAGAGAGAGCGACCTGATGCTGTTTGAAACACAACAACAAACCAAAAGATCCGACAGCAAACCAGAAAACACTGCAACAACCTTGAAAACGTAACACAAAAGTTAATTAATCCATTAATGCTCGATGCTGATTGGCTACAGCACACAGAAACAGAGGCGGGGTCTGGTTACAGTTAAATTAGTTAACCAATATCTTTATTATTATTAATGATAATAATAATCAAAGGCATTCATGTGACGTTTGGTCAACTTGATGATTATGCGAATGCTAATGCTAAGTCCTCACCTAAAGGACGCCAGGTTGTTCAAAAGAAAGAATTTCTCTTTACTGTATCTTCATATCGTTTATTCGTCATAAATTATTACGTGAGGTGTTCTAAACGCTTAAACCCGTTGAGTTAAACCCACATCATCTTCTAAACATCTCTTGATCTGAAGCTGAGGGGGAAAAAAAATTCTCCTAAGCATGCCGTTTTTCTAGCGTATTAGCTTGGGAAAAGCTTCCATGGATCCGCTTAGCAGCAGACAGGAACGGGAAGATTCCCTTAAATCTTTAAGGTTCTGGTGTAGAAAGCACTTTGGTTTTCTGGGATGTTTTTCAGCACTAACACCACAAACTAGCTCAAAGCATGGACCACACACACCGCAATCTGTTAGCATTCAGGCTTTCTGATTCAATCCAGGATAAAGAAGTACCACAGCGACTGGGAGGATCCTGAGAGCACAGCTAGCTAACAGGAGAATATGGTAAAGCTCCATGCTTCAGACGCTCAGATCACTCAGAGTCACAGCAGTCTAAGTTTAATGCAGTTTTTGTGTTGGTTGTATATGACGAAGAGCCTAAATCCATCACACAAACGCTGGCACGTTATTAGCGTTCAGTGCTAACAGTGATAACGGCTAATAGTGATATTAGCGTTTACGTTTCACGTTAATCGCAAACGTCGAAAGCACGCATTTTCACTCAGTTCTCCGTAACAAGACACCAACGCTTGCTGTATCGAATATAAATTCTGCGTCTGGGTTTCGTCCCTGATCCTGTCGTGTTTTCTGATTTGCCGCCGCATTTTTGCTTTGTTGACACCTTTTGCATGTTAGAGCCATCAGCGTAAGCTTAGCGATGGCGATATTATATTCAGTTCGTTACAGTTTTTCCCAAATGCACACACAGGACTGTGTTATTAACCCTTTCATGTATCGTGTCATCCATAGATCGCTTTTTAAAAAAATATTTTAGGAAAACGTAAGAGAGTAAGTCTTTCGAATCAGTTGAGAGCATTATTATAAAGCTCAGTAACTTTTTAGTGCTTTAACATCTGGCGTTCTCGATCTTTACTAACTTTCTATATATTAAAAATAAAATAAAAAAATAAAAAATAAGAAGGAAATGAAGTAAAAACATGTTTTGGTGCCACTGTTGTTTTGTTTACTTCCTTGCTTTATATAATAATATATTATTTATATATTATTTTCTATGTTCAGAAAATATCATTTCTAAAGAAAAATAAAATACATATTTAAGACATATTTAAATGTTTAAAAACTTGGAATTATTACAAGAAAGAAAATGCTTTTAATTTTTTTTATATCATTTTAGTGATACTGTTTTAGCCTTTTTTTCCCCCACTTCATTTACTATTTAATAATACTAATAATTAGACAGTCTAATTAGTCTAAAGCCATGTGTGGCAATGCATGAAAGGGTTAAATGTAGTGTCTTTTCGCAGGACTGTCATATTTCTAAAACTCCTAAAAACATGAACTGCAAAGAACCTTACGCTGACCACAAGCTCCAGGCTACAACATTCACTGACACTGAAAATATATATTAGGACAGATCTGAGGGCAGCTTGGACGTTCCATGAGAGTTTTGGAGCATAGCGTTTTCATAAACCTGATGTGGTTCAAATGAACAAACTAAAGTAACACAGCCGCACAAGAACATGCTACTAAGGCTAACGTGCTAGTTAGCCACGACAGTAGCCTAGTTGCTTCAGCACCAGAAAAATAGCTGCCCCTTATTCAGAATAAGCGGATAAATACACCTGATACCTTAGACGGACGCGGTTAATAACACAGCTTGGGTCTTGTTTTGCTAGGTGTCTAGTCTAATTAGCGTTGAGGTATTTTAAAGCAGTGACACTGTGTGCAAGCAAAAGAGAAAAACTGCAATCCTGAGCATCAAAACCCACCCAACAGTAACTGCGATACATAGACCAAGATATCAGCTCAGCTCTTATCTATCGTATTGCACTTTCGGTAGTCTGTAAAAACTCTTGACGATTTCGAAGCATGTCAGTGTGCTGGAATATGATGGACTTTTATTTTTATCAGAAAGCTGAAGTGAGCACTGTGTGTTCCTCTTGGTCACAACTCCTGACAGTAGCCGCAACTCCTGACGTGGAGACTTCTCCTTTTGTGCTCCACCTGTCTGCAAACCCACTGAGAACGTCTCCGAGTGAGTGATTGGGTAAAGTGATTGAATGTGAAGATCAGCATTAAGGGCTGGGCTGCGTTGCATGGGTTATAGTCCTCATTGTTGTTGTTGTTGTTGTTGTTGTTTTCTTCCGACTTCGAAATAAACCCTACGTACACATTAATAGAAAAGTGCTCATTAAACATCAAATGGACTCAGTCAGCCAAGATATGTTGGGTATCTGAAGTCTGCAGCTTGAGGTTTCTTTTCTGATAGAGATATATGATGCTCATGTAGATGACGGGTAACAGAAAGTTTATCTCACCACAAAACATTTTAATTATTATTATCTAACATCCTCAAACTCTTTTTGGTCACACAGATGAGTTGATGTGGTTTTAAGGACACTGTGTGAATGAAAATGAATCTCATTGTTATGATTCTGAAGCCAGGAAGAGACATGGGAATAAACGACATAAAACTAATACACACAGGAGCACAAATACTCATTAAAAGAAAGGAAGGAAGCGCCATTCATGCCTGGAGGTGCCTGGATGCTTTACTATTTTCGGTAGATTTTCTAAATGTGGACCACTTTCTCTTCCATTACATGATGAGTTATTACTGTATGTCCCAGTACTTGGATTCTCTATTACTTTTACTACACACTCAAATATACTAAATATACTATATGTATACTTTTTCTTCATAAATTTACATCGTTTTAGTGCAAGTAACTGGAAGGCAGTAACAGACAAATAGTGAAACATGGCAGCTTATGTGAGAAAGAAGCAAATGTAAGAAAAAGTCATTCGACTTTTCTCTCGTTGCCGGGTTCGAGTCTCAGGTAGGGAGCTAACTCTCTGGAGAGTTAACTCTCTATCCCAAGCCCGGATAAAGGGGGTAGAGTTGTATCAGGGAAGAGCATCTGGAGTGAAACCTCTGCCAAAGTCCAAATATGGGAACCAGATGTTCCTCTGGGTCAACTGACTTTTCAGTGCAGATTTACAAAACATGGCATACAAACTTAAATATTTTATTTTGTTTGTATGTAGGGATAAATATTCAGGATAAATAAAGTCTTTAGCATCTGTTTACCAGAGAGAGCTGATTGAGACGCACCCTGTAACGCTATTGGGTGATCGGAACTAAAATATCAAGTGCAGATGAGTATCGTTCAACCCCTTGTGGACCCTGCTTCCAAAAATATGAAGGTACTGTAGAGACGCTGTAGTAGTAATATGAGATTATATAGACAATCACTATGATGCAATAACATAGGCATGGTTTTGGGTGAGATAGACTTCCATTATTTCTACCTACATTGGCACCATGATTGATTCTATTTAACCTGAAAGGACATTTGTATATATTTGTAATATTCCTTGAACCTGATATTTGAAATGATATGCAGTCACTCAGATATGAAATGGGGAGACACTATTTTGTATCAGAGGCATTGTAACTGTCTTCCTCAGAGGAAAACACACACACACACACACACGCTGCATAGTTCCATCATGTTCATTCATCATGAAGATGTGCAGAAGGGGAAACCGTCTCGATTCCTGTCTCACTTTCTTTCCTGGTTTCACATGTTGTAGGCCACGTAAATGGGGTCGAGTTGATCGGCGAGGAAGCCATCACGCAGGTGCATGCGCTGCTTCTCCCCGCGAGAGTTGATGGGAATGACGCCAGGGTCCACCACCACCACCACACCCACGATCAGGTAGTGCTCCTCCAGAACCACGTTGGTGACGAGGGGAACGAGATCCAGAGCCTCCTGCTCCAAGCCTTCCAGCTCCACCACCACCACCAGCAGGTTAGTCCACGTAAACACGGCACTGCAGACGACAAACACACAGCGACGACTTTGAGAAGATCACATACAGAACAGGAAGGAAGTGAGTAATAAAAGTAATAAATATCGGCACATGACTCAGCTCTCGAGTTCTTTTAATTATTTGTGAGATTTTGGTTTTAGTTGCACAGAATGCTGTCGTTTCTCCAGATACCCAACTCGATTTTATGTGGAATACTAATTTTCTTTTTTTTTTATAATGTCTTTAATCAGATATTTATAATGTCTTTAATCAGATGATTATACTTTACTATTTACAGGACCAAATGAATAATCTGATCACTGCTGCAATCTGATAATAGTCCAGTTATTAGTACGCATACACAGTAAACACATACAGTGGACCACTTCTGACCAGATGTTATTTTGGATGGTGGACTATATTCTGTCAGTTAATAACCTCAGCTGGAGAGAAGAGAAGAGAGAGAGAGAGAGAGAGAGAGAGTCAGAAAGAGATAGATAGATAGATAGATAGATAGATAGATAGATAGATAGATAGATAGATAGATAGAGTCAGAAAAAGATAGATAGGGAAAGAAAGAGTCAGAGAGAGAGAAAGAGAGAGAAAGAGTCGGAAAAAGATAAATAGAGAAAGAGTTAGATAGAGAGCGAGAGACAGATAAATAGATAGAGAGCGAGAGAGAGCACTTTTTCTCACCACTCAGCGATGCTCTTGTGTGATCTGATGACAGAGGTTTCAATATCAATGGGGTGATAGCGCATCCCTCTGAGCTCCAGCGTCTCATCCAGAGATCCTACTACGTACAGGGCATCGTGCCGTTCTACGCACACACACACACACACACACACACACACACACACACACACACACACAATTTGGGGATGTGCATTGAGATTAACAACATCTGATCTTTAATGAATAATAAACAGTGAGATTAATATTATTTTATCCAGGTTTCCTCAAAAGGTCAAAACAGTATGAGAGAGAGAGAGTGTAAAAGAGAGTATGAGAGAGAAATTGAGAGAGAGAGAGAGAGAGAGAGAGAGTAAAAGAGAGTATGAGAGAGAAATTGAGAGAGAGAGAGAGAGAGAGAATAAAAGAGAGTATGAGAGAGATTGTGAGAGAGAGAGAGAGAGAGAGAGAGAGAGAGTAAGTAAAGCTTGTAATTATAACTCTATTCCTTATGCAGTTTGTTTACCTCCGCTGGCATCAGTGAGTTCAGTCCTGCGCAGGAAGCCCAGGTATCCCGTTCGCGCCCATACGGTTTGTGTGTCACCGAAACTCAGCTTAGTGCAGAAGTGATCAGCGTGCAGCGCCTCCTCACCGTACACCGTGTAATATCCTGTGGCATTGTGGGGGCTGCTAACCCAGATCTGTTTAACGACCATGAATCACACACTTTTAGCTCAAATGTTTACAGTGGATTTTGACCTTTCATTGTTCTTAGACAAACACAAAGCACTGTTCTTGGTTGAGCTAATAAATGTATATAGTGGAACCTCGGCACTTGAATGTCCTCCATTTTTGCCTTAAGAGTTGAAATTTTGCAAGAAATTCGCATCGGCATACGAAGCATTTCCGGCATACAAACGAACGGAACCGAAAGGCGGCTAAGTTGCGCACACGTTCAGGAGAAGCTCAAAACTTGTTAGCGTCAGTGGAAAGCCAAGCGAAGCCAACTGAAACGAGTTTACAAATTCTATTCATTTTTTTTTTCAGTCAGTGAAAGCTGTTAGGAAAGAGTTAACCCACGATACCAATGTTGCCTTCAGCATGCGTTCAAAAGCTAGGTGATTTTTCGGGCGTTTTTTTGTTGACAGATTGGTAGCATGGGTGGTCTGTTCTATTTTTAGCCCAAGCTTGGTGGCACGACTTCCTGTGAGGAGCCTTGACATGGAATGCTTGGCTTGGGTCAGTTCTTTGTAAGCAGCCTTACAGTTTATATACACTTCATATTGGTCATATTTTTTGGGGGCTGGAACAGATCATCTGAATTTACATTATTTCTTATGGGAAAATTCGTTTTACAATACGAATGTTCGCCTTAAGACCTCGCCTCCAGAGCAGATTAAATTTGTACGCTGAGGTTCCATTGTAATTGTACAGTAATGAGAAGAATTTCACCTCTCCCAGATGAGAGTCTCCGAGCGGTCCTTTGGTCTCTGTGTGAGCTATGATTACTTTAACACCAGGAAGGATCTGTAGGAGAAAAAAACACAAACACATGTGGTCAAACACTTTTTCAAAACATGCAGGCAGGAAGTGTGTGGGAATAAAACTTAAATAATAAAAAGCTCTTTACAAAGACAGAGAGAAAACGTGTGTGTGTGTGTGTGTGTTTTCTTGTTTCCTCACCTTCCCTGACTCCATCAGAGGCAGACTGTGTGGAGAGCCTCTTTCAACTAACCGCACTCTGAAACAGACGAAAAATAAATTAAAATAAAATAAAATACACACATTCAAAATGTTGCACGATGCAAGCAAAGATTTTATAGAATGACAAAATGGCGACAAAACAATATGATAATGTGCTGTGGGTGTGGTTGCTAACAGACAGAGGAGAACGAAGAAAGATTAGGACATTCAGAAGACAAAACAAGGGCTTTATTCATTGTTTAATAGTTTTACTATGCCGGAAGCATAAACTCAGCACTTCATATCTAAAGAATGTTATGGATTTCAGACACAATTAACAAAATAAAAGTTGTAATGTGCAAAAAGATCACCCACATCGACAACCCACAGAGTCTCAAATGCCAAACATTCCAAATGTTAGACATCATATATCATAAAATCTCTTCATTAAGCCACATGATCTATCCAAAACCATTCATTAGCCCACATTATCCATCAAACACCATCATTAACACACATTATCCATCAAACACCATGAGACTCCTTTATTAACCCACATTATCCATCAAACACCATCATTAACCTGCATTATAACCAACATTATCCATCAAACACCATCATTAACCTGCATTATAACCAACATTATCCATCAAACACCATCATTAACCCACATTATCCATCAAACACCATGAGACTCCTTTATTAACCCACATTATCCATCAAACACCATCATTAACCCGCATTATAACCCACATTATCCATCAAACACCATCCTTAACCCACATTATCCATCAAACACCATCATTAACACACATTATCCATCAAACACCATGAGACTCCTTTATTAACCCACATTATCCATCAAACACCATCATTAACCCACATTATCCATCAAACACCATGAGACTCCTTTATTAACCCACATTATCCATCAAACACCATCATTAACCCACATTATCCATCAAACACCATGAGACTCCTTTATTAACCCACATTATCCATCAAACACCATCATTAACCCGCATTATAACCCACATTATCCATCAAACACCATCCTTAACCCACATTATCCATCAAACACCATCATTAACACACATTATCCATCAAACACCATGAGACTCCTTTATTAACCCACATTATCCATCAAACACCATCATTAACCCACATTATCCATCAAACACCATCACTAACCCGCATTATAACCCACATTATCCATCAAACACCATCATTAACCCACATTATCCATCAAACACCATGAGACTCCTTTATTAACCCACATTATCCATCAAACACCATCATTAACACACATTATCCATCAAACACCATGAGACTCCTTTATTAACCCACATTATCCATCAAACACCATCATTAACCCACATTATCCATCAAACACCATGAGACTCCTTTATTAACCCACATTATCCATCAAACACCATCATTAACCCACATTATCCATCAAACACCATCACTAACCCGCATTATAACCCACATTATCCATCAAACACCATCATTAACCCACATTATCCATCAAACACCATGAGACTCCTTTATTAACCCACATTATCCATCAAACACCATCATTAACACACATTATCCATCAAACACCATGAGACTCCTTTATTAACCCACATTATCCATCAAACACCATCATTAACCCACATTATCCATCAAACACCATGAGACTCCTTTATTAACCCACATTATCCATCAAACACCATCACTAACCCGCATTATAACCCACATTATCCATCAAACACCATCATTAACCCACATTATCCATCAAACACCATGAGACTCCTTTATTAACCCACATTATCCATCAAACACCATCATTAACACACATTATCCATCAAACACCATGAGACTCCTTTATTAACCCACATTATCCATCAAACACCATCATTAACCCACATTATCCATCAAACACCATGAGACTCCTTTATTAACCCACATTATCCATCAAACACCATGAGACTCCTTTATTAACCCACATTATCCATCAAACACCATCATTAACCCACATTATCCATCAAACACCATGAGACTCCTTTATTAACCCACATTATCCATCAAACACCATCATTAACCCACATTATCCATCAAACACCATGAGACTCCTTTATTAACCCACATTATCCATCAAACACCATCATTAACCCGCACTATAACCCAGATTATCCATCAAACACCATGAGACTCCTTTATTAACCCACATTATCCATCAAACACCATCATTAACCTGCATTATAACCCACATTATCCATCAAACACCATCACTAACCCGCATTATAACCAACATTATCCATCAAACACCATCATTAACCCACATTATCCATCAAACACCATCATTAACCTGCATTATAACCCACATTATCCATCAAACACCATGAGACTCCTGTATTAACCCACATTATCCATCAAACACCATGAGACTCCTTTATTAACCCACATTATCCATCAAACACCATCATTAACCTGCATTATAACCCACATTATCCATCAAACACCATCACTAACCCGCATTATAACCAACATTATCCATCAAACACCATCATTAACCCACATTATCCATCAAACACCATCATTAACCTGCATTATAACCCACATTATCCATCAAACACCATCACTAACCCGCATTATAACCCACATTATCCATCAAACACCATCATTAACCCACATTATCCATCAAACACCATCATTAACCTGCATTATAACCCACATTATCCATCAAACACCATCACTAACCCGCATTATAACCAACATTATCCATCAAACACCATCATTAACCCACATTATCCATCAAACACCATCATTAACCTGCATTATAACCCACATTATCCATCAAACACCATGAGACTCCTGTATTAACCCACATTATCCATCAAACACCATCATTAACACACATTATCCATCAAACACCATGAGACTCCTTTATTAACCCACATTATCCATCAAACACCATGAGACTCCTTTATTAACCCACATTATCCATCAAACACCATCATTAACCCGCACTATAACCCAGATTATCCATCAAACACCATGAGACTCCTTTATTAACCCACATTATCCATCATTAACCTGCATTATAACCCACATTATCCATCAAACACCATCACTAACCCGCATTATAACCCACATTATCCATCAAACACCATCATTAACCCACATTATCCATCAAACACCATCATTAACCCGCACTATAACCCAGATTATCCATCAAACACCATGAGACTCCTTTATTAACCCACATTATCCATCAAACACCATCATTAACCTGCATTATAACCCACATTATCCATCAAACACCATCCTTAACCCACATTATCCATCAAACACCATGAGACTCCTTTATTAACCCACATTATCCATCAAACACCATCATTAACCCACATTATCCATCAAACACCATGAGACTCCTTTATTAACCCACATTATCCATCAAACACCATCATTAACCCACATTATCCATCAAACACCATGAGACTCCTTTATTAACCCACATTATCCATCAAACACCATCATTAACCCGCACTATAACCCAGATTATCCATCAAACACCATGAGACTCCTTTATTAACCCACATTATCCATCAAACACCATCATTAACCTGCATTATAACCCACATTATCCATCAAACACCATCACTAACCCGCATTATAACCAACATTATCCATCAAACACCATCATTAACCCACATTATCCATCAAACACCATCATTAACCTGCATTATAACCCACATTATCCATCAAACACCATGAGACTCCTGTATTAACCCACATTATCCATCAAACACCATGAGACTCCTTTATTAACCCACATTATCCATCAAACACCATCATTAACCTGCATTATAACCCACATTATCCATCAAACACCATCACTAACCCGCATTATAACCAACATTATCCATCAAACACCATCATTAACCCACATTATCCATCAAACACCATCATTAACCTGCATTATAACCCACATTATCCATCAAACACCATCACTAACCCGCATTATAACCCACATTATCCATCAAACACCATTAACCCACATTATCCATCAAACACCATCATTAACCTGCATTATAACCCACATTATCCATCAAACACCATCACTAACCCGCATTATAACCAACATTATCCATCAAACACCATCATTAACCCACATTATCCATCAAACACCATCATTAACCTGCATTATAACCCACATTATCCATCAAACACCATGAGACTCCTGTATTAACCCACATTATCCATCAAACACCATCATTAACACACATTATCCATCAAACACCATGAGACTCCTTTATTAACCCACATTATCCATCAAACACCATGAGACTCCTTTATTAACCCACATTATCCATCAAACACCATCATTAACCCGCACTATAACCCAGATTATCCATCAAACACCATGAGACTCCTTTATTAACCCACATTATCCATCAAACACCATCATTAACCTGCATTATAACCCACATTATCCATCAAACACCATCCTTAACCCACATTATCCATCAAACACCATCATTAACACACATTATCCATCAAACACCATGAGACTCCTTTATTAACCCACATTATCCATCAAACACCATCATTAACCTGCATTATAACCCACATTATCCATCAAACACCATCACTAACCCGCATTATAACCCACATTATCCATCAAACACCATCATTAACCCACATTATCCATCAAACACCATGAGACTCCTTTATTAACCCACATTATCCATCAAACACCATCATTAACCCACATTATCCATCAAACACCATGAGACTCCTTTATTAACCCACATTATCCATCAAACACCATCATTAACCCACATTATCCATCAAACACCATGAGACTCCTTTATTAACCCACATTATCCATCAAACACCATGAGACTCCTTTATTAACCCACATTATCCATCAAACACCATCATTAACCCACATTATCCATCAAACACCATGAGACTCCTTTATTAACCCACATTATCCATCAAACACCATCATTAACCCACATTATCCATCAAACACCATGAGACTCCTTTATTAACCCACATTATCCATCAAACACCATGAGACTCCTTTATTAACCCACATTATCCATCAAACACCATCATTAACCCACATTATCCATCAAACACCATGAGACTCCTTTATTAACCCACATTATCCATCAAACACCATCATTAACCCACATTATCCATCAAACACCATGAGACTCCTTTATTAACCCACATTATCCATCAAACACCATCATTAACCCACATTATCCATCAAACACCATGAGACTCCTTTATTAACCCACATTATCCATCAAACACCATCATTAACCCACATTATCCATCAAACACCATGAGACTCCTTTATTAACCCACATTATCCATCAAACACCATGAGACTCCTTTATTAACCCACATTATCCATCAAACACCATCATTAACCCACATTATCCATCAAACACCATGAGACTCCTTTATTAACCCACATTATCCATCAAACACCATCATTAACCCACATTATCCATCAAACACCATCACTAACCCGCATTATAACCCACATTATCCATCAAACACCATCATTAACCCACATTATCCATCAAACACCATGAGACTCCTTTATTAACCCACATTATCCATCAAACACCATCATTAACACACATTATCCATCAAACACCATGAGACTCCTTTATTAACCCACATTATCCATCAAACACCATCATTAACCCACATTATCCATCAAACACCATGAGACTCCTTTATTAACCCACATTATCCATCAAACACCATCACTAACCCGCATTATAACCCACATTATCCATCAAACACCATCATTAACCCACATTATCCATCAAACACCATGAGACTCCTTTATTAACCCACATTATCCATCAAACACCATCATTAACACACATTATCCATCAAACACCATGAGACTCCTTTATTAACCCACATTATCCATCAAACACCATCATTAACCCACATTATCCATCAAACACCATGAGACTCCTTTATTAACCCACATTATCCATCAAACACCATCATTAACCCGCACTATAACCCAGATTATCCATCAAACACCATGAGACTCCTTTATTAACCCACATTATCCATCAAACACCATCATTAACCTGCATTATAACCCACATTATCCATCAAACACCATCACTAACCCGCATTATAACCAACATTATCCATCAAACACCATCATTAACCCACATTATCCATCAAACACCATCATTAACCTGCATTATAACCCACATTATCCATCAAACACCATCACTAACCCGCATTATAACCCACATTATCCATCAAACACCATCATTAACCCACATTATCCATCAAACACCATCATTAACCTGCATTATAACCCACATTATCCATCAAACACCATCACTAACCCGCATTATAACCAACATTATCCATCAAACACCATCATTAACCCACATTATCCATCAAACACCATCATTAACCTGCATTATAACCCACATTATCCATCAAACACCATGAGACTCCTGTATTAACCCACATTATCCATCAAACACCATCATTAACACACATTATCCATCAAACACCATGAGACTCCTTTATTAACCCACATTATCCATCAAACACCATGAGACTCCTTTATTAACCCACATTATCCATCAAACACCATCATTAACCCGCACTATAACCCAGATTATCCATCAAACACCATGAGACTCCTTTATTAACCCACATTATCCATCAAACACCATCATTAACCTGCATTATAACCCACATTATCCATCAAACACCATCACTAACCCGCATTATAACCCACATTATCCATCAAACACCATCATTAACCCACATTATCCATCAAACACCATCATTAACCCGCACTATAACCCAGATTATCCATCAAACACCATGAGACTCCTTTATTAACCCACATTATCCATCAAACACCATCATTAACCTGCATTATAACCCACATTATCCATCAAACACCATCACTAACCCGCATTATAACCCACATTATCCATCAAACACCATCATTAACCTGCATTATAACCCACATTATCCATCAAACACCATCATTAACCCACATTATCCATCAAACACCATCATTAACCTGCATTATAACCCACATTATCCATCAAACACCATCACTAACCCGCATTATAACCAACATTATCCATCAAACACCATCATTAACCCACATTATCCATCAAACACCATCATTAACCTGCATTATAACCCACATTATCCATCAAACACCATGAGACTCCTGTATTAACCCACATTATCCATCAAACACCATCATTAACACACATTATCCATCAAACACCATGAGACTCCTTTATTAACCCACATTATCCATCAAACACCATGAGACTCCTTTATTAACCCACATTATCCATCAAACACCATCATTAACCCGCACTATAACCCAGATTATCCATCAAACACCATGAGACTCCTTTATTAACCCACATTATCCATCAAACACCATCATTAACCTGCATTATAACCCACATTATCCATCAAACACCATCACTAACCCGCATTATAACCCACATTATCCATCAAACACCATCATTAACCCACATTATCCATCAAACACCATCATTAACCTGCATTATAACCCACATTATCCATCAAACACCATGAGACTCCTTTATTAACCCACATTATCCATCAAACACCATCATTAACCCGCACTATAACCCAGATTATCCATCAAACACCATGAGACTCCTTTATTAACCCACATTATCCATCAAACACCATCATTAACCTGCATTATAACCCACATTATCCATCAAACACCATCACTAACCCGCATTATAACCCACATTATCCATCAAACACCATCATTAACCCACATTATCCATCAAACACCATCATTAACCTGCATTATAACCCACATTATCCATCAAACACCATGAGACTCCTGTATTAACCCACATTATCCATCAAATACCTCATTAACACACATTATCCATCAAACACCATCACTAACCCGCATTATAACCCACATTATCCATCAAACACCATCATTAACCCACATTATCCATCAAACACCATGAGACTCCTTTATTAACCCACATTATCCATCAAACACCATCATTAACCCACATTATCCATCAAACACCATGAGACTCCTTTATTAACCCACATTATCCATCAAACACCATCATTAACCCACATTATCCATCAAACACCATGAGACTCCTTTATTAACCCACATTATCCATCAAACACCATGAGACTCCTTTATTAACCCACATTATCCATCAAACACCATCATTAACCCACATTATCCATCAAACACCATGAGACTCCTTTATTAACCCACATTATCCATCAAACACCATCATTAACCCACATTATCCATCAAACACCATGAGACTCCTTTATTAACCCACATTATCCATCAAACACCATGAGACTCCTTTATTAACCCACATTATCCATCAAACACCATCATTAACCCACATTATCCATCAAACACCATGAGACTCCTTTATTAACCCACATTATCCATCAAACACCATCATTAACCCACATTATCCATCAAACACCATGAGACTCCTTTATTAACCCACATTATCCATCAAACACCATCATTAACCCACATTATCCATCAAACACCATGAGACTCCTTTATTAACCCACATTATCCATCAAACACCATGAGACTCCTTTATTAACCCACATTATCCATCAAACACCATCATTAACCCACATTATCCATCAAACACCATGAGACTCCTTTATTAACCCACATTATCCATCAAACACCATCATTAACCCACATTATCCATCAAACACCATCACTAACCCGCATTATAACCCACATTATCCATCAAACACCATCATTAACCCACATTATCCATCAAACACCATGAGACTCCTTTATTAACCCACATTATCCATCAAACACCATCATTAACACACATTATCCATCAAACACCATGAGACTCCTTTATTAACCCACATTATCCATCAAACACCATCATTAACCCACATTATCCATCAAACACCATGAGACTCCTTTATTAACCCACATTATCCATCAAACACCATCACTAACCCGCATTATAACCCACATTATCCATCAAACACCATCATTAACCCACATTATCCATCAAACACCATGAGACTCCTTTATTAACCCACATTATCCATCAAACACCATCATTAACACACATTATCCATCAAACACCATGAGACTCCTTTATTAACCCACATTATCCATCAAACACCATCATTAACCCACATTATCCATCAAACACCATGAGACTCCTTTATTAACCCACATTATCCATCAAACACCATCATTAACCCGCACTATAACCCAGATTATCCATCAAACACCATGAGACTCCTTTATTAACCCACATTATCCATCAAACACCATCATTAACCTGCATTATAACCCACATTATCCATCAAACACCATCACTAACCCGCATTATAACCAACATTATCCATCAAACACCATCATTAACCCACATTATCCATCAAACACCATCATTAACCTGCATTATAACCCACATTATCCATCAAACACCATCACTAACCCGCATTATAACCCACATTATCCATCAAACACCATCATTAACCCACATTATCCATCAAACACCATCATTAACCTGCATTATAACCCACATTATCCATCAAACACCATCACTAACCCGCATTATAACCAACATTATCCATCAAACACCATCATTAACCCACATTATCCATCAAACACCATCATTAACCTGCATTATAACCCACATTATCCATCAAACACCATGAGACTCCTGTATTAACCCACATTATCCATCAAACACCATCATTAACACACATTATCCATCAAACACCATGAGACTCCTTTATTAACCCACATTATCCATCAAACACCATGAGACTCCTTTATTAACCCACATTATCCATCAAACACCATCATTAACCCGCACTATAACCCAGATTATCCATCAAACACCATGAGACTCCTTTATTAACCCACATTATCCATCAAACACCATCATTAACCTGCATTATAACCCACATTATCCATCAAACACCATCACTAACCCGCATTATAACCCACATTATCCATCAAACACCATCATTAACCCACATTATCCATCAAACACCATCATTAACCCGCACTATAACCCAGATTATCCATCAAACACCATGAGACTCCTTTATTAACCCACATTATCCATCAAACACCATCATTAACCTGCATTATAACCCACATTATCCATCAAACACCATCACTAACCCGCATTATAACCCACATTATCCATCAAACACCATCATTAACCCACATTATCCATCAAACACCATCATTAACCTGCATTATAACCCACATTATCCATCAAACACCATCACTAACCCGCATTATAACCAACATTATCCATCAAACACCATCATTAACCCACATTATCCATCAAACACCATCATTAACCTGCATTATAACCCACATTATCCATCAAACACCATGAGACTCCTGTATTAACCCACATTATCCATCAAACACCATCATTAACACACATTATCCATCAAACACCATGAGACTCCTTTATTAACCCACATTATCCATCAAACACCATGAGACTCCTTTATTAACCCACATTATCCATCAAACACCATCATTAACCCGCACTATAACCCAGATTATCCATCAAACACCATGAGACTCCTTTATTAACCCACATTATCCATCAAACACCATCATTAACCTGCATTATAACCCACATTATCCATCAAACACCATCACTAACCCGCATTATAACCCACATTATCCATCAAACACCATCATTAACCCACATTATCCATCAAACACCATCATTAACCTGCATTATAACCCACATTATCCATCAAACACCATGAGACTCCTTTATTAACCCACATTATCCATCAAACACCATCATTAACCCGCACTATAACCCAGATTATCCATCAAACACCATGAGACTCCTTTATTAACCCACATTATCCATCAAACACCATCATTAACCTGCATTATAACCCACATTATCCATCAAACACCATCACTAACCCGCATTATAACCCACATTATCCATCAAACACCATCATTAACCCACATTATCCATCAAACACCATCATTAACCTGCATTATAACCCACATTATCCATCAAACACCATGAGACTCCTGTATTAACCCACATTATCCATCAAATACCTCATTAACACACATTATCCATCAAACACCATCACTAACCCGCATTATAACCCACATTATCCATCAAACACCATCATTAACCTGAATTATAACCCACATTATCCATCAAACACCATCACTAACCCGCATTATAACCCACATTATCCATCAAACACCATCATTAACCCACATTATCCATCAAACACCATCATTAACCTGAATTATAACCCACATTATCCATCAAACACCATCACTAACCCGCATTATAACCCACATTATCCATCAAACACCATCATTAACCCACATTATCCATCAAACACCATCATTAACCTGCATTATAACCCACATTATCCATCAAACACCATGAGACTCCTGTATTAACCCACATTATCCATCAAACACCATGAGACTCCTGTATTAACCCACATTATCCATCAAACACCATGAGACTCCTGTATTAACCCACATTATCCATCAAACACCATGAGACTCCTGTATTAACCCACATTATCCATCAAACACCATGAGACTCCTGTATTAACCCACATTATCCATCAAACACCATGAGACTCCTGTATTAACCCACATTATCCATCAAATACCTCATTAACCCACATTATCCATCAAACACCATCACTAACCTGCATTATAACCCACATTATCCATGAAACACCATCATTAACCTGCATTATAACCCACATTATCCATCAAACACCATGAGACTCCTGTATTAACCCACATTATCCATCAAACACCATCATTAACCCGCACTATAACCCAGATTATCCATCAAACACCATGAGACTCCTGTATTAACCCACATTATCCATCAAATACCTCATTAACCCACATTATCCATCAAACACCATCACTAACCTGCATTATAACCCACATTATCCATGAAACACCATCATTAACCTGCATTATAACCCACATTATCCATCAAACACCATGAGACTCCTGTATTAACCCACATTATCCATCAAATACCTCATTAACCCACATTATCCATCAAACACCATCATTAACCCACATTATCCATTAAACACCATCATGGGGTTTTGTGTTTTGAACATTTTTTTAAAGGACTCACCTGTCATGTCGAAGTGCTCTCATATCCACATAGACAGTGGTGGGATCAGGACCAGCTGTACCCTGCATGAGAAGACTGGAATTAGTCTGGAAAATAAACTCTTTACCATGACACGGAGATCTGAAGGACCAGATCCCATAACTTCCATCTTTCAGGACGAAGTGTTTAAGATCATTTTTAACTTGATTACAACACAGTATATTATATCAATACAATATACTGCACAGTTTAATACTGACATTTCTTCAATTAATTGATATTCTGGAAACACTTCAAGATCTGCTGAAAATTAAAAAAAAAGACAATTTCAGGGGTGGTAATAAATATTTCCCTGAAATGAAGTGCATGAAGTGCAATATTTGTTAAGCCTAATAATAATTTTCAACATTGACTCGTTTTAGTTTTAAAGTCTTAAGTACCAGATGATAAAAGTGGGATATAAATGGATGCTATTTTAAACCAGATCGGGTCCTTCAGGAATTTTTTGATCCCTTACTCCTTACAGGAAAAATGCTGCAGAAAAGGAGAGGGTTATACCAGCCTTGACTACAAGAAGATGATAATTTTTCCATCTTTAGCTACTCTAAACAGCTATACAGTCTATGTTAGTGGCATCCACAGTGAAAAGCCCCGACTAGTGTATTGTTCCCCGGCCGCAGCAGCAACAGCAAAATAAAAAAGCAGGCTCAGGCTACACATTTTCAAATACAGAGTTTAACATGCCTTTAGTGGCGTCCTGTCTGAGGAATCCATATGACCTCCTTAAGGAAGGTTTAGTACTTCATTAAGTGAAAGATCTAAGAGCAGCTTCATCGATCGTTATCCTATTGGCTGTTAGAAGAAGAACTAATCCATAAGGCACTGTGTTGTAATGAAATTTCCTTTTGGGAACAAACATCGGTGAACGGAGCATGCTTACTATTTTAAAGCCTGTTCTGTTTTTATATAGACCACAGCCTGTCTGAATTCAGAGGGTGTGTTTATATTAACTCATACGTAATCGTTCATATAGTACGTCCACAGGAGGAGTCTCGGGTGTCAGCGCAAGACAGAGGAGTTTGTGCTATCAAGGTTCTTAGTTCTCTCGTGATGCATGACAATTCTGTTTTGATTCATTAACTTCAAGAGAGAGAATAAAGGACAGATGAGTGACTTAACACAACAGGAAAAAAAGTAAGGGATAACAGGAACTAACTTGCCTCTCGGACGTTCCTGAACATTAAATGTAAATATAAATAGTTATATACACCAATCAAGCATAACATTATGAGCACTGACAGGTGAAGTGAATAAGACTGATGATCTCCTCATCATGGCACCTGTTAGTGGGTGGGATATATTAGGTCAACATTTTGTCCTCAAAGTTGATGTGTTAGAAGCAGGAAAAATGGACAAGCGTAAGGATTTGAGCGAGTTTGATGAAGGGCCAAATTGTGATGGCTAGACCACTGGATCAGAGCATCTCCAAAACTGCAGCTCTTGTGGGGTGTTCCCGGTCTGCAGTGGTCAGTATCTATCAAAAGTGGTCCAAGGAAGGAACAGTGGTGAACCGACGACAGGGTCATGGACGGTCAAGGCTCATTGATGCACGTGGGGAGAGAAGGCTGGCCCGTGTGATCCGATCCAACAGACGAGCTACTGTTGCTCAAACTGCTAATCTGATAGAAAGGTGTCAGAATACACAGTGCAATACACCCTGTGAACCACCGAAAGTACCAACAATGGGCATGTGAGCATCAGAACTCAGCCACGGAGCAATGGAAGAAGTTGGCCTGGTCTGATGAATCACATTTTCTTTTGGCATCAAAAGAGAGATGAACGCAATATTAGGCAGGTGGTCATAATGTTATGGCTGATCGGTGTATATAAAGTACAAGTGTCTGGTAATAAATATAATATTGTAATCGGTTGCAAATCTCTGTGGTATAAGTGCTGTAACACATTTGGTTATCAGGTAAATATTCCACATCCTGATGGTAACCTGTCACACAACAGCATGGTCTATCTACTGATACGTCAATTGTTCGATGTAGCGAATACGCAGAGCGTTGCAGCTGACCAGGGCATGTTATAAACAGTATTTGAACAGGGTTAGAAATAAAAGACTGCAGCATGAACAAAACAAAAGTTGCTTTATAAGCAGCCCAAGCACTTATACGATCAGTGATTGATAGTACAGGCCATAACCAGGGCTCTAACGGAGGTAATCTTTGTAAGTTATGGTCAAATTATCTACCCTTAACCCATACACTACTGTATATGGCCAAAAGTTTGTGGACGCTTGCATCACAATGCCCCTGTGCACAAGGTGAGCTCTATGAAGACATTACAGAGGAAAACTTCACAGAGCCCTGACTCTGACTCAACCCCACTAACCTCTCATCACGGATCCTGAGGACCAAACCAGAGGAGTCTCTACCTTCAGGCAATCTGAACAAGGCCACTTGAGCGAGTCATTTCTACCTCCCACATAGGCATTCGCAAATCAAGCTATTTATAATAAATCAAATCTTTCCACAGCGTATAGTTTCTGTTTACACTGTATACACTCTCAATTCTATTCACATTACATTCTCTACAGTCTACAATACTTTAAGATCCTTCATTATATTCTATTTTTATCATCTCTTAGTTAGTTTGTTATTGGTTCTCTTCCTTGGTGCCATTTTGGATGAGGAACTACGGAAAAGCATTCGCATTACATCACACACGATACCGATATCAGTGTCTGGTCTCACTGATGCTCTTGTGGTTGAACGAGCACAAATCTCCACAACCTCGCTCCAACCATCTTCCCAGAAGAGACAACGGAGCTTATTATACGAGTGTGATCATCAGGCGTCCACAAACTTTCGGCCAGATAGTAAATCATCTTGCTGGGATATGCTGGGATAAATGTATAGATTATCAGTGTGTCACTGCTACCATGAAAATCAATAAATAAATAATCGAAGGGAACGCACAGGATAATACTTCCATGATGTTATGATGTTACACTGTTCAGATAAAATGGTCATCATCGGTATTTTGCATCATATAAAGCAGAAAAGAAACTTAATTCTATTGTGTCTGGGAAAATAAATGTTTATAGTAGAGGATTTTGAAGCCACTGCCAAGATGAACAGCACAACTCATGGCAACTCCTATTAAAAAAATAAATAAATAAATAAATAAATAAAAAAAAAATAAAAAAAAATAAACCCCAATCAGGATTCATCAAACCTGTGCCACTAAAACTACCATTTTTTTTTGTTTTGTTTTTTAAACTTCATATCTAACAAGACTTCATATCTACTTTATAAAAAATATTATTAAAAATAATCGATATCTACCCGGAGCTTGAATTAATTCTATACACGTGGCATCAGTATTAATTACACAGACACAGACAACACATCAGAGATCAGAAGTAAAGAAGGGCTGTACGAGACCACAGACAGCGTAAAGCAGCTTCCTGTGACATGCAAATAAGCTACGCGGAAAATGTTTGCCCGCCACACGATTGCCCCCCACACAAACACACAGACGATCAGAGACGCACAATCAGAGAAGCACAAATAATAAGCAGACTGTGTACACTCTTCCCCTCTATACACTGTACCTGATCAGCCAGGTTGCCCAGTCTGTTGGGCTGACGGAGTGGGACGGATGCACACACACACACACACACACACACACACATATACAACCCACAGACACACATCAAACCCAAAAACACACAAAACCCCACAGAGGGACACACAGTGTAAGGAAAAAAAAAGAAAAAGAAATGAGAACACAGACATGATGCTGAGAAATCAATCATTCATTTCAGCTTGTTTCTGGTCTGAAAATACAATTAAAATAAATGTGTAAAAAAAAAAAACATAACATTAATAATTATCAGTATAATAACAAGAATCAAGTTATTCAGTAGGAAATATGTAAATGCAAAAGTAATGGCACCCCCCCTCCTCACCTGAAGGCAGATGGCCACGTTGACCCTGCAGCCGAAGGTGGTGCTGACGGCTCGAGGCGACAGGCCCAGATCCTTAAAGATCTTGGAGAAAGACTGGGTGAGAGCGATGCGAGGTCTCTCCTCGGCCACCACCATGCAGGTTCGCACGCACGACAGGTTGATGTTTCGTAACTGATGACATGCACAAACGGGGGACAAAAGTCAAGGTGGCTTGACAACATTTTATTGATTTTAGACATATTTTTAAAAAATGTTATTTGGTCAATTAATTCTATTTAAAGGTTATATCTTTGTTGTTTTTTTGTATACTTATTATTAGTTAGTCTATGTTTATATGTGACACTACAAAAAATAAATCTACATGGTATAGATAGATAGATAGATAGATAGATAGATAGATAGATAGATAGATAGATAGATAACAGGTCACACTGTCAATTCACCCAAAATAATCCCGGCAAATCTAACCTGAAATCCTTTATGACGTTTGCTGTCACTTTTTTCCAAATTATTAATAATATCAGAACAAAGCAAATCAGGCCTCATTAAGAGCCATTAACCATCTTGAATTGTATTGTAAATTAATTTCTAACCAAAAGGCAGGAAGGCAGGAACTATGAGTGTATATGAGGAGTGTGTGTGTGTGTGTCAGAGAGAAAGAGAGAGAGAGAGAGAGGTGTACTGACCCTCAGTGCTTCAGTCTGAGAGCCCAGGCCTTTAGTGCACATCTCCATCACTGAATATGAGCAGAAGGTGACGCGGACTTTAAACTGACTCACAGCCGAGAGCCACACGGACACATTACTCTCCAACTCCAGAGGAGGAACCAGAACAGACTGGTGTCCTGAATATACACTGCACACACACACACACACACACACACACATAAACACACAAACACACACACACACACACACACAGAGCCGTTCAGAATAATGTCCAAAATCATAAAAATGATGATGATTATTATTATTATTATTATTATTACTATTATATTTGACCACTATGATAACTATAATATCTTTGATATTAATCTGATATTAATCTGTTAAGGTTCTTGAACTGTTAAACTACAGCTTCTGATTAATATTCTTTTTAAAGAAAACCAAGAGCGCTGACATTTCCTCTGCTTAAATTTAACTGACCATTTAATATTACCATCAACGTTCATTAACAGTTACTCCTTGCTCAATTGCAGTTCTCTCCAAAATCAGATCGTGGGAAACAGTTCCGCTCATTCTTTTATTTAAAAAACAACTACAAAAGAGTCTAAGCCTACGTGGTCCTAAGCAACGCAACAGAAAAACATACACCTTCACACCCCGGGGATCACGAGTTAGATCCCAACTCTGAGACTATGCTCCCACGGACTACACTGTCTCACTCGCTGTTTCTAATCATAGTGAATCATGGGTGTGTGTGTGTGTGTGAGAGTGCGTGTGTGTTATTCCTGTAACCCAGCATTGTGAAATTGTCCTTTGTTAAAAGCGCTATAGAACAGAAACAAAATTAAATTGAATTGTGTGTGTGTGTGTGTGTGTGTGTTATTCCTGTAACCCAGCATTGTGAAATTGTCCTTTGTTAAAAGCGCTATAGAACAGAAACAAAATTTAATTGAATTGTGTGTGTGTGTGTGTGTGTTATTCCTGTAACCCAGCATTGTGAAATTGTCCTTTGTTAAAAGCGCTATAGAACAGAAACAAAATTTAATTGAATTGTGTGTGTGTGTGTGTTATTCCTGTAACCCAGCATTGTGAAATTGTCCTTTGTTAAAAGCGCTATAGAACAGAAACAAAATTAAATTGAATTGTGTGTGTGTGTGTGTGGGTGTGTGTGTGTTATTCCTGTAATCCAGCATTGTGAAATTGTCCTTTGTTAAAAGCGCTATAGAACAGAAACAAAATTTAATTGAATTGTGTGTGTGTGTTATTCCTGTATTGCTGCTTTGTGGCAATGTCCTTTCTTAAAAGCACTAAATAAAAGAAATAGAATTGAATCGAATTGTGTGTGTGTGTGTGTGTGTGTTTTTGATCCAATCCTGACCTGCAGAGGCACCAGAGAGCGAAGCCGAGGCCGCAGTATGGGTCCAAGCAGATGGCGATCTGTCGCGATGGATACAACTCACACTGCAGCTTTATGGAGCGACACAAGGCACTGGTGGCAGTGTGAGACATCTGGGAGAAAAACCCAGGAGACTTTAGATTTATAAACAACTTCACGTGTCTTAAACACTAGCTATAAAACACGCCACACTATCGACCATCCCTCCTTAATCCTGCAGGTCCCTGCATGTCCAAACGATGCTTCCTTCTGTACTCCACAGTACACTAGTCCATACCTACTGCAGGACCAAACACACACCACTCTAATAAACTCTAATAAAGTTCGAGTTACTCCAGCTTCGTGATGGATGGATAGTGTAATGGGATCATTTATTACAAAACTAAACAAAAAAAACCCTCACCATTCCTCAAACAAAGGAAAACGTGACTCTCAAACAAACAGATAAATAAATAAAAAGAAAAATATGAGCCATCAAACTTCACAAATAAATACAATCCCATTCTACTAACACAAACTCCATTGTATACAAAATGCATTGCTTTATTCCTGTGTTCTTTGCGGATTCTTTTGGATTGCTTTTCTCACAAAGGTCTCAAAATAAATGTGATTCCTTTGAAAAGTAAGTAAAACATTCATTTAATGAACTAGTATAGCCGTGCTGCAGATTTTCTCACGAATTCAGAAAATACACCGATAGCGCCATCTGCTGTTACAGGAAAGAAAGTTGCTTAGCTGTGCTTTTTGTGAGAAAATCAAGGCAATTAAATACATAAATAAATAAATAAATAAATAAATAAATAAATAAATAAATAAATAAATAAATAAATAAATATCTCAAAATAAAAAAAAACATAAGAAAGAATTGTTTATTTGCATTGGATTTTGTATTTGGTCAGAGACTGGTCAAATGGATTGCAATTATTTGTGAAATATGACATGCATCTTCTCTCAAATTGCTTGTTTGTATTTTCAGATCGGCTTCTGTTCGTTTGAGAGTCGAGTTTTCCTTTGCAAAGGAGATTTTGTTGTTTAGCTTTAGCACAAGTGGATCTCTGTACTGTGATACCTTCACTCCAGCGAGTATGCCTGTAGTGGACACACTGAAGTCCAGGTACGCGAGCATCTCCGGCGTTGGCGGCTTGTAGATCTGTGCGAGTTTCTTCCTGGGCAGATCATCTGGAGAAAAAAAATCTATCCTTCAAAATAATTCATATGGAATAAGTCTATATATATATATATATATATATATATATATATATATCCCTGAAGAACGTATAATAAATATTGACCATGAACAGATTATTATGAATAAAGTGCAGATGTGTACAGCTGCAGTCTATATACAGTCAAGGGCATAAGTTTACATTCCCTTTTTGCTGAATCTGCACTATATTAATCATTTCAAATAAATAAGAGGTATTTTATAAATTTTGCTTTTGATTTCCCGCAGTTGATTTCCTTTTTTTTCCCTTGAATAAACTATTCGACATAGCTGATGTTGCACAAGTTCAAAAGTTTACATCCCCTTGGATCTTAGTCCTGTGTTGTAAACTGAATGATGATCGACTGTATTTATGCTTTGGGAAAGTTCTTCATGAGCCACTTGTTTGTCCTGAGCAATTAAACTCATGTAAACTTCAAGGATGGAAACATATGACCTCAGATGTTTGCTATGCATAAGCCCAGTACAGGGTGTGTGTGTGTGTGTTGAGTTCAGGAAAAGTCCAGGATCTGTGTGTTCTCCTGATGGAGTCCGTTGTTCGGTTCACTGAGGTCAAATATGTCAGTATTCACATAGATAAAATTCTCTAGAAGTCAGAATCAGCTTAGTTAATTTTCTTTTTCTTGTGCAGGATTTAATTAATTAATTTATTATTTTAAATAACCTCGGAGATGTCCATATTTCTCTTTTGAGAATCAGATATCAGATATATTAGTAGGATTGTTAGGATTAGTATGATATAGTTATAGAGATATAGAGAGCTGTTTTGATGTTTTTCTTCTCTAGGAATTTGATCCTTGAGGAGAGAAGAGTCTAAAATTTTCTTCCTTTTATTGTCTCAGGGTGTATTTTTTCCTGCTACTGTTACCTCTGGTTTGCTGATTAGCGACATCCCCGGATTGTCCGGATTTCTTTTATGATAAAGTCTATTGTTACAAGACTGAATCTAAACTACATTGAACTGAATTGGATTAAATGTAGTCTCTGAATAAGATACACTACATTGCCAAAAGTTTTGGAACACCCCTCCAAATCGAGCACATTTGATAAATACTTGAAGCCGGGATCCTCTACCACTGTATATGGGCGCATTGCAGATGAAATGTAAATGCCAATTGCCTCTGTAATAGCTTTGGTACTGTCTGCTCTCACATTTAAAGGCTGCTTAAAAGCTGCAGGGATTAGTTGTTGCACTACTATAGTCTTTTTCTGCTTAACTCCGGTGACTGACACAGCTGGATGATGTCGTCTGAAATGTGTTAGCGTAGCGGTGGTGTTTCCACTCACGTGCCGTACAGCTGCCTTACAACGCCGTTATCATCCTATCTACGACTCGCTCTCCTTTACTGCCTTACTTCACAGGAAACCCGAAACTTTCGCACTACGGATTTAAAACAAGCAGGTGGGTCTTCGAGCTCTTGTGTGTTGTCTGAACTTGCCATTGCCTTGTTTTGGATTGGTGTGTAGCAGATCTCGTTTTCTGCTATTTAGCATTGCATTATCACATGTGCTCTCTTCTGGGTGCCTGTGACTGAGTGCATTCGTCTGAACTGTGACGCCTGTACCGTGACGGTTCGGGACGAATACGTGCACCGTTACACCCCTAATGTCTAAACATCCAAGCAGTGCAAAAGTCTCCAGTTATGTCTGTGGTATGAATATCAATGCGTTTCGATATTAACTTCTCACGCCTGCACATACCACAATTTCTCTGAATCAGCTCTGAATACGACTCATCCAGAAATTTAACACTGGTCTCTGTACCTGTGTCCAGTACCATCGGCCACGTCTTCACATCCACGGCAGCTGAGGCTTCTTTAGATTTCAGGAGCTTCATTATTGCTTGTGTGGTCAGGATGCAAACTGACTTACTGACCTGCAAACACACACACACACACACACAGAGGTTATGATGCTACGTTCACAAATACATCGACTCACAGCGACAAACTGACCAGAGATCAGTGATTTGCAATGAGACCTGGAGACTCCGACGACTAGACGTGTTTGTGTCCAGCGACAAAGGAGCTTGGAACAAAGGACTTGGTGAAGCCAACTATTAATAATAGGAGTAATGACAGTAGAGGGACTCTGTTACTATGGGAACCAGTTTCACACCTACTGGAGACTTTACAGGTTAAAGACTGGAGACGTTCAAGAAATAAATTATACGTGTGAATGAAGCATCGATAACTGGCTAGCCTCATTAAGCAACACACTGACCATATCCAACTCCAAAATAAATGAATAAAGCATGCTGAACTGCTAAACTGTGCTAATTATTACGTTGTTTATTGCAGTGTTATTACTAGCATGCAGTCACTTTTAACTCCTTAACTATGGAAGTGACATTGTTACTATGGTCTGATTTTTACCTCAACGATCATCTTGACGGTGGGGAGCGTCGTAGCCAGGTTCTGTGGGTGGGGGGGGCGCACTGTTACTGGAACACAGCCCGCGTACAGACAGCCGTAAAATGTAGCTATCAGGTCGATGCCTGTGGTAAAGCAGAGACATTTCACTCAGCTGATATTACTACTCAAGATTGTGTTACCTAAATACAGCATGGTTCATTATTAAATATGGGATGTTAGCACGCACACACACACACACACACAGACACACACACACACACACACAGACACACGCACACACACACAGACACACGCACACACACAGTCCGAAGGGCTTTACAGCTCATTACATATTTAATATATCTATTTCCACCACAGTGTAAGTGAATGTGAATAAGAAATTTTACTGCCTTGACAGTGTAAACATTTGTCTACATATTTTGTGGGTTACAAAATAAAATCTAAAATTAATAAATGAAATATAATCTAAAAAAAAAACCCCTCTCATTTCAAAGCTGTTAAAATGGTGTAAAAAAATATAAAAAATAATAATAATAAAACAACAACAACAATAATAATAATATAAATAATATACAATAATGATAATAATAATAATAATAATAATAATTAATAAAATATTTAAAAAATTAATTAAAAAAGAAATACAAATATTTTTTAAAAAAACCATCATATCAGAACTTTTTCTAAGCTCAGTGTGAACCTATGACGTATAAAAATCAAGTAAAAATTAATCAGACACTTTTTTAGGGAAAACACAATTTCCGAATAACCTGGTTTTATAAGTATGCACATTCTTCTATAATAGGGGGCGGGTCTGTGCTCAGCATCAACCAATCACATTCCTGATTTAATCATTAATATATTTACAGCCATCATTAATATATTTATATCTATATCTACGTAAAAACGGCAGGAAAAAGGTGACAGAGTGTAGAATATTATTATAGGCATCCAGAGTTTCATACTCGCTAGCACAGACAAACACGATGATTTTGACTGTCTCTTACCGGGCGGGTAAACAAGTGCGACATGATCGCCTGCGTTCAGTCTTCCACGCTCCATGAGAGCTACAGCGACACGTTCAGCACGCTTATGGAGCTGCACACAGGATGCACTGCTTGCCACGGCACCCTGAAACACACACACACACACACACACACGTTACCCCCGGGTACATTCACAGGTGCGTTCAGCATTCAGCGTTCGTTCTCTCAGCATTCAGCAAACGTGTACACTTATGTACCTTGGCGTTGAGCAGAAGGAACAGCGGGTGATCGGGCGTGGCCTGAGCTCTCCACTGCAGAACATCCTGAATGTACAGAAACTGCAAGTGCACACAACACACAACCAGGTTAGCATGTTAGCACTACTCAGACTGTAAGAGTGGAGACGTTAATGTCAGCTAAGGTTTCCTTGAATTTGCACACTTCCATGTTAGTGATGAAACTTTAAAACCAGAAAACTGATAGTAAAGTGCTAAAAAGTGAGTCTGAGTCAATGGATTTAAATCTTATTGAATTGCAGGAATGTAAAGGAGCTTGAGCAGGGTGTTGGGTGTTATATTATTGGGTAAGAAGGTGTGTGTGTGTGTGTGTGTGTGTGTGTGTGTGTGTATCTTACGTGCCTGATCATGATCCTCCAACTGAGTGACGTCTCTCCCACAAGCCTGGGCGATTCGCTTCCCAGCAACCAGGTTCCCCACAATCATAGAGGCGGGACCCACCTCTAACAGGGGGGCGGAGCAAATAAGGGCGGGGTAAATACGTGAAAGGAAAAACAGGGGCAGGGCAAATAGATGAGTAGAGGGGACAGACAAATTAAACTCTGAATCAGGTACAAAGTATTAGTACAGGGATGTGATGAAACACACACACACACACACACAGGTGTGTACCTGGTTGCTTCTGGCGGGGTTTGGGCAGGTTGGTAATGCAGGTGTGAGGACTCATGAGCACGGTGCAGGGGTGCAGAGCTCCCTCCAGGAAACGCTGCTTCGTCTCAGACACATGAATCCCACCGAGAGCTGCTTTGGGGAGTGTGTTAGCGGGAACCAGCGCCAGGCAGTACACACCCACCTGATGGATGCTGTCTATCGCCTGACACACACACACACACAACACTCAGGAGAAAGCTCAGAAGAACACACTCAAACACACAGTGTGATAAAATAGAGAACGTGTGTGTGTATGTGTGTGGGTTACCTGCAGCACTCGGCTCATCCACTGAAAGCTGTCCTCCTCAGATGCGTCTGGTCTTTGTTCTGCTACCACCACGATCCTCTCATCATGGAGCACACACACAGAGAACACAGCAATCCTAAACACACACACACACACGCAAAGTGTTCAGTAGATTGTCACAGCGATACACAGAGAATGATTTAAATATTTATATCGCTCACCGTCCTCTGTAGACGAACTTCATCGGCTCCACTGCCAGTGCAGTCGCCACTACATCATCGGCGTTATGTCTCCGCCCACTGACCACCATCAGCCCATCCATCTTCCCTACAACGAACAGCAGGTCATCCTGGCAACGGCACACAAACACAAAAACAGTTACAAAACTGGACTCTGGGCACAAGGCAGGGGACACCATGGATGGAGTGTCAGTCTATTATAGGTCACAATCACACACACACACAAACTAAAAAAGAATTGAATATCTACAGAACAAACACACATCATGTTCATTATATCAGCTGATATCAGAGCCTCCTGTTGGTCCAGCAGCAGGATCCTGCGCTCTCATTACCATGGCCCGGGTTCGATTCCCAGGCAGGGCCCTAACACAGCCACCGAAGAGTTAACTTAATGACAGGGCTGCATCAGGAAGGGCATCTGGTGTATAACCTAAATCAAATCGAAACATGCAGACCGGATGATCCGCTGTGGCGACTCCGAACAGGGAGCAGCCGAAAGAACAACAACAACAACAACAACATATCTAACATATTGATCTCAGCAGTATGATGGGATACTCTTCAGCGTATTTACTGCTGCGTTGATATTAGAACCCAAACTGCTAACTTGAACTGACCGGTCCGATGAAGCCGAGCAGCGAGGTGCGAGTGAAAGGTCGATCGCTAACGGGAGAGCCAGTCGTTGTCACGGGAATCGTCTAGAGGCAAAAAAAAAACAAAACAGAGATGTTACCAAATGCTTCATTTAAACACAGTAAAGCTAAAACATACAGATTCATATTCACTGTACAGTGTACACTAACTACATATAACAAATAATGATGGATTAAACTCTACACAGCGTGTTCAATAAAAATAATAAGAGATTACTGAAAATAGTTAATTACTGATAAAGATAAACACATAAATATACTATACTTATATTTATTCAGTGTCTTTTTCCTGCATCTAAAGACACAGGACTCCTTTAGCCACAATGTTAATGAACATATTTCAATTAGGAATAAAAACTACAACAACATTTCTGGCATTTGGCAGATGCCCTTATCCAGAGGGACCGACATTTTATACAACTGAGGGTTAAGGGCCTTGCTCAAGGGCCCAGCAGTGGCAGTATGGTGGATCTGGGATTTGAACTCATAACCTTCTGAGTAATAGTCCAACACCTTAAACAGTAAGCTACCACATCCCCTACAATATGGATTAGCGGACATCCATCACTCCAGTTTCTGACCCATATATCGTACACTGGGTCACAGGGAACCTGGCCATTGCAGGGGACGGCAGGGGACACTCTAGATGGGGTGCTCTCTCTCTCTCTCTCACACACACACACACAACAGACAATTTAGAGATGCTAATCAGCCTACAGTGCATGTCTTTGGACCAGGGGAGGAAACCAGAGCACCCAGAGAAAACCCTTAAAGCACAGACAGAACATCGAAACTCTGTGCATGCAGGGTGAAGGCGGGAATCGAACCCCCACAGTGATATTTAACACTCTGTTATTCATGAGCTGAGACGTAATAACTCCATGGTGCAGGTGAGAGGCGTGTCCTCACCTCAAACACGTTCTTGGTGATGCCGGGCAAGCCGAAGTAGGACACGCCTGTAGTGCAGGAGCTCACGCAGATCTCACCAACCTCGTCTGTCTTGCAGAGGTACGGTGTTCCTTCTGGTCGCACCACACACACCAGTGCTGACACACACACACACACATCATATGATCACATTAGTGCTACAACCTATGAGATTCAACTGCTGAACCTTTAACAAGATCCATTTGAAAGGTGTACACACACACACACAAATATATATAAATAACATCTCTGACTCACCTCCAGGCATCACTTGTCCTACATCCTGCAGTGTGAGTACAGCCAGTTTCTCCTCCGTGTCCACTCGGATCACACCATGACTCAGACTGCTCATGGAGAGAACCGCTTTACCAGGTGGAGGGACTCCCATTTCCGGAGGCCTGAGATTAAATAAAACACACACACACACACACAATGAGTTATATCACTGGGTAATATACACCGATCAGGCATAACATTATGAGCACTGACAGGTGAAGTGAATGAGACTGATGATCTCCTCATCATGGCACCTGTTAGTGGGTGGGATATATTAGGCAGCAAGTGAACATTTTGTCCTCAGTGTTGATGTGTTAGAAGCAGGAAAAATGTATACTACAATACCTACAATAAACATACGGTAATTATTGGTGGTGTGTGTATGTAGTGGGAAGTTGGAAGGGTTAGATATTGGTGTATTTATAATCATGTCAAAGAAAGGTCCTTATAAGGATGTGTGTGTGTGTGTGTGTGTGTGTACCTGCGGATGGCGACAGTCAGAGCCTCGGCTGAGCTGGCACAGGGACAAATCACCTCAGGCCTCAAACCTCGAGCCTGAAACACGTTCAAGAAAGCATCGCAGGAGGAGATCGACCCTGCACACACACACACACACACATACACACACACACACACACACACACACACACACACACACATACCTTACTCATTTAATTCTGCATATACTTTGTATATGTGTGTGTATGTATGTGTGTGAGTGTGTGAGTGTGTGTGTGTTTGTTTGTGTGTGTACTCACAAGGATTGGCTCCATCTGCCACAATCAGCATGCGTAATGAGCTCAGACTGACGTCTCTCTGATCTCTCTGAGATAGCAGTGACCAGTGCATGTCCCTCGATTTCACCACGGCAACGCGTGCTGCCCGGCAACAACACCACACACACACACACACACATACACATGTCAGTACTATAAAGCACACAAAAAATATAGTATATCTGTCACATACACTCATTACACACCCCAATAACACACACAATCCTCAATAACTGTGTGAATACAAACACACACACTCACACACACACACACACACACACACACATACTGATTGATCCTGACCTTTATAGGTATGTACTTTTTGGATCCAGCTCAAAGGGTTGACCTTCATCAGGGAATATGGGATGCTGATCACGTGCATCCGGTTCATCATACTCTACGACATATCACCATGGTTACCGTCGCCAAGGATACAAATAAACAGAGTATTGATAAGAGGTTCACGTTTGAACTTAATGTAGTTATACATAAATCAACATGTGTGTACCTGTGTATGTGTGTATGCATGCAGTGTGGAGGATCACACAATCCTGGGCATGTATGAACTCATGTACGTATTTTTTGGTGTCTGGGAGAAACACTGAGCTGTGCTAATAGATGAAACTCTCTAGATGTTAACTTACCTCTAATTTTACATGCACACTTTCATAGTCACTAGAATGACACTAGTGTTTATGACATTTGTGTGTGTGTGTGTTTAAGAATGTAGGAGGTGCAGGGGTGTGTACTCACAGTGAGAACGCCGTGCCAAAGACCTGCATCACGCTTAAAGTCCAGAACATTAGTGATGGTTTCACCTACAGAGAGAGAGAGAGAGAGGGAGAGGGAGAGAGAGAGAGAGAGATAATACAATAATTTAATACATTGTTTTAAATAAAAAAAAACAATTTATTATTCTTTTTCTTTTCCTTTATTTACTGTTATTACTTGTTTATTAATTTGCTATGGCAACCTTGTTAAAACAGTCACGCCTTTAAAGCACACTCTGAACCTGAACTTGAGAAAGAGCGAGACAGGGAAAGAGACAGGGAAAGTGAGATGGACAGAAAGACATATAGAGAGTGACAGAGTGAGAAACAGAGAGAGAGAGTGAGAGAGAGAGACAGAGAGAGCTGTTAGCAGTTATTTATGGGATCCTGTGACAAGATTAAATTGACTAGAGCTGTCATCACATTGTGTGTGTGTGTGTGTGTGTGTGTCAGTGTGAATGTGTTTCTGAGAAAGAGAGAGAGACTTAGAGAGAAAAGAGAGAAATATATATATAAATAGAGAGAGAGAGAGAGAGAGAGAGAGAGAGAGAAAGAAAGAAAGATATTATATATAGCAGTTATTTATGGGATCCTGTGACAAGATTAAATTGACTAGAGCTGTCATCACATTGTGTGTGTGTGTGTGTGTGTGTCAGTGTGAATGTGTTTCTGAGAAAGAGAGAGAGACTTAGAGAGAAAAGAGATAAATATATATATAAATAGAGAGAGAGAGAGAGAGTGAGAGAGAGAGAGAGAGAGAGAGAGAGAGAGAAAGAAAGAAAGAAAGAAAGAAAGAAAGAAAGAAAGAAAGAAAGATATTATATATAGCAGTTATTTATGGGATCCTGTGAAAAAATGAAATTGACTAGAGCTGTCATCAAGTGTGTGTGTGTGTTTGTGTATGTGTGTGTGTGTGTGTGTGTGTGTGTGTGTGAGAGAGAGAGAGAGAGAGAGAGAGAGAGAGAGAAAGAGAGACAGATAGAAAGAGATAGAAAGAGAAAGAGAGAGAGAGACAAAGAGAGAGAGAGAGAGAGAGAGAGAGAGATACTAGTAACTACAGTTTAAGTACACTTATAGAACAAATACATGGCATTGAGTCCATGTTATCCACACACACACACACACACGCACACACACACTCACCCTCGGTGTACCCGCAGGCCTGTGTCAGTGCATGGCAGTGAGCCAACATGGCAGCGTGGGACACGGTGATGCCCATCGTACTGCCTTCCTTACTCGTCTTATACTGCAAACACAGAATACACACTTTCACACACAGTGTCATTTCCAGAGACGTGTACTATTTATACCGAGGAGCACTGAAGATGTTCTGGTCCATCATGGTGGTATAACACCTTCCTCACACACTCTTAGGTCTAAATCCTTAAAGAATGATATATTTAATCAACTAGCTTACAAGCAGTGGTGTTGTAGTGACTCGTTATTTTTAATGTGGAAAATAAAACATACAAATTTCCGTTCTGGATTGATGTCCGCTCAAAATAAAGACAGTTTTCTAGAGCTAAGGATTCAGACATACACTATATTGCCAAAAGTATTCGCTCACCCATCCAAATAATCAGAATCAGGTGTTCCAATCACTTCCATGGCCACAGGTGTATAAAATCAAGCACCTAGGCATGCAGACTGTTTTTACAAACATTTGTGAAAGAATGGGTCGCTCTCAGGAGCTCAGTGAATTCCAGCGTGGAACTGTGATAGGATGCCACCTGTGCAACAAATCCAGTCGTGAAATTTCCTCGCTCCTAAATATTCCACAGTCAACTGTCAGCTGTATTATAAGAACGTGGAAGTGTTTGGGAACGACAGCAACTCAGCCACGAAGTGGTAGGCCACGTAAACTGATGGAGCGGGGTCAGCGGATGCTGAGGTGCATAGTGTGAAGAGATCGCCGACTTTCTGCAGAGTCAATCGCTACAGACCTCCAAACTTCATGTGGCCTTCAGATTAGCTCAAGAACAGTGCGCAGAGAGCTTCATGGAATGGGTTTCCATGGCCGAGCAGCTGCATCCAAGCCATACATCACCAAGTGCAATGCAAAGCGTCGGATGCAGTGGTGTAAAGCACGCCGCCACTGGACTCTAGAGCAGTGGAGACGCGTTCTCTGGAGTGATGAATCGCGCTTCTCCATCTGGCAATCTGATGGACGAGTCTGGGTTTGGCGGTTGCCAGGAGAACGGTACTTGTCTGACTGCATTGTGCCAAGTGTAAAGTTTGGTGGAGGGGGGATTATGGTGTGGGGTTGTTTTTCAGGAGCTGGGCTTGGCCCCTTAGCTCCAGTGAAAGGAACTCTGAATGCTTCAGCATACCAAGACATTTTGGACAATTCCATGCTCCCAACTTTGTGGGAACAGTTTGGAGCTGGCCCCTTCCTCTTCCAACATGACTGTGCACCAGTGCACAAAGCAAGGTCCATAAAGACATGGATGACAGAGTCTGGTGTGGATGAACTTGACTGGCCTGCACAGAGTCCTGACCTCAACCCGATAGAACACCTTTGGGATGAATTAGAGCAGAGACTGAGAGCCAGGCCTTCTCGTCCAACATCAGTGTGTGACCTCACAAATGCGCTTCTGGAAGAATGGTCAAAAATTCCCATAAGCACACTCCTAAACCTTGTGGACAGCCTTCCCAGAAGAGTTGAAGCTGTTATAGCTGCAAAGGGTGGACTGACGTCATATTGAACCCTATGGATTAGGAATGGGATGTCACTTAAGTTCATATGCGAGTCAAGGCAGGTGAGCGAATACTTTTGGCAATATAGTGTATCAATATTGGGGAAAATTATGTTATTTTAGAGGTTTTATTTAGAGCCAAAGATTTATATATATCAATATTGGAGGATTTATGTTATTTTGGGGGTTTTATCTAGAGCCAAAGATTCAGATATTGCTATATTGGCAAAAATGATGTCATTTTGGAGGCTTTATCTATAGCCAAAGATTCAGGTATATCCATATTGGGGGATTTATGTTATTTCGGAGGTTTTATCTAGAACCAAAGATTTTTAGAGAGTAAATTGTGTTATTTCTGGGGGTTTTATGTTAGTATCTTCATTACTTTATAAAATAAAGAATCTACCGTTACAATAAAAATAATTAAAATGGCATTAAATCCTATTCCTGGATCTCTGCTATTACTCTGCATTTATAAAAATACAATATCTCCAAAACCCTACAGTGCAGCACACAGGAAGTGTTGAACAAGCGGCATGACACAGTGGCGCTAAACTGGTATAAATAATTATCTCACACACACACACGCACACACACTTACCTCAATGTAGGCTGTCTCATTGCTGCTGTCTCTGATTGGAGGATTCCAGTCTTTAGGGGGTTTCACAACATGTTTCCCATCGGTAACAAACCAGAGCAAACGAGGCCAACCTACACACACACACACACACACACACAACTGTTTAAAGCTCTAATAAATCATTTAAAAATAATTTACAAATAGCACTGGACACAAATGACAGAGTGCATGAACTGGCCAGCAGGAGGTGGTAATACCACACGCACACATATTCACACTCATTCATATACAGAGGCAACGTGAATTAGTCATTTTATTTTATCTACTGTCTTTTGGAAGTGCAGATTAAACTAGAGAACCCAGAGGAAACCCGGACAGAGCAGTGAGAACATGTTCATCTCTTCAGACAGCACAAGCAGATGTGGAAGCATTGTTGAACAGAGCAAGAGATTCAGGACTCCAAGCAGAGTGCCAATATATATGAGCATTTCAGAATGCTGTTAAATGATGAATGAAGAGGTTTATTCTAAATTTTCAAGAATGACTGAAATAATTCTGAACCATTGTGGATAAATGGAACTGTGAATTCATTACTCCAGCTGGGTTGAAATGAATAAGAATGATTCTGAATCACTGAGAATGATTATGAGTGACTGAGCATGATTCTACATGACTCAAGATGATTCTAAATGACTCAAGATGATTCTGAATGACGCAGAATGATCTTGAATCTTTGAATCTTAGGATGATTCGAAATGACTCAGAATGAATCTAATTGACCCAAGATGCTTCTGAATGATTTAGCATGATTCTAAATGATTCAAAATGATTCTGAATGATTCAGCATGATTCTAAATGACTCGAGATGATTCAAAATGACTCAAGGTGATTCTGAACGACTCTGCATGAATGTAAATGACTCAAAATAATTCTGAACGACTCTGCATGAATCTAAATGACTCAAAATAATTCTGAATGATTCAGCATGATTCTAAATGACTCAAAATGATTCTGAATGACTCAGATAGATTCCAAATGGCTCAAGATGATTCTGAACGACTCTGGATGAATCTAAATGACTCAAGATGATTCTGAATAATTCAGTGTGATTCCAAATGACTCAAGATGATTCTGAATGACTCTGCATAAATCTAAATGACTCGAGATGATTCTGAATGACTCTGCATGAATCTAATCGACTAGCTGAATTTGAATGCCTCAAAGTGATTCTAAATGACTCAAGAAGATTCTGAATGATTCAGCATGATTCTAAATGACTCAGAACGATTCCAAATGACTCAAGATGATTCTGAATGATTCAGCATGATTCCAAATCTCTCAGAATGAATCTGAATGACTCAAAATTATTCTGAATGATTCAGGTGTGCATTGTGATGTACTGACCTTTAAAGGTGGCCACCTCTCCAGTGTGAGCTTTAGGAAGGCCTTTCTGACACACATCAGTAGTTAAAGCCAGAGTTACACCACAGCTGCCCAGGAGAAACCCGATCTGCTGACTGCCCGCATCCTGTACACAGACAGACGGGGAGACACGAAAGATGTGGACAAGGTCAAACCTTCAGAGTCTTGCCAAGAGAGGCCTTAATTCTGCTTTCAGTCCGATAAAGTCTGAAGAAAAGCGGTCCGAGTTCTCATCATTTACACTTCTGTTCGACTCAAAATCACACTCCCTCATCATGTTCAACTGTACATCTTTCACACACACACACACACACACACACACTGTATATAAAAGCTGGGCTGGAGCTGTGCCGACATAAAATCTCCTGTCCTCCTTTCTGTCGTCTGAGAGGAAGACGAGGGTGCGAGCAGTCTGTTTAACAGCAGTTGCCAGAACACCAGCAGACAGACAGACAGAGAACTTGGCAAAAATAAAAAATAAAAAAATGATATGGCTTTAGGAAAAACAGTTCTGGACACCAGCCATGTCTCCACCTGAACACAGCTTGGCACTGAACTCTTACAGCTATTATATTTTTCATTAGTCATTTGGCAGGCACGCATATTCACTCACAAAATGTGCAAAAAGCTGAAGATACATGGAGAATATGTTAGGTACAGAGAGTATGCACACTTTCATAATCTAAATGCAAGTATGTGTATTAAAAATAGCAACCTATGCAAAAGGATAAAGATAAATAAGAAGTTAGATGATTAAAGTATAATAATATAAATAAAATTTTTACAACATTGCATTACAGTGATGTTCCAATGTGCAAAATTTTACCATTTTATAATGTTATAATTTTAAATTTTATAATTTTTTATATTTTATAATTTTATATAGTCTTACATTCTTTTTTTATTTGAATTGCTATTAGTTTAGTTTATTATTATTTATTGTGTATTGCTAATAAGTATTGTGCAATATTTTTTTATTTATTTATTTTCTTTTATAATTTTTTACATCATTCCTTTTCTTTTAATATCTGTCTTTTTAAATTTCTTTCTTTCTATCTTTAGGTTAAAAACCTGCACGTTACTGTCTGTTGTACTGCTGTGACAATTGAATTTCCCCACTGTGGGATCAATAAAATTTATCTTATCTTATCTTATCTTATCTTATCTTATCTTATCTTATCTTATCTTTATTAAATCAGGCTTAAAAAAGCTCCTCTTGCATTGCACTGCTTTAAAGCCTGACACAATAATAATAGTAATAATAATAATAATAATAATAATAAATACATTTTTAATGCAACATAGAAACCATGGTTCTCAAAATGCATACATATATATATATATATATATATATATATATATATATATATATATATATATATATATATATATATATAAATTTTATTAATATTTATTATAAAAATTACTTTATTATTATATTTATTTATTAAAATATTTAATAATTTAAATATTTAATTAGTTGGATCATGGTGGTAAAAATAATTGTGAGATCAGTAGAATTCAATTCAATTCAATTTATTTGTATAGCATCTTCTACAATGGACATTGTCAGCTTTACAAAAGTAGAGAAACAGAAAAAGGAGAAAAAAATTATTTAATTAAATGATTAAACTATTTTATCCCTAATGAGAAGCCTGTGGAGACGGTGACAAGGAAAAACTCCCTGTGATGATATAAGGGAGAAACCTTGGGAGGAACCAGGCTGAGAAGGGAACCTCATCCTCATTTGGGTGACACTGGACAGTAAGTCCAGTTTACACATGAATAGTTATACACACGTGAACCTGCAGAGGGCAGCAACGAGCTACATACAGAAACAGGTATACGTGAGCGGGGTGTGTGTGTGTGTGTGTGTGTGTGTGTGTGTGTGTGTGTGTGTGTAATGATACCTTTCGTGTAAGTGGCACCTCTATGGGCACAGGCACTAACTCTGCCAGCAGACATCCATAAAACGCCACCATGAACATCACAGGGTCGTTGTTGGGGAAAACAAGGGCGACCTGAGTAAAATGAGACCCGAAACAAAGCAAAAAACACAAAACAATGGCATCATTCTGCTTATATTGAGCATTTCAAGCTTAAAAAAAAATCAAAGTTTCTTGATCAAACATGATCTCCAACTAATGAATAAATAAAGTAGCCTCCAGAAAGTACTGCGTTTGGAGTTTGCAAACGCAATACTTTTTGGACCTAAATAGAAATAGAGCTAAAACAAAACATTTATATTATATAACATTATATAAAGAGGAAATAGGAAAGGTCCTGACAGTGTAAAAACGTAAGAGTTCAGGTTATTTAGCTTCATGCTAAGTTCACTGAGGTAAATTGTGTAGCATGAGTGTGTGAGTTAACCTGACACTAATGTTCGAAGGAAAAAAGACAATTTAAGATGAAGACTGTGGCTCTAGTTGTTCATTTTTCTAGAAAAGTGTGTCATTAAGTATTAGAAACAAGTCTGTGAGATACTGAATGACTAAACATGGAGTGGCGTGAGTGTGTCGTGTTTTAGACATGCAGTGTACACAATGCTAAGTTGAAGGCTACGCAATTCTATGCTAGCTCCCCTTAACCTTGTAGCTCCAGACCGAAGCCATGTCTTAGCTGATCGACAAGCCCACATTTGGAATCATTTTTATTTTATTTCTTGACAAGCTGTCCCTATAATGTCTGCTCATGCTGATGAATTAGACGTCCCACCCTGTCCCCAGGCCGCAGCAGTGGTTCGTTCCGGGAGCTGAGTTTGTTCAGAAGTGTGTACGCTAGTTTCTGACTGCGAGTCCATAACTTCCCTGTGACACAAAACACAAATCAATCCACAATTTTATATTACGATCCTTATTCATTAAGTTATTAACACTCTACTGTGTCATGGTTAATGTTGTGTACCGTAGGTGAGGGTGTAGATGGGTTTGCCCGTGTTGTCCAGTGATGTGAGACAGGGACTTTTAGGGTGTGTAGTGCCCCATCGCTGCAGAGAGGCCAGGAGAGATGGCGGCCATTTTGTCCCCACGTCTAACATCTCGCCATGCAGAGGAGTCATCTGGAGCCCCTCCGGTTTGGGCTGGTTAGGGTCGGGCTGCTGGACTACAAATAGAGAGAGAGAGAGAGAGAGAGAGAGAGAGAGAGAGAGAATTATCCCACTCATTTATTTATTCATTTTCAGCAAGCGTTTTATCCAGGTCAGGGTCACAGTACATCGGAAGCTGATGTCGGGAACACTAGACAGGAGGCGGGAACACATCCTGGATGGAATGCTGATAATTTTTGGAACCACCACACACACACACACACACACACACACACACACACACACACACACACAATATTAGTGCTAATATTGCTCACATGAACACACATTTGTTTTAAATTTCCCTCAGCAATATCACCTTTAGGCTTTTTATAATATGATATAATTTTTATATAAAATTATATATAATAAATAAAATAAAATAAAATAAAATAAAATAAAATAAAATAAAATATATAATTTTTTTAATATTCTATATATTTTAATATAATATATATATATTTTATTTTACAATATTATCTTTTTCTGAACTTCATCCAGCTGCACATTAAAAAGATGGATGGATGCATTGACAGAAGAATCATATCATAGATGTGTGAGTGGATCGATGTAGGGATGGAGTGATAAATGAGTGGATGAAGTGATAAAAGGATGGACGGGCAGATGGTTGGACGTTTGGCTTTGTCCTTAAGCTAGAGTAAAAATGATGAGTGAAAAAAAGGGTGATCTGAATGGTTATGGGTTAAATGGAGGCTTGGATGGAAAATGGGTGGATAGATAAACGACAGGATGGATGGATGGATCATTAGGTTGATCAGTACAGAGTCTGTGGTTAGTCGTAAACATTTGATTGGTTAGGGGAGAGATGGATGAATTTATTGACAGGTGGATGAGAGCTTTTAAACTTTCTGGATGGATGGATTACTGAATGAATTACCGGACAGATCGATGGATTAGTAAATGGATGGGAGGATGGATAGATAAATACAGGGAAATGTAATACTTTACAGAGAGAGAGAGACAGAGAGAGAGAGAGAGAGAGAGAGAGAGAGAGAGAGACAGAGAGTTGTCACAGTGTGTTTGAGATGTTGTGCTGTTATTTATGTCACCTAGGAAAAGATTAGATGGCCTACAGCTGTGTGTGTGTGTGTGTGTGTGTGTGTGTGTAAACAGTGCAAAAAATGAAGGTGAAAAAAAAGAAGAAGCCGGAAGAGCAGACGATGATCATACACACTCTACCCTACATCACCTCAACCATCTCTTCAAAACACAACAGAAGCTTTGGAGGTAAAGTGAACGACAAAAACTACACAAATGATCCACGTTTGCTGCTAACTAGCTAACTAGCTGCTGCTGTAGCGCATGACCCACACTCTGACCCAATTACAGGGGCGGGGCTCATCTTAAAGAGCTTGTCATAGTCAAAATTGGTTCTTTTTAAATGTATTATTTTCAGTATGATATTTTTATTCTGCCATATTTATGTTCACCAAGTGTATGAAAATAAACAAGCACAGAAACAGCAGTTCTGAATGAATGGCCAAGGCAGACATCCCCAGCTGCTTGTAAGCTGTAAGATAGCTTTGACAGGCGTGTGTGTGTGTGTGTGTGTGTGTGTGTGTGTGTGTGCGCGCTGTGTACACTCCAACCTCCCAAAGGAAACTAACTAATATAACAACACAATATTAATGTCTTTGTTTAATGCTAGGGGAAAATCTGAGACATGTGCAAGCACTTGACTAAAAGTTTCAGGCCTCAGGGTCTAGAGATGAAACTGTTCAATAGCTTAAGCTGGTCTCTGTGTCTCTGTGTCTCTGCAGTATCCACAGAGTCCCTTCAGGGTCAGTGATAAACTTCCTGCAGCCCAAAAGCTACATTTAGTTTAGGGCATGCTTCCGGTCTTTTCTTTTACTTTTCTTTTCTATTCTATTCACAATTCTTTTATTCTTTCTTCATCACTTAATAAATTTACACATTTCTGCTCTACAACCAATTTCACGTTTCCAATTATCCTTCCTTCCTTCCTTCCTCCCATCTCATCTTCCTTCCTTCCTTCCTTCCTTCCTCCCATCTCATCTTCCTTCCTTCCTTCCTTCCTTCCTTCCTTCCTCCCATCTCATCTTCCTTCCTTCCTTCCTTCCTTCCTCCCATCTCATCTTCCTTCCTTCCTTCCTTCCTTCCTTCCTTCCTTCCTTCCTTCCTTCCTCCCATCTCATCTTCCTTCCTTCCTTCCTTCCTCCCATCTCATCTTCCTTCCTTCCTTCCTCCCATCTCATCTTCCTTCCTTCCTTCCTTCCTCCCATCTCATCTTCCTTCCTTCCTTCCTTCCTCCCATCTCATCTTCCTTCCTTCCTTCCTTCCTTCCTCCCATCTCATCTTCCTTCCTTCCTTCCTTCCTTCCTTCCTCCCATCTCATCTTCCTTCCTTCCTTCCTTCCTTCCTACTCACTTTCCTTCCTTCCTTCCTTCCTTCCTTCCTCCCATCTCATTTTCCTTCCTTCCTTCCTTCCTTCCTTCCTTCCTTCCTTCCTTCCTTCTCATTTTCCTTCCTTCCTTCCTTCCTACTCACTTTCTTTCCTTCCTTCCTTCCTTCCTTCCTACTCACTTTCCTTCCTTCCTTCCTTCCTTCCTTCCTTCCTTCCTTCCTTCCTTCCTTCCTTCCTTCCTTCTCTTCCTTTCCTTCCTCCTTCCTTCCTTCCTTCCTTCCTCCAGTCCTTTTCGTTCTTTCTTTTCTAGATAAAACATTTCCTCTCAACCTACCATCCAGGAGTTCCTCGAAATCGTCCACGAAGAACTCACGCAGCGGCGGCCGCTTGGGTCTCTTCAGTGTGTTCAAGAGCTGCTGGATTTTAGACGAAACACGACTGTTCACGGGGACACCTTCAGGTGAAAAGAGAGAGAGAGACAGAAAGAGGGACAGAGAGAGGGATGGAGGAGATAAAAATGAACGGGATGAGATGAAAACATGGAGGGACGCCAGGATGCTTTCACATCACGGCCTTTCAGTCACAACGAGGTAGAACGACCTTAGGAGTCATTCTGACGCCGTGTGCAGTAGACACGTGGCTCCGCCCACCGGGAGCTCTCGGGCTGTCGGATTGGACCGGCTTTGATTAGACTACGCTGCCTGGCAACAACCTGCTGCCAAGTGAAGACATGAGCTTTTCTCATGAATGGAAGAAGCATCAGTATGTCCATTGCATAGGACAAAATACATCGACATAAGACGAGGAATAAAGTGACCATTACATAAAACCTTTAAATCTATCACTACATTGAATATATATATATATATAATTAGTAATTGTAGTATTATTAGTAATAAAGCACAACGTATGTGTTTAAAATACAGCATAAAAATCTAACACTACTAAATAACTGCTTGTTTTTATAGTTGTCTACCACAGTATATTAGAATTAAAATTAAATAATAAATATTTTCCATCCATCCATCTTCTGTAGTGCTTATCCTACTTGCAGGGAACCTGGAGTCTATCCCAGGGGACTCGGGGCACAAGGCTGTGGACATTCTGGACAGGGTGCCAATCCATCACAGGCCACAATCACACACACACACACACACACACACACACAAACACACACACACCCCTATTCACACACTACAGACAATTTAGAGATGTCACTCAGCCTGTTTTTGGACTGGAGTAGGAAACTGGAGTACCTTGAGGAAAGCCATGAACATGAAAAACCACTATGCCATTGTGTCTCCGTAATAAATATTTATTAAGCCTATTGTCGTAGACTTTCACTTCAAATTTTAAGGTATTTACATTTGAATCATGTGAACAGTGTAGCAATCACTTTATTTACCTCCCACACACACACACACACACACACACACTCCTTTCCATCAACAGACTGTGAGTTTCTTCCCTGTTGAGGTTTTTACTGCAGCTGTCTTCACCTTCTCCTTATTCTCCAGTCATTTTTGACTTCAGCAAAATGAAATGCACCTCATCTGGATTCAGGTCAGGTGACAGCCTGTTGTAAAACACACTGCACTCCTTCGCCTTGAAAAAAGGGTCTTCGAAATATGCTCTATATTGAATATTGATCTTCGCCCCATCGTATTGTCCATATTATGCTGTTCCAGAATTTTCAGGCTTATTTAGATTCTGCTCTGGTCTTTTGAGCTTCTTGATTGTTGACTTTGACACAGATACCCCTACCTCATGGAGGGTGTTCTTGATCTTACAAACTGTTGCAAAGAATTCTTCACCAGGGAACGAATACTTCTATCATCCACCACAGGAGTATTCAGTGGTCTTCCAGGACTTTTGGTGTTTGCTGAGCTCACCAGTGTGTTCTTTCTTCACATTGAGAGTTAACAGAAAGCTTGCTATGAACGAACTGTCCAGTTACTTTTGGTCCCTGATAAAGGAGCCACCTACACTATATTGCCAAAAGTTTTGGGACACCCCTCCAAATCATTGAATTCAGGTGTTGTTTTCAGGGGTTGGGCTCGGCCCCTTGGTTCCAGTGAAAGGAACTCTTAATGCTTCAGCATACCAAGACATTTTGGACAATTTCATGCTCCCAACTTTGTGGGAACAGTTTGGGGATGACCCATTCCTGTTCCAACATGACCGCACACCAGTGCACAAAGCACGGTCATGAATGAGTGAGTTTGGTGTGGAGGAACTCGACTGGCCTGCACAGAGTCCTGACCTCAACCCCATAGAACACCTTTGGGATGAATTAGAGCGGAGACTGTGAGCCAGACCTTCTCATCCAACATCAGTGCCTGACCTCACAAATGCTCTTCTAGTGGAATGGTCAAAAATTCCCATAAACACACTCCTAAACCTTGTAGAAAGCCTTCCCAGAAGAGTTGGAGCTGTTATAGCTGTAAAGGGCGGGACAACTCCATATTACATTCATGTGCATGTAAAGGCAGATGTCCCAGTTTCAGCCTGGCTCACAGTCTCCGCTCTGATTCATCCCAAAGGTGTTTTATCAGGTTGAGGTCAGGACTCTGTTCAGGTCAATCAAGTTCCTCCACACCAAACTCATCATCCATGTCTTTATGGACCTTGCTTTGTGCACTGGTGTGCAGTCATGTTGGAACAGGAACATCCCCAAATCGTTCCCACAAAGTTGGGAGCATGAAATTGTCCAAAATGTCTTGGTATGATGCTGAAGCATTAAGAGTTCCTTTCACTGGAACTAAGAGGCCGAGCCCAACCCCTGAAAAACAACACCTGAATTCAATGATTTGAAGGGATGTCCCAAAACCTTTGGCAATATAGTGTATAAGAAGTGCTGTGATTCCTACGCTGTTCATCTCATGTAATTTAATTAAAGCTGGAAGCCTGCACTTTGAGCTCATATTAATGATTTAATTTCAACTCCAATTTACTCTGGTAGACCCATAAATTAACCAGAACTTTATCAAGGTACGAATATTTCTGCATCTGACTGCATGTACAGAAATGATTACTTTCATGCTGTAGTTAATATTAGAGTGTCTCTGCAAGTTCAAAATATACAGCAGGAGCAAAATATTGATTCAGATATATAAGATGAAATACACTGTACAGTAATAATGTATGTAATGTTTATTATAGAATAAGAACTGAAAATAAGCTGATGGTTTGATGATGTTTCAGTCACAATGACAAATCAAGACAACAACAAAAAAATGAAACGAAGAAAAATGATGAATCACTGAAGACTGCAGTGACAGAATGAAGCCAGTGTGTGTGTGTGTGTGTGTGTGTGTGTGTGGTGAGCTGTCTGGAGTGTGGTGTGTATATGTGCTGTGAAGTCTATGTATATATTTATAGACCAGGGTGAAAAGAAACACAGCTGCAGTGTGACCGCAGTCTCATCACTTTCTGTCCCATACACACACACACACACACACACACAGTCCATCTAATCTCACACACACACACAAACATAAAACATCATCTGTCCTTACATGCCCACACACACACACAAAATCCATCTATGCTCACACACACACAAACATAAAACATCATCTGTCCTTACATGCTGACACACACACACACACAAAATCCATCTATGCTCACATACACACAAACATAAAACACATCAGGCATACACACACACACAATCCATCTATGCTCACATACACACAAACATAAAACACATCAGGCACACACACACACACACACAAAATCCATCTATGCTCACATACACACAAACATAAAACACATCAGGCACACACACACACACACACACACACAAAGTCCATCTATGCTCACATACACACAAACATAAAACACATCAGGCACACACACACACACACACACACACACACAAAGTCCATCTATGCTCACATACACACAAACATAAAACACATCAGGCACACACACACACACACACACACACAAAGTCCATCTATGCTCACATACACACAAACATAAAACACATCAGGCACACACACACACACACACACACACACACAAAGTCCATCTATGCTCACATACACACAAACATAAAACACATCAGGCACACACACACACACACACACACACACAATCCATCTATGCTCACATACACACAAACATAAAACACATCAGGCACACACACACACACACAATCCATCTATGCTCACATACACACAAACATAAAACACATCAGGCACACACACACACACACACACACACACACACAAAATCCATCTATGCTCACATACACACAAACATAAAACACATCAGGCACACACACACACACACACACACACACACACAAAATCCATCTATGCTCACATACACACAAACATAAAACACATCAGGCACACACACACACACACACAATCCATCTATGCTCACATACACACGAACATAAAACACATCAGGCACACACACACACACACACACAAAGTCCATCTATGCTCACATACACACAAACATAAAACACATCAGGCACACACACACACACACACACAAAATCCATCTATGCTCACATACACACAAACATAAAACACATCAGGCACACACACACACACACACACACACACACAAAGTCCATCTATGCTCACATACACACAAACATAAAACACATCAGGCACACACACACACACACACAAAATCCATCTATGCTCACATACACACAAACATAAAACACATCAGGCACACACACACACACACACACACAATCCATCTATGTTCACATACACACAAACATAAAACACATCATCCGTCCTTACACACACACACACACACAGTCCATCTAATCTCTCACACACACACACACACACACACACACACACACACACACAGTCCATCTAATCTCTCACACACACACACACACACACACACACAGAAATCATCCAGATAAAAGCTGGAATTCTCCGTGTTTAAATTCTTCTGCTGGTTTTTGTTTGTACACACAGTTATCTGTAATCTCAAAGAAATTACAGAAAAATAATAAATAAATAAATCAAACACCAATGGCACCATGAAGAAAACATCAAGGCCACAAAACATATTTGTGTGTAATTATCTGCCCGCTTTCTGATCAGTCCTTACACAAGGGTCACTCTAACAAAAGGCCAACAAAAATGAATCAATCCTCCTCATATAGCCGTTCTATATTTACGCTTCAGCATTGTAATTAAACTGAAGAGTTAATTACTCACTCTAAATGTATTTCTAGGCTGCAATGTGTGCGAGCACTTTCATTAAAAGTGGCACAAACAGAGCAAGGAGAACCCTATCATATATATTACACACTCATGTATCTGATGAAGAGTAGCATGTGTGTGAATGTACGGAGCGTGAAATGAAACCCTGCTGCTGACAGAAAAGTAAGGAGCTCCTTCACTGCCGGTTCGATTGGCTGCGATGCGTGCGCGTGTCAGGCGGAGGTGAGCGCTGTTGCTGTGGCGATGAAGGGACTCACCGTCAGCCGTGTCCATAGCGCTGCTGGGGTGTGTGTGTGTGTATCCGTGGGGAAGACCTCGCACCGAGGCTACCTGTGAACGCTCAGCCAGCCCCGTCACGTCCGGAGGAGCGCAGTGGTTATCTGTCAGAGGCGAAAGATCAGAGAGGAAAAACATTAAGGGTTACACTGGTGCCGTGACCCGAGGGTGAGTGTAATGGAGGCCCGCCTCCCATGATGAAGACCCGGGTTCGAGGGGTGGGGGTGGGGGGTTACAAAACTAAGGAGCAATACATTTATAATGATTAAATTTATAATAATTTATAATTCCTCACTGTCTACTTTCATATGAGCTTCATATTAACCACCACTAGAGTGTGACATGACAAACGGGGGCAGTGTGACATGACTCATGTGGTTAAAGATCTGGGCTGTTGATCAGAAGGCCGGGGTTCAAGCCCCCAGCCCTGCAAAGCTGCCACTGTTGGGCAATTGATCAAGGCCCTTAACTCTCTCTGCTCCAGGGGTCACTGTATCATAGCTGCCCCCGTGCTCTGACCCCAACTTCCTCAGCTGGGATATGTGAAGAAAAGCATTCCACTGTGCTGTAATGTGTGTGTGGAGATCTTCTAAGACATTCAGTGTTGAACAGGTCCACTTGATTGCTTATACTAAACTTAGCAAACAGCAAATATCTTCTTTATTTATTACTGTTCACGGCTCCTTACTTCTCTATATTCTATAACCTTTATATCCTTAACACTACACAGGAAATATGGCTTACCTACCCCCCACATGCATCCAAGACTACAACTTAATACCTCAGCATCCTGTATAGCCTCTGTATCTAATACCCCCTTCATACCCTGTATGCTACTTACACTAAACTTAAAACCCTTAATATCCTCAACAACACATATAACACTATACAATCTACACTACACGACTTCTATCCACTTCACTGCAACCCCCTACAAACCTGTATACCTCCAATACTACCCCCCTCCTTCCCTTAGTATTCCCTCATGGCAACAAATCTAATACCATGCACAACCTTCGAGAAAACACCGTGTATACCCCATGACACCCTGTATACATTCTAAAGTAAACCCTTCATACCTCCTAATACACTTTATCCCATTTACATTGTAATCTGGATCTATATTCATAATCATGTATTCTATATATTATGGAATTTCCAGCTTGCTGGTGTAACTGGCCTCAAACTTTCTCTTCATACATACAGATACATAAAGTATATTTATGTTTTAACCTACATACATTACGCATAACATTATGACAACCTGTAATATTGCACTGGTCACCCATTTGCTGCCACAACAGCCCTGACCCGTCATGCACTGTGTATTCTGACACCTTTCTATCAGAACCAGCATTAACTTCTTCAGCAATTTGAGCAACAGTAGCTCGTCTGTTGGGTCGGATCACACGGGCCAGCCTTCGCTCCCCACGTGCATCAGTGAGCCTTGACCCTGTCGTCGGTTCACCACTGTTCCTTCCTTGGACCACTTTTGATAGATACTGACCACTGCAGACCGGGAACACCCCACAAGGGCTGCAGTTTTGGAGATGCTCTGATCCAGTGGTCTAGCCATCACAATCTGGCCTTCATCAAACTCGCTCAAATCCTTACGCTTGTCCATTTTTCCTGCTTCTAACATCAACTTTGAGCACAAAATGTTCACTTGCTGCCTAATATATCCCACCCACTAACAGGTGCCATGATGAGGAGCTCATCAGTGTTGTTCACTTCACCTGACAGCAGTCATAATGTTACACCTGATCTGTGTATACTCTGCTTTAATGTGGTCCAGACAACACACTCTATAATCTAGTTGAGGGTCTTTCAGCTTTGGGATATCTTCCACTAAACACACGTGCATAAGTAAAGCAGATGAAACAGCTTATAGCTCTATAAATAGAGACTTTAGGAAGCTGAAGGCAGTACTGAGTAAAACTCTTTGACAATTGATAGCCTTTTGTAAACACACAGGAAAAAGGAGTACTCAGGTTGTCAGCAGATAGAACATTTCTGAAAGCTTTCAGGAAGATGTCAAAAAATGAGGCCTATTTAAAAAAAAAAAAAAAAAAAGAGGCCATGAGGAGTAAAGAGTTGTGTCTTCACTCAAGGAGCAGACTAGAACAAGCTGGCAGTGAGGGTATTGAAGCTGCTAAGCTCTACAGCTTAACGGATAAGTCAACTCAGAGCACCGAGGTACAAAAGAGAAACACCTTTCAGAGTTCAGATCTTACTGTAAAGGAAGGCTAGTAAACTAAAGGAAGACTGGTTCACAAAATCTTTGGTATTGACACGAAGCACCTATGTATGAAGAGAGGCCAGTTACACCAGCAAGCTCCAAAAAACTGTTCAGTTCTGCCTTCATGGAAATTTCATAATATATAGAGTACATGGTGTTGTATGAGGCATGGATCCAGATTACAATGTAAATGGTATAAAGTGTATTAGGGTTTTCTTTAGAGTGTTTACAGGGTACATCAGTTGTGGAGTTTGTTGCGACGAGGCGATAACAGGTGACGGGGGGTGGGGGTGGGGGTGGGGGGCAGGGAGTAGTATTGGAGGTATACAGGTTTGGAGGGGGTTGTAGTGAAGTGGATAGAAGTCGTGTAGTGAAGATTGTATAGTGTTATATGTGGTGTTGGGAATATTTATGGTTTAAGTGTAGTGTAAGTAGCATACAGGGTATTTAGGGGGTATTAGATACAGGGGCTATACAGGATGCTGGGGTATTCAGTTGTAGTATTGGATGTATGTGGGGGGTACAAAAATGTGTGACGAAATGCAAATATTCTTCACACTGAACTTCCGGTCTCCAGCATTCACATGGAAGTGAGTGGAAGGAAAAAAGTGTAGTGCCTGCATAATATTAGAGGGTAGAGGTTAGGGGGTATATGGGGTGTGCTGGGTGTTAAGGGTGTAGAATAGGAGTGTGATGTACAGGATGCAGTGTGGAAAACACATAAACATGTCTGTAAAAAGGTATAAGGGGTAGAGTGATTTGGGGGTAGTGTAGGAGGAAAGTACGTATTGGGGTAACAGGACGTATGGGGGAACCTACATTATACTGAAGAAGGTATTTGAGGTGCAGTGTAAAATTTATGCAGGGTGGTAGGGGTAGTATGCAAGGTATAGGATGTTAGAAGATATTTAGGGTGTAGTAGTGTACATGATATGCAAGATATTAGAGGATGCATAGGGTGCAAAATGAAAAGTTTATAATCGATTATTAACTATATAACATAATTTAGAGCATTTGCTAGACACCTTTATCCTAAATAACTTACATTCATCTCAATTATACAACTAAGATCAAGAGCAGCTTGAAGATGCTGGGATTTGAACTCCCAACCTTCCCACCAGTCCAACATCTTAACCACTGAGCTTTCCCATCCCCAAAATGTACAGTTGTATAAAAACAGGAAGCATTAAAGCAGTAGAGGTACTGACCGAGTTGTGTGTGGGCCATTACATCAGCCAGAACAGTAGCAGCTGTGGCAGAGTTTGAGGCGGAGTTAGAACTATGGTGGCTCCGCCCACCCGGGTACGATGACGTGGAGGAGGCGGAAGAGGAAGTGGATGAGCAGTGATGATGAATGACGCGGTTGAACCAGTGTTCCACGTTCGGATTTGGCGCCTGGAACGGTGATGACGATGCCATCCGTCCCTCATCCTCTGACGCTGAGGATGTGTCTGTGAAGAGCGAGAGAGAGAGCATCAGCATCAAAACACACACACACACACACACACACACACAAGAAGATAAGATCTGATGAAAACAACCAACTTATAAGGCAGTTAGATCAGTCCTGGGAATTCCAGTTTATGCATATTTTAGTGTTTTCTAGTCAAACATCAGTGATCAAAGTGCTGTACCGGGCATCCCACAGCCCACATGGAGTGAGAGTCACATCATCATCATCATCATCATCATCATCATCATCATCAGGAGCAACAGAGAAAATATCCATCTGAATTGTACAGCATATTTAACCAGCTACTTAACATAGCCATCAATATCGTAGCAGTGCTCAGAAGATCCACAGAGCAGCCCTGATTTACCCAGCAGCCTTCACCAGATACAGCAGAATAACATAGAGGCCAGTTTTTTAATAGGCTAACATTATGTTCACGTTGTCTATCCAAGCGTCCATCCGTCCGTCCGTCCATCCATCCATCATCCACACATATTTCTATTTATCCATCCATCCATCCATCCATCCATATTTCTATCTATTCAACTATCCAACCATTCACCCATCTATCCATCCATGCATTTATCCATCCATCCCTCCATCCATCCATATTTCTATCTATTCATCTATCCAACCATTCACCTATCTATCTGTCCATCCTTCCATCCTTTCATCCATCATCCACTCATATTTCTATTTATCCATCCATCCATTCATTCATTCATCCATCCATCCATCCATCCATATTTCTATCTATTCATCTATCCAACCATTCACCCATCCATCCACCCATCCATCCATCCATCCATCCATCCATATTTCTATTTACCCATTCATCCATCCATCCATCCATCCATCCATCCATCCACACATGCATTTAGCCATTTATCCAAGCATCCATCCATCCATCCATCCATATTTTTATCTATTCATCTATCCAACCACTGACCCATCCATCCATCCGCCCATCCATCTATCCATCCATCATCCACTCATATTTCTATTTATCCATCCATCCATCCATCCATCCATCCATCCATCCATCTGTTCACACATGCATTTAACCATCTATCTGTCCATCCATCCATTCATTCACTCATATTTCTATTTATCCATCCATCCATCCCTCCATCTATCCATTCATCCATCCATCCATCAGTTTATCTGTCTATCCTCTTTGTGTATCTACAATATTTAGAATGAGGTCTCTGTGGGCTGTGATTGAAATATATGACCCTCTTACACACCTGCTTCAACTCCTCAGCACTGTTTTTCTGGGATTAAAAAAAGAGGTGAAGTGTATTTACGTGTACTGAAAGAGCGGTACAGCGTACTGGTTTAGTGTGTGGCAAAGTGTGTTACAATGCGTTAGAACATGGCTCGCCATGCTGGTTCTGTCCATTATCTTATGATCTGTCTTGATAAATAGAGAAAATTAGGGGGAAAGGCAGCCTCCCAAAAATACAGTCAATTTTCCTGTGCTACATTTGTTCCCTTTTCTCAGTCTGAGCATGTGATTAGAGGAATGTTTAATAAAATAAACTGGCAACATATACATAAAATCAACAGAATAACAGGAGGAGTGATAACAGTATACAAAAAATACACCATATGCATTTTTCTAACTGGTTTAACGACATGTGCCACAAACCTATTAAAATGAATCAGCATTAATATAGCGATGACATTCTGAAGCAGCAGTCGTAATCAGTCTCATTAAGCACATTAAAGAAACCAGGCATGGACTTGTTGGAGCCAGAGGAATGCCCATAGCAAGTAATCTGAAGCTAATACAGAGAGAGAGAGAGAGAGAGAGAGAGAGGAATACACTACTGAATATTTACCTCGGCTCTCTTACTTTTCACTAATATATACACAAGGGAATATTATAAACAAAGGAAATTGTGCCTCTGTTCAATTTAATGGCAATATATATATATATAGTTTTTTCAGTACTCCTGAATAAAAAGGATTTTGGAAACACTATGAGCTTAGTGACTAATGATATCACAAAATAAACTCTTCTCGTGAAGGACACAGATGAGACGTTTTTGTTCTTTTTATGACAGACTTGACTCTGACTCAATAAACAGATGATTAGACAAAACAAAGTCTCTGATACTGAAATGTTTATGTGCGGAAAAATGTGAGCTATTGTACTAGCATTTAACTAATGGACTAACATCCAACCATTGACCCATCTATCTGTCCATCCATCCATCCACACATGCATTTAAGCCTCTATCCAAGCATCCATATTTCTATCTATTCATCTATCCAACCATTCACCCATCTATCTGTCCATCCATCCCTCCATCCATTCATCCATCCATCCATCCATCCATCCATCCCTCCATCCATTCATTCATTCATTCATTCATCTATCCATCCATCCATCCATCCATCCGTTCACACATGCGTTTAATCATCTATCTGTCCATCCACCCATCCATGCATCCATCCATCCATCCATCCATCCATCCATCCATCTGTTCACACATGCATTTAAGCCTCTATCCAAGCATCCATATTTCTATCTATTCATCTTTCCAACCATTCACCCATCTATCTGTCCATCCATCCCTCCATCCATTCATCCATCCATCCATCCATCCATCCCTCCATCCATTCATTCATTCATTCATCCCTCCATCCATCCATCCATCCATCCATCCAACCATCTGTTCACACATGCATTTAATCATCTATCTGTCCATCCACCCATCCATGCATCCATCCATCCATCCATCTGTTCACACATGCATTTAACCCTCTATCCAAGCATCCATATTTCTATCTATTCATCTACCAAACCATTCACCCATCTATCTGTCCATCCATCCATCCATCCATCCATCCATTCACTCATATTTCTATTTATCCATCCATCCATCCACCTATCCATTCATCCATCCATCAATCATTTAACTAATGGACTAACTACGTATGATAGTCCACATTGGAGTTATTAAGATACATGAGATAATATCCATCCATATATATATATATATATCATGGATGGGATGTTAGCATGATGTAGTGTGTTTCTGATTTTTAGAAAAGATAAATTTCTAGAGATCACCCCACCCAAAAAAAATTGAATTCAATTCGATTTTATTTGCATAAACCTTTTAACAATGAACACTGTCACAAAGCAGCTTTATAGAAATAGACAAATTTAGGACATAAAGGATAAATTTATTCCTAATGTCCAGGCCAGCAGTGATGGTGGTGAGGAAATACTCTCTGACATGATATGAGGAAGAAACCTTGAGAGATGAGTCCTCATCTGGGTGACACCGGATAGTGTGATTATAAATATTATTATTAATATTTATATAATATTAATATAATTTCCTTTCTATAAGTGTATAATATATGGCCTTTTTAATAGTATTAAACACTTTATTGCTCTATTTGTTGAGTAGAGAGGTAACACGCTATGAACACCAAAAACTATAACAGAAGGGAGATTCATTTTAGTCATTTCTGATCCATCCATTTTCTATACCTGCTTTATTCCTAATTAGGGTCACAGGGATCTGCTGGAGCCTATCCTAGCACACATTGGGGCAAAAAGCAGGGGTACACCCTGGACAGGTCACCAGTCCATCACAGGGCCACATATATAAAACAGACCACCACACACAATGGGCAATTTAGAATTACCAATCAACCAAATGTACATGTTTTTGGACTGTAGGAGGAAACCGGAGTACCCGGAGTAAACCCACACAGGAACAGGGAGAACATGCAAACTCCACACTGCCTGTTTGAACATGGGATTCAAACCCAGGACCTCCTTGCTGTGAGGCAACCACTAAGCCACCATGCTGCCGCTGCTTCTGATCCCTTACCAAGAAAAATCCCTAGTATAACATACAGGGCAACTAAACCGCTCCTGATCTGAACAAAGTGCTTTTACAATACACACAAAAACCACTCAGGCCAAAAATCTTGGTATAATTTGAGCTAAACTGATGTGAACTGAATTAAATTAAAGTGGATCTTAGGAGAAGAGAGAGACAATTAGAGACAATGACAGAGAGGGGAAAGAGATAGGAGTTCGATGAGCCTGCAGATCAGACAGGATCTGTTTAACACTAATGGTACTATTAATAACATACCCAGAGATCAGTGCAGCACGCATCCTGCAAATTACAAACCTCATATCGATCAACACACAGCTGGAAAGGAGCGTCAGGTTTACCTGAACGCGTCTTCCCAAATATTCAAGTCTCCACAGGCTCGTGAAAGCCGACCTCTTTTTCTCATTACGTTCTGTGTAATTACAGCAGGTAGGGAGCAGGCGATGTTCAAGGCAACGCTACATGGGAAGAGGAGCATCAATGTGAACAGAAGAGCCAGGAGGCAAGAGCGGAAATGAATCAGTGTAACATTGCTTCTCTCATTTTAAAGGGCACAATAAATGGCATGCAATATTGAATGCATCACATGTTACTATCTTGTTGGTTGCTGTACATTTTTATATATTAAAAACTATACTATCTATATGGTCCTATACACTATACCCGCTCTCTCTCTCTCTCCCGCTCTCTCTCTCTCTCATCATAAAAGTAACTGACCTAAATACCTCCTGTATATATTCCCCTATACATGATGCATACCCTAAATAAAGACCCGAACACTGTATACTGCAATGTTATAAAGTTGAAGACGGATACAGATGCAGTAAATGCGTTTTACTTAAAGAGCATCCAAAATGTAATTCTAAATCAGAACAGGAAACAGGAAGAGGCCGGGCGATCAGCAAACAAATCCAAACCAGAGGGAACCAAATCCAAGACATGGCAAAAGACCGAAGAAAAACAACACGGAACATTTGGTGGCAAATCACTGAACGTAACGTTAGCCTGAATACAGAAACACGAGAGTTTAAATACACACAATAAAAAGCAAATCAGGAAACATGAGAGAGACAACCACTGACAATACAGGAAAGAAGACGGGGATATGACACAAAATAAGCGCCTTGTACCATAAAGGGCATTTCTAATATCTTTCTATCATAGCCAGCTTTAATGTTTTGTACTTCAGCAGTTATTCTATGGGATCAGACCAGACTGGCTAACCTTCACATCCATTTATGGTTTTTGACAGAATCACTCATCCAGAGCGTCTTACATTTATCTCTTTCATACAACCGAGCGCTGGAGGTTTAAGGATCTTCCTAAAGAGCGCAACGCTAGCAGCTTGGCAGTGCTGGGATTTTAATACACAACCTTTCAGTCAGTAGGCCAACGTCTTGACCACTGAGCTACCACTTCCCACACACACCAGTACACTTACTGGTAGGCACTACCAGTTCACTACAATTCAGTTCTATTTTATTTCAGATTTGTATTGTGTTTTTAACAATGGACACTGACTCAAAGCAGCTTTAGGGAAATCCAGAATAGATTAAAATTTATTCCTGATGAGCAAGCCAGAGGTGATGGTGATGAGGAAACACTCCCTGAGATTATATGAGGAAAGAAACAGTCTCATAAGGAAACCTGACCCTCATTTGAGTGACACCAGAGAGTGTGATTATAAATAATGTCCTTTCTATAAGAGCATAGTTAAGTGGAGTTGTTACGCTTTACTATTTACGCTTTACGCTTTAAAGGTATGCTCTGTTCTGGAAAAGCTCTGACCCAGTCGTCCAGCCATCACAATTTAGCCCTTGACAAAGTGACGCAGATTTTTTACGCTTGCCCATTTTTCCTCATCAACTTTGAGTGTCTATTTAGTGTCTTGTGTGAGTAATATCCAGGCATGATTCTCTACATTTCTGGCGTTTGGTCAGAACACCCTGATCCAGAGCGGCTTACATTTATCTCACTGATACAACTAAACAACTGAGGGTTAAGGGCCTTGCTCAAGGGCCCAGCAGTGGCAGCTTGGTGGATCTGGGATTCTAACTCACAACCTTCTCATCAGCTGTCCAAGACTTAAACCACTAAGCTGCCACATCCAACACAAGAAACAACAAAACATTCTACTATATTTTAAAATGATAAAAGCACACAACAATATATTTCATATTTCTAACAGAATCCATTTCCTCTCTCTCTCTCTTACATTCAGTCTATCTCACTCTCTGGGCAATACAAAAGTCTTGCACACTTGTTGCAACATCTGTCTGTTCTCAGCACCTGTTTCTTTCTCTGTGATATTCTGAGGATACCAAAATATGACAGGAAGATTTCTTTTTATGTCTTATGTGATTCAGGGTATTATTTATTTATTTATTTATTTATTTATTTATTTATTCATTCATTCATTCATTCATTCATTCATTCATTCATTCATTCATTCATTTAATTCAATTCAAAAAACATTATTTATCCCCAAGGGTGCAATTAAAGGCATGCAGAGTAGTTAAAAAAAAAATAACATAAATAAAATACAATTGTTGTATGATGATAAATGGAATAAGTCTGTTAGTGCAAAAAGCGTTGAGTACACATCTGTATAAAATATCTGTAAAAGTAAACCTCTGTATAAAATCTAAAATATCTGTAAATAAATAGAAGCTGTCTAAACTGTGAAAAGGTATTGCTTAAGAGTCAAAAGAAAAAAAGAAAAGAGGAAGAAGAAGGAAGAAGAAGAAGGTGAAATAGATGGATGCATATATTAATAAATAGATTATACTTAAAGTGAGAATATTGTTGTGCAGTTGTTTTCACTGATTATTTATTTATTTATTTCTTCTTCTACTCATTATTATTATTATTATTATTATTATTATTATTATTATTAACAGCATAAAATTGTGCAATAGGTTATAAATACATTATCAATGTCCAGGCCAAGTAAAGATTGATTCCAAATGAAAGAGAGACTGAAACTGAATCATGTTGAAACCATCAAATCCTTTTCAAGGTCAAGCCTTTACTTCATCTGATTGGCTTCATTCGTACATTGCATCAGTGTTAGATCTGGAAGGAAGTATTATTTCTTGTCAAATTCTATGAATGTGTAAAGGAAAGACCACTCTAATGGACGAGTCCAAGATCATATTTACAAAAGAGGACACAGGACAAGATAATTGCCAATTCATAGACAGAGCATGTCTCGAATTTGCACCATATTGCATATATTTCTCTATACATCATCCAGTGGAATAACTTCAAATGTGTCCTAAATAAGGAACAACCGTCCTTAAACTGTCCTTGTGCAGTGACAAGATATTAACAGGATTGTGCATGTTCAACATCGCAGCACAATCCGATACGTGATTATCAGTTAAATTCTGTCTAAATCCGAAAGCAGCCTTCAGGGCGCCGTTCGCTCTGTGAGGTCCAATAATTACAGTCGTGTTAGGAGCCCAGATTCGCACAAGAGAGCGTGTGTGGGATTAAACCAGCCTGTTTAAACCATGTGTGTGTATCACTTTTCAAAGAACAATGGAATCAGTGGGCCATGATCCAATCCCCAATGAGGTGTCTGAATGAGTCAACTTTAACCTCTGAACCATTAATCCGCTTATCCCATCACTGGGTGCCATTATCCCCAGCCCCAAAAGAGAAAAGATCAGCTCTTTAGTTTATTAAATAAAGACCAGGGCATGATGAAGGCCTCCAGGCCACCGTATATTACAGACTAACAATGACAATCACAGATATTATGAACAGCACTCTTCAATTACATAACTACAGAAGGCTTGATATCATGTTTAATCCATTAAAAGTATATATATATGCATTTCTGGAGTTTTTTTGTGTGTGTATTTTTAATAGACTTTTGTATAATAAAAATCTGATTTATTTGTCTATATTTAGACAATTAGTTTATATTTTTAAATCTGCTCTTTATAGAATAGTTTATATTTTTATAGATTAGTTTATATTTTATTTTATATATTTTATATTTTTTAGATTAGTTTATATTTTTATAAATTAGTTTATATTTTATTTTATATATTTTATATTTTTGAGATTAGTTTATATTTTTATAAATTAGTTTATATTTTATTTTATATATTTTATATTTTTGAGATTAGTTTATATTTTTATAAATTAGTTTATATTTTATTTTATATATTTTATATTTTTGAGATTAGTTTATATTTTTATAGATTAGTTTATATTTTATTTTATATATTTTATATTTTTTAGATTAGTTTATATTTTTATAAATTAGTTTATATTTTTAAATCCACTCATTATATACAATGGATGTAAAAAGTCTAGACACCCCTGTTAAAATAGCAGGTAGAAAATAAAAAATAAATGAATAAATAAAAGAATAAATGAATTAAAATGAAATAAAAAAATATATAAAATAAAATAATTTTAGGGTGTAAAAATTCCTGACACAAAAACCTTCCATTTTAAAAGGAGTGTATAAACTTTTAATTTCCATTGTAACACCTTCATGATATAAACAGGAACTATTGATCATCAGTTTCCATAAAACTACGCATTATTATGATTAATGTAAAAGTTGTTGAGTATTTGTATCGGTTCATGTTAGACGATTGTAATGAAATGAATCATCTAAGATATAATGCGTTTGAATTGCATTTTGAAATAGCGATATTTTTATATCTTGTGTCATTTTGAACAGATGAGGTTCAATTATCGGTGAGAATCAAGGGGAAGGTGTACAAGACAGTAGTGAGACCGGCCATGCTGTATGGTTTAGAGACAGTGTCACTGAGGAAGAGACAGGAGTCAGAGCTGGAGGTAGCAGAGCTGAAGATGTTGAGGTTCTCTTTGGGAGTGACACGGTTGGACAGGATTAGGAACGAATACATCAGAGGGACGGCTCATGTTGGACGTTTGGGGGACAAAGTTAGGGAGGCCAGATTAAGATGGTTTGGACATGTCCAGAGGAGGGAGAGTGAGTATATTGGTAGGAGAATGTTGGACATGGAGCTGCCAGGAAGGAGGCAAAGAGGAAGGCCAAAGAGGAGGTATATGGATGGAATAAATGAGGATATGAAGCTAGTGGGTGCAAGTGATGTAGATGCAGAAGATAGGGATAGGTGGAGAGAGATGATTCGCTGTGGAGACCCCTGAAGGGAAAAGCCGAAAGAAGAAGAGAAAGAAGAAGAAGAAGAAGAAGAAGAAGAATAGAAGAGTATAGCCTTACTGTTGTAAATACAAGCGCTAAATCTGGGACTGCGAAGCTGAACCTACATGGTCTATTTATTCTCCTCTCTGCTCTGACTAAGTCTCTTTGAATAAAAGCCTCCACCATATAAAAATGTAATCCATATAAAAACACATCCAGGGGCACGATCCCGAGCCTTGCAAATGGCTAAAATGATCAGTAAGGGGAATAATTTTGCATTTGATGAATTAAGGAGATTCTCATTAACATAACATCCAGCTCCACATACAGCCTCGGGGCCGTAAAGTCAGAAAAAGAATGATATTGTCTCAATAAGGCAGAGTTACATAACAAGTGTGGGCTGTTAGCGCCGGGAATACACATAGCAATAGAGATCATTATTCCGAAAAGTTCACATGCTCTTTATGCAGTTTAAGGATTATTAGTCATCTGAGCTCTAACTGTGGAGGTCATCCACAACACCTTCTTGTCCCGAGTGGAGCAATTAGTCTGGAAGATTTAGAAAGCAGAGGTGTTTGTTCAGCAGATACTGCAGAGAGTCCAGGCTGGGAGCTTACAGGAGGACATCCTCTCATCAGGTGAGGAAGATGGTGTAGCTGTACTGAAGAACACCGTGTGGGGGTGTGGGGGGTGTTAGGTTATCAATACACATTAGGACCTCAGTGCTCTGGTCTGAGTTTAAAGCAGAGACTTAGTGAGCAACAGATTCAAATATGTGATGCATGTTATAGAGC